>NC_077229.1:1605026-1962526 GCF_027887165.1 Monodelphis domestica
TTCAATGGTGCGGTTTTGGGGGATCTGGTCAAGGGCACTTTGGTTGACTGAAGAGGGTTGGTTGAGAAGCTGACTGAAGTGTTCTTTCCACCTGTTGCTGATGCCTTTTTTATCTTTTATGAGTGAGTCACCATCAGAGGATAGCAAGGGAGTGGTGGTGGGTTTTAATGGCCCATAGACAGTCTTGAGGGCACTGAAAAATTGTTTGTAGTTTTTTGTATCAGCAAAACGCTGGATTTCTTCTGCCTTTTTTTCCCACCATCAGTCTTGCATCTTCCTGATCTCAAGCTGTGCCGTGGCTTGGAGAGACTTGAATCTGTCTTTTTTTAGGAGCAGAGTTTGGGTTATTTTGCCACTCCATAAAGGCTTTGTTCTTCTTGCTCAATAGGTCTTCAAAAGTAGTGTTGTTCTCATCCAACCAGTCCTGGTGGTTGCATTGTTTAGGGCCTAGGATTACCTTTGATGTTTCCTTCACTGCTTCTCTGAACTGGTTCCATTTCTCAGTTGAACTTCTAGTGAGTGGTCCCTTGGCAGACAGCTTGTTGTCCAGGCAGGACTGGAATGTTTGCAAATAAGATGGATCTCTAAGATGACTCACGTTGTAAAATGTGTGAACTGTCTGGGCCAATGTGTTTTGGATGGCGAGGCGCAATGCGCATTTGAAGAGTCACTCTAACCAATCGGTGGTCTGTCCAACATTCAGCTCCTCTCATGGCTCTGGTGATCTTTATATCCTGGACATCTCGCCGGCTTACAATGATGTAGTCAATGAGATGCCACTGTTTTGACCGTAGGTGCATCCATGTTGTTTTATATTTATTTGCCATCCTGAACACAGTGTTTGTGATGGTGAGTTCGAACTCTGAGCATTTGCTGAGTAGTAGTAGGCCGTTGTTGTTCATTTTGCCCACGCCATGTTTGCCGAGCACTCCTTTCCATCTTTCACGGTCCTGGCCAACACAGGCGTTGAAGTCTCCCAGTAGTATCAGCTTGTCATTTGTGGGCACTGAGTGCAGGACGGCACTCAGGTCAGAGTAGAACTGCTCCATGGTCTCATCCATGCTGGTCAGTGTAGGGGCATATGTGCTGATGATTGTGGCATACCGGTCTTTGCTGAGAGGCAAACGGATCTTCATGAGCCTCTCACTGATGCCCACAGGCAAGTCTGGCAGCTGTTTGAGCAAACTGGTCTTGATAGCCAGGCCAACACGGTGGATTCTGTCTTCATTTGTGGCTTTACCTTTCCAGAAGAAGGTGTATCCAGTGGTGGGTTCGCTGAGTGATCCCTCTTCTGGTAAGTGTGTTTCGCTTAGGGCTGCGATGTCGATGTTATATGGCGCCAGTTCTTTACCGATTAGAGCTGTTCTTCTCTCAGGTCTTGGGGTATTCTCTCTGTCAAGTAATGTCCTGATGTTCCATGCTCCTAGTAGGAGTTTCTTTGTATTCTTTCTTTGATTTCGACCACTTAAAGGGATGACCCACCAGCCGTGGTGTGCTGACTGGATGTTTGTAGGGCAGGCAATGTTTGGGACACCTTTTCTAGTCCCCTCCCTTGATTAGGGTGAGCAGTGCTGTCCTAGAGAACTTTTCCTGCTCAACAAGGGATTTGTAGGTTGGTAGCTAAGTAGGTTCAATGAAGATTTTGCTCCTCCCCTCTTCAAGTCAAAGAGAAAAGACCCAGCAGTCCCCAACTGCTCTTCCTTTTCTTAGATGGAATGGTCCATTCCCATCCCCTGATGGCAGTCAGTGTCCCATCTCATTTCTTCAGGAGATAACCTTGCAAAATCCAGTTATTGCATTTATTTTAGGATTTCTCTCTTCCACATATTTCACATGTGGATATTGTAGGATCTAAAAGGGCTTGGCCAGAGTCTGGAGAAAAAGAGGGAAATGGGGCAGGACAGGTGGCTGTGCTTTCAACAGAACTTAACTCCACTTTGCAACCTTCTCTTTCTCTTGTTGCCTCTGAGATCCAAATTCCATAGACTAGAAAGTTGCTGAAGTTTGGACAGCAGATTGGGGCACATTGTTCTGCTACATCAGAGAACTGAGGAACCCCCCCCCCAAAAAAAAACAGGAAATGGGAATATGGATGGGTTTGTGGTTATGCCAAACCTGAGAGAAAGTGACCGCTTTTACCTGAGGCCAGTTCTGACTTCCCAGAAATCATTGGGATTTCAATCTAGGCAGATAAAATTTAAATTTTCCATTGTAATAGGAAGGTTGAGACCCAGACCTCCCCATAGGCCCTCCACCCAAAAGGTCAATATTTGGGGAATTTGGGGAAAGTGTCAGGATGGCAGAAGGCCTCAGACTACCCCAGGGCTGGGCCTAGGGAGCAAGTTTCAACCTAAATTCCCTTCAGGGGTTGGGGGCTCAGGTCTGGGATGTTTGGTGGAGTCAGGCTGGTGTAATTTTCCTGATATGGAGAGATAGAGTTTGTAGATATTGGTGGGAAATCTTCTGAGTGGATAGTCTCTTGCCTTCCCCAAAGGGAAAAAAGTCTTTATCCACCACATCTAAGGAAAGAAGTGCCCCTTCTGAAGTGCGGTAGGAGCCAGATACATGGCCTTGGGGGGCTGCTTGTGGCCCGCCGCCATAGTTTGGGGACCAGGGCTAAAAGAGGAAAACAAGACGAGGAAGGATACCGAGATGGTAACCATAATTGTGACTGTGAATGGGATGAACTCACCCATAAAATGGAAGCAGATAAGAATGGATTAAAAACCTGAATCCTATGATGTGTTGTTTATAAGAAACACATTTGACCCAAAGAAGTCGACACACAGAGAGTAAAGGTAAGGGGGTTGTTATAGCCATAACAATCAGGTGGAGGACCACCGTGGCTCTGGAGGGCTGAAGAAGATGGCGGCAGCCCAGAGGACCCCAGAGCTTAGGCTGCTGCATCATGGACCTTGGAGAGAGGCAGGGGCAGGGAAGGGGGAAGAGCCGTCCTGGGGGGAGTGTGTGGACAGCGGTGTGACTGCAGGGATAGAGACAGGAGATTCGCACCCAAGCCCCATCCATCTGTCTGTGCGTGTGGACATGGACAGAATCGAGGCCAGAAGGAAATGAATGAAGCCGCCCCTCTCGGGCGTCCCTCCAGAACCCCTTTAGTTGGATCCTGGGGGCTTGGGGGGCTCTGAGGAGGCCGGGCTAGAAGCAGGGGAAGAGCCTGGTCCCGGCCCATTTCCTGAGAGACTCTGCTGAGGCTGAACCCACGTATTTAGATGGTCCTTTCTGTCACCCTCATTCCTGGAGGAGGCTGCAGAGGCCAGAAGGTCCCCACAAGATCAGGAGTGACAGGGAGGTTCTCTGGGGGCTCGGGGGGAAGGAGGAGGTCAAGAGGGACCCGTAAAGAAGCCGGATCAAAAGGGTTCTGAGCCAGCTGTGACCCAGAAGCTCCTAATCCTGACATCGAGAGAGCCCCAGAGTCCCCCCAACCTCCTCTCTGGGCCTCTAAAAGCCTGTCAGGGCCCATGACGGGGCCTTGGAGCCAAGGGGGGCCTCCGCAGACTTTGGCCTCCTTTCCCAGCCATCCAACGGAGACAGACGTTGCTCAGAGACGCCTTGGCCCAGTCAGCTTCTCTCCTGCACCTCCCTGTGTCTTCATACCTTCATGCACCCATTATCATGGCTTCCTCTCCTCCCAGAAGCCTCCTTTTCTCTCCCAGGGAGCCACCAAGGCCCCAGACCCCCTCCTGCTCTGCTCCAGGTCCTGAGGATGGGGGGCCGTCCTGGCCCAGGGACCCCCAAGCCCAGGAAGTTGGTGCCTGCCAGAGCTCAGGGCCTGGAGTCAGGGAGACCTGAGATCACCCCTGAGAGACCCTGGACAAGTCACTTTACTCTGCTTGCCTCAGTTTCCTCCCCAGTCCTATAGGCTGCAGGAGGAGAGGCCCAGCCTCTGCCCAGAAAGCCCCAAATGGGGGAGAGGCAACCAGACCTGAGCAGCCTGAGCCCAGCAGCCCTGCAGACAGACACACAGACACCCCCAGACTGTCCTCTGTCCATCAGGGCTCCGAGCCTGGGCTCAGCGGCTGCTGCTGCCTTCTGTGGCCTCCCAAAGGGCAGGAGGGGGTTCCTGGGCCTCTGGAGGGTCTTTGGGCCTTGTGGGCTGGGGGAGGAGCTGAGAGAGACCCTCCTCAGCTGGCCCAGAGCCCCAGGAGACCCCGAGGAAGTGGCTGTGCTTCTGCCCAGACCTTCTCTGGACCAGCTTCCCCACAGCCTCCAGCCTGGCTCTTATTGTCTGGATTCCACAGTGGGGGAAACTGAGGCAAAGGCTGGGGAGGGCCTTGGCCAGGCCCCCCCATTGGGCCATGTTTGAGCCCAGATTTGGTGTTTCCAGGAGGAGGGCAGCCCTGGAGTCACCTGATCCCTCCACCTGGGGATGGGGTTGGCCCCTCCTTTGGGGGGTCGCTGGCGTCCCCCCAAAACAGAAGAAGCAGCAGGATGTTCAGAGAGAGCCCTGGAGGAGGGGAAGCTGGGAGGGGGGGCCTGGGCCTGGGGGTCAGCGGCTGCCTTCTGCCTCAGTTTCCTCCTCTGTCAGAAGGGGGATCCTCAAGCCACCTCCCCAGGCCCTGCAGGGCCTGGACTGATCAGTCAGTCAGTCAATCAATAGACACTTATTAGGCACCTGCTGTGTGCCAGGCCCCATCCTGAGGCAGCTCCCTGTCTAAGGAAGAAGCAGCTGGCAGGGCGGAAAGGGGAAATGGGGGGAGGGGAGACAGCTGCCGCCCCCACCCCCACCCCCACCCCGGGGCTGCCTCAGTACCCTTCCCCCACCAGGCCTCTACCCCCAGGGGCCCAGGAGGGAGGACTCCATTTCCCCGAATGCCAGTGTCAGACATGCAAGTCTGGGCGCTCCGCTGTGAGGGACTCCATTTCCCAGAATGCCTGAATCAGACATGGCCCTCCGCTGTGAGGGACTCCATTTCCCAGAATGCCTGACACAGACGTGCAAGTCTGGGCCGTCCGCTGTGCAGGACTCCATTTCCCAGAATGCCGTTTTCCTGACTCCGCCTCAGCCCCGGCTCCTCCCCCCTGTGGCGGTCTCCGAGCATGCTGGGAGTCTCCTCTGGGCTTCTTCAGCTCCTGGAAGCTGCACAACTGCGTTTCTGGGACCTTTGCTGGGTGAGAGGGGGAGAGGAGGGGTTCGTGGCCCAGGGAGGGGCGGCCCGGGCTCCCGGCTCTGCCGCTGAGACTTTCTGCTCCCTGGATCCTGGGGGGCGGGAAGACCCGGGTGGACCTTCTGGCTTTCTGAGCTTGTGCGCATGTGCAGCCAGTGAAGCAGGGCAGGAGCGCGGGAGGGAGGGGCGCATAAATGCTAGCGGTCCGGGGGGCTGCCTCAGTGTCTGTCCCCCACTTTAAAGGACCCCGGAAAAGGGACAAACACGGAAGTGCCGGGCTCGGGCCGGGGCGGCTCCGTCTGGACCCGAGCCACAGCGGGGCTTTGCCCTCCCCCAGGAGAGAGAAGGGGCCGCCAGCCCGGGAGCCGGGAGGCAGCTGGGGAGGGGCGCAGTCACAGGATGGGGGAGGGGCTGGTCCTGCCCTTCCCCCCGGGGGGGACGTCCAGGGGAGAAGCGGCCCACGTGAGCCCCGTCAGGGGGCAGCAGGGGGGGTGTCCGTGCCCACATGCCGGGGGGGAGCCTTGATCTCAGCACTGACGGAGTGCCAGCCCGCTCTCCCCGTCCCCACCTAGTGCCCTGCCCACCCTCCGTCTCCTCCCAGCAGCCTCCCTCCCTCCACCCTGTGCAGCCTTGAATGGGATGAAGCCAAAGATGGCGTCAGAGGGGGCGGGGCTTCTTCCTGGCTATTCCTATGCCCTTCCCAGCCTGAGGCTACCTGTAACCCCCTGAGGCCAGGGAAGGCCTGGGAGCCCCTCTGAGCCCTCCCCCTCTCTCCTTCCCCCCCCAGGCGCACCCAGAGGAAGTCTCCCCCCCTTGGGGCTGCCACCCCCCCGAAGCACCCCAGGGTGGCCCTGCAGAGAGCCCGCAGCCAGAGGAATGGCCGTCTGGACCCCAAGGCCCCCCTCCCAGGTGAGTGCAGCCCCTCCCCCGGCCAGGGTCTGCTGAGAGGGGCTCCAGCCAGGCTCCTGCCTCCAGGCCAGAGGACACGCCATGGACTGCCTCCTGGGTCAGGCCTTCGCTGGGCCTTTGGGCCTTATTAGGCAGTAAGACGTGGGGGAGGGGCGGGCCCGGCTCGGTATTTTGAGGTCACATCCGTGTCCTGTGCTGATTCGTGCCTTGACAGAATGATGGAGCTGCCTTGGGCTGGCGCTCGGGTGCTTTAGGCTTCCTTTTCTTTCACTACTTTTTAAAGCATTGGAAATGCTTCGGGCCCCGTTTACCATAACTCCCCCCGGCCTCTGGCACCCAGGACATTCCTCACGGACTCCATGGGAAGGCCGAGCTGCCCGTTCCTGTTCCGGGGACTCGTGGGCTTTCCTCACGGTTATACGTTCAGAAGACGGTTTGTGGAAGCCCTTTCCGGAGGGACGTTCTCCGTGGTGGACAGACAAACGCCCCCAACCCAACTAGCAGGCGCTGACGAGGCCCGGACGTTGCTGGATCATTAGGCACCACGTCAGTGCCGGGAAACTCCGATGTGGTGTTGAGTGATGCGCAGGCGAAGTCTCTGTCCAATATGGTTCGTGCCTGTGTTTGGTCACATCTGGCAGCTGGAACTGGACGGACTCAGAGAAGAGAATTCTTCCCGCCAATCAGGAAATGCCTTCCAGGCCGAGGTCTTGTGTGACACACAGGCTGGGTAGCACCCAGAGTCGCCTGTTGGAAACGCCACTCTGGACCGAGACCTTACGTGGACCGGAATCCAGTGTCCCAGCCCGCCGTTCCTGTTCCTGCCAGACAACTTCCTCAGCGACTTCTCTAGTGACGGGAATCTGTAAAACAAGCTTTTCACTGACTTCAGGCAGTCATTACAGGAGCTGGTTAGGGTGGACAGAAACCTGCCAGGACAGTGACCAGATTTCCGAACACGAGGAACCTGCTGTGGCTCAGTGTTGGAGGTATCAGTTTACAGTGTAGAATCACGAATGCGAGATAAGCACACCCGATGATCAGCTTTACATAAATGAATTGAACCCTGGCCTGCATTCTTACAGGGCACAGACAGTGTGGAGGAGGATGTTGGGCTCCCTGTCAATGGGCAGCAGCTGCTGTGGGACACCAGCAGCCACTTGGGCTGGGTCTGGCAGGGATGCTGTGGCTGTTGGTGGCCCAGAGGAGGCTAGAGAGGTTCAGGGCTCAGCAGCTTCCTGCTTAGGTCCTTCGATGGAGTGACTTGCATCTGTCTGGGACAGCAGGTGTGGAGAGCAGAGATCTCTTCTGAAAAATGTCCAAAGTTTAGAGCAGCCTCCTTTACATTGGGCAGGGCAAGAACTTACTCTCTTAGGGTGCACAGTTTCAGGTTTCTTTCTTTTTTTTTAATCCTCACCTTCTGACTTAGAATCAATACTGTGTATTTGTTTCAGGGCAGAAGAGTAGTAAGGGCTAGGACTAGGCAGTAGGGGTCAAGTGAATTGCTCAGATTCACACAGCTAGAAAGTTATCTGAGGGCAGATTTGAACTCAGGAACTGCCATCTCTAGACCTAACTCTCCATCCACTGAGCCACTTTACTTCCTCCCTGAGATTTCTTTACTGTGTCTTTAAGCCAACAAAGCAGAAAGAAGAATATCACTTTGCAGACTTGGAAAAAAATCTCATTTCTAAATGAGGGTGTTTCAGAAGGTTCAGATTATACAGATCATTCAAGGGCAAGTTGTCAGCAAGACCAAAGCAGGAGAAAATTCCAAAAGTGCCCATTGAAAGAGTAGAAAAAAAGAGTAGCCAGATAAAGATCTCCACCATGACTGTTCCAGCACATTCCTTCTGAATAAGGTGGCTTTTCTCTGGAATGGTGGATTATCAACTTCATGATCAAGGAGCCATCAGACAACTATAACAGAACTCCAAACAATGTCAATGGCAGCCCCCAAAGCTCTTACCTGAAAAAGCAAATCTTACCCATCACAGTTTAGAGCAGAAAAATTTCCAGGATTGACATGCAGAGAATATATTTCATCCCACAAATTTTATTTGATTTTCTTTTAGTTAGAACTCATCCCATGTGGAGGGAAGGAGAGGATTTTGCCACATTAGAAAAGTGTATTAATGGTGCATATTTATGTATTTTATGTGTATGTTTGTGTGTGTGTAAATATACCTGCTTGGGGAGGTGGATTTCTCTACTCTTCATAAGGAGAGATTGGTATCTCCTTTCTGAAGGGAACCTAACTCGCACTAATTTTCTATAGGGAAGTTGCCAATCTATAATTATTAATAGTAATTGATGTATGCTGAGAGATAATGTGCTGGGGACATCTACGGAGTTGCAATAGGGGACAGTTTAGAACTGTCGGGGGACAGCTTAGAACTGTTGGAGAATAGCTATGGAGTCGCAAGAAAGAAAAACTGGAACATTATCAAAGAGGGATAATGAACGTTTATTGTAAGCAGCACACCAGATTTAAAGCTCTTCTCGAGAGACACAATCTATCCTCCCCAGAATGTGAACAGGGGAGTTAACCCATTCCCAGGATTTCTTGGAACTGTTTCTGCAGCCTTGAACTGAGATTCTATGTTTTGGCGTACTCAGCAGGAATGGTATGTCACAAACACCTGGGAAGAGGAACTCTTTTCCATGAGGTCATGAAAGGTTCACTGCAATTCCCCCTTATTGTTTATGCCATCCAATTCCCTTTGGTACAGGGTCCGATTTATAGTTTTTTGTAATACAGCAAAACTAGTCATTAAAGCTTTTAGTAAACAAGGCAAGCATAAGCAGATAAACAAAATCATAAGCACACCAACTAAAAGAAGAGCAATATCATGAAATAAGGAGGAAAACAATCCTTTTCCTGTTTCAATCCAATTATACAAAGAATCTGCAATATGCTGTGGTTCAAGGTCCTCCAAAAGGATGAATCAATATTTTGAATTAATATACTCAAATCATTAATATCTTTGGTGGTGTTTTATTGGTCCCATAATCCCTGTAATTGTAATTTTATTTTTTCCAATGTTTTTGTGTCATTATTTACTGTTATGAGTAGCAAGCAAAATGTGGTATATCTATAATCACATTTCATGTGTGCTTTCAATGACAAATATTCTACTTCATTCGTTAGGTCAATCATATTTTTCTGTAACATAATTCTTTTATAAAAACATCATTTTCTTTTTTGTCTTTTAATGCTGAGGTTACATTAGCAGCCAATGCTTTCAAATAATTGACATCATGTTCAAGAGTATGTAAGTTAGATACTGATAGTACCAAAGATACAGAACCTATTAGAGTAGAAGCCAAAGCAGAAACTGATGCTACTATGCCTAATGCAATACAAGCAATACATCATTTACGTCGTGGTCTTATTTTTTGTTGTAGTACATGAAGAACTTGACCCCCTGGACGGCCACACCATGAATCTTTATGTTCAGGGGCAAAAAGGGCCATGCGTGGTCGCCTGATGGTTAAGACTGGCCCGTCCACTTGTGATCCTACACAGTAACTGGCCCTGCAATTGCTTCAGGTTACATTCCAATATCTAACTCCTTTGTGTGTTATTTCGGGAATGTTCAAAGCTTCAGGATAATTTTTTACTGTAGTTATAAAAGCACATCCCAGTTAGGCAAGCTCGAATGTCTAATGCAACACTTCTATTTACTGGTGTTTGGACGTTCCCAGTATTAGTGACAGTCACACAGGGAGACATAGTCACTTTATCCAACGCCAGGGCTGTCTGTCCGCAATCAGTCAACATCTGTGTGACGTAGCAGAGCGTCACCAATTAGCTCTGGGGCGTCACCCACACAGGCGAGCTTCTCCTCCTATAAAACAATCATGAAATTTATAACAATCCAGTTTCTGTCCAATCCGCCTTGTGTCGTTGTGCCAAGACACCCCAGTCATGTTTTTCCAATGAATACGTGACGCCCTCTTAGAGCTACACGATAGCAAGGGCGGAAGCATATTAACGGTGTCTCCTTGTTCATATCCCATCACAGAAGGACAAACAGGTCTCTCTTGTCCCCAAGTACTATCACAAGGTTCCCCCAGACAACCTAGATACTACGTTGGCCGTAACCTTCCTATTTTACCCCTTTGTGTACACGACAAGGTCCTGTCCAGAGAGTCTGACAGGTCAGGATGACCATAGTAAGGCGCCTGCAGAGATCTGAGGGCAGGCAGGCAGGATGGTCTCGCGCGAGGCACACTGGGGGTGCCCCAACTCGTCCAGTCCAATTGAAAGGCACAAACCAGTTGTTGGCCTGATTGCTGTCCTTAGCTTGTCTCTCACAATGGTAAATGCCAGGAATACCAGAGTTCGTTTTTGTATTTACTTCCGGTAAAGCGTGTCCCGTGCCGACAGACTCTACCCAAGGGTTCCCCAAAGACCATCCCTTTATTCCGGTAGCTGCACTTAAGTTCTGGAACAGAAGCAGACGAGGCAGCATCTTAGGGAGACGTTGCCGAGTCTCCTTGCGAGGCTTCCTGCGTCCTCTCCTTGTCCTTCTCTTTAGGGTCGATTTCTTGAACACAGCGGGAGGGAGCCCAGGAGTGGCGGTGCCTGAACTTCGTTCATAAGAAAGCACAGAGAAAACTGTTTCAGCTCTGGATATGTTCTTGGAAGTAAAGATCAAATTATTGATAGTATGTACAGCTATTGCCAGTCGTCAATGCGGGGTGCCGTCTCCCCCTTTTTGTTTAAAAGAAATGTTTTTAGTATTTCATTACTGCGCTCCGCAATAGCTTGTCCTTGTGGATTGTACGGGATACCTGTGAGGTGCCGAATACCCTGAGTTTGACAAAAAAGAAAAAATTGGAAGCATAAGCAGGTCCGTTCTCTGTTTTAAATGTTCGGGGGGACCAGCCATCTGGAAAGTCATTAAGCAGAGATTAATAGCAGGAGAAGTTCTTTCTCCCGTCAAGCAGGAAGCCCACAAAACCCCTGAATGAGCATCCACAGTGCCATGGATATATTGAAGTCGTCCAGAGGACCGTTCATGGGTCACATCCATTTGCCATATCTCTGTACTAGTTAAGCCTCTGGGAGTCACAGCAATATGCGTTGGGGGTGGTTTGGAACACAATTAGGACCCTTTTGAACAATACTCCTGGCCTGATGCTTTGTGAGTTGGAACATTTTGCGTAAAGCAGGACTATTTTGGTGAAATCTATGATGGGATTCCTCGGCTAATTTGCATATTAGTGAGATAACATGGAGCAATCAAAGCTTGATCTATGATGTCATTTCCTTTAAAAACGGGTCCAGGCGGAGTGGTATGACTGCGTACGTGCAGGACACACACTGGACGTGTCCTGTGTCGTAGGACAGTTTGTAATTCACAGAATAACGTTTGTACATTGCTTTGAGTGGCTCTGATGACAGCTTGTTCTGTACCCTGCACAGACTGAAAACCATGTCTAGAGTCCATTAGGAGGGTGAAAGGCTCCTGAAATAACCAAAAAGCTGGTCAAACAGCTGTTAATTCATTGTGTTGGGTAGAAGAATAAGGAGGCTGAAAATGACAGGGGAGCTGCCGTCCTTGTATACTCCTGCCTCGTAACGAGCATTCGCATCAACGTAAACATTAGGTCCTGATACCGGACGATCTCTTAGAATATGGGGAAAACAACAGGATGTGGTGACAAAAAAGGAAATAAGCCTTGTGGAGTGCAGGTGGTCATAGCAATGGGTACACCAATAGCCAAGGCCATTCGTCACGACTTTGTAAATATTTCTGTAGTACATCTTTAGCAATGGGTACCCGGATTCCATGAGGATGCTGTCCTAAACCTCAGACCACTTACTCTATGCCTTTCCATATAATTGAGCCATGAGACAGTCATAACTCTGTAAAGGCTTTCCTGATTTGCTTTTTAGATGTAGCCATTCAATGACTCGTTGTTTCTCAGATAAGGCACCTGTTGGTAACATTGGAGTTGCAGAAAGAGTCACTTCCACGGCGAATGGAGGCTGATTAACGGTTAAGTGGAGCCTGATTCAGTTTGTCTTCTACTATCTAAAGCAAGAGAGTCCTCCGGTGTCAAAGTTCCAGGAGAATTCAAGTCAGAACTCCCTTCCAGTAGTTTGAATAACGGTTGTAATTCAGTTGTAGTAAATGAATATTGCCTAACCCAATTGATATCACCTAACAATTCCTGATTATCATTTAAGGCATTAAGGCAGTCCTTGCTTAATTGTATATTTGAGGCGTAACAGATGTTGCCTATAACGGAGCCCCTAGATAGAGTACGGGACTTGTTTTGTGAATCTTTTCTTGATCAATAACTAAATGGTATTTTTGCCAGGTAATTTCCAATTGACTGTAGCACTTGCTTATTTGGGATTCATCTTCAGCCGCGATAAGAATATCACCCATATAATGGACAATGTGCAGAGCAGGAAAGTGCAGTCTTACAGAATGAAGGGCTGAAGCTACATGTTGTTGGCTGAATAATCTTGTCGGTTCTGGACATGGAATGTTTGCATTGAAATTCCACAGCTTCAAACAAGCTACTTGGTCAGATGGGGCTGGCAAAGTTTGTTTGTTTGAGCGTCTTAAAACCTCTGTTTCTACAATTAAAATATACTCATCTTAAGTTCTATCACACAGTGGTTGTCACCTCTTTGAGGTCCCCATTTCAGTCCCCAAGTATCAATGTGGAACAATTATAAGCACTTCTTTCTCCTTCCTGTGTGCAAGGAAGGGGTTAATAGCTTCTGAGCAATTTATCCTAAGGCTGCTTGACTCAATTTAGATTTTATTACTGAGTAACCTTGTCCCATCCTTTTTTAACAAGTGAGCTTACTACAATTTAAAATTGTGAATGTATCAAACCTCTTTCATAATCATTTACTCTCAGTGGATTTTAGTTTGAACTCCACAACTCCCAAATAACTTTGATTAAGTCCTTTAGCGATGTTTCAGTGTAACCAAACTGAAGTTCAAAGCATTGACCTGCACTCCTCTCAAACCTCTGTCTAAAGTAGAATAGATCCTCCAGTTTAGTTCTTTTAGCTCAAAATATTGCTACATACCTTATTAAATTCCAGTTTATAATTTGTTGTATCTATTTCACACTAGAATGCATAGTATCAACTAGTATGTCTATCCAATACTCTTATTTCTTCTGGCTTCTCTTTTACCATTATTGTAAGTAGAGGAAAGGTACTATTCTGAATTGTATGTAATCCTTATGACAAGCCCTTCTTGATTTCAAGGCTGCTGTTTGCATATCATATACCCTTAAATTCCTTCCTATACATTATACACATTTTTAAAAGCAATTCATATAACCTTAGTCAAAGAGCCAACATCGTTTAGAAATTCTCTTTTGCAAAATACCAGATTCTTAGTACTAGTATTATTAAATCCCATGAACAGATTAATCACTTTAAAAACTTCTTGTGTGCCATATGATTTCTTGTTACTACTCCTGACAGCACATGCATTAAAATAAATCTGATTTGAAAAAAAAAAATCCCAAATTTACATTCTAGAATAAGTTCTTCTCAACAACATAACAACTTTTTCTGGATGACTTTTACTTCTATAAAGTAGCCAGTGCAATTTCTGTCCTTATAGAGTAAAACATTCCCTCTCTGTGTCAGGCTGGCTATCAGTCACATTTAGACAATTCTCAAATTCACTGAAACCATTATGCATAGCAAGATCTAACAAAACAAACTTCAAACCGTAGTTTTGTTGTGCTCAAGAAAATCTGGTTAACATTTCACATTTAACTGACAAATAGTTACCATAATACATGAAATTATATTTGGATCATATCAAAATCATTAACAATCCTCCCAAATTGCATACATCAAACCTTAGAATTAATCATAAGTGAAAAGTAGCCTCTAATTATGGAGTAAAAATCTCCCTTTTTCTGCTCTGAATTTTTCTCTTTTTCACTCCTTCGGGGGCCCATCCAAAGGAAGAAAGAGGAAAAAAATCATTGAACAGGTATTTGCTTTTGTCCTCTGCTGAGGATTTTTGACAGACAAGTTCAATCTTGCAACTATCCCATTTTTTTTCTTTTTGTGAGTGTCCAATTTAAGAACACGTAGAGACGAGACTGACAAACACAATGATAAACGGAAACACACAACATTGTGACAAGCATGCTTTGAAAGGAAAAGATCAGTGTTTTAGGATCCATTCTAAAGAAGAAATATAATTTCCCTCTCACCCTTAGAGTATCTCATATACTCACCACCGAGGGGATCTCCATAGTGTCGAAACTCTGCATGACTAGCACACAGCGTCGGGGGTTCTCGAAAGACCTGGACAAGTCGGAGATTTTCCAAAGAGAACCGAAGGGAGGGTTCCAATAAAAGAACCGGGGGGAAACGGTGTCCCTATACCAGGCGCCACTTGCCGGGGACATCTACGGAGTCACAGCAGAGGACAGTTTAGAACTGTCGGGGGATAGCTTAGAGCTGTCAGAGAATAGCTACAGAGTCGCAAGAAAGCAAGACTGAAACATTATCAAAGAAAGGATAATGAACGTTTATTGCAGGCAGCACACTAGATTTAAAGCTCTTCTTGAGAGAAACAATCTATCCTCCCCAGAATGTGAACAGGGGAGTTAACCCATTCCCAGGATTTCTTGGAACTGTTTATGCAGCCTTGAACTGAGATTTCTGTTTTGGTGTACTCAGCAGGAATGGTATGTCATAAACACCTGGGAAGAGGAACTCCATTTCATGAAGTCATGAAAGATTCACTGCAAAAATGCACAATTTCGTCTCATACAAACAGATTTTTTACAGTCAAGGAAAAGTGTTTAAAAGCTTCTTTACTCATTTAGATTATTGATATTTAAAAAGGAGAAAATTTAAGTAAGATATAACATAAATTCATTTGGAATACTATTATAAGATTTACTTTTAGAATAAAAATGTCATTGCATTGGTTGTATGTAAAAATCAGTGTAACTGGTACAAACTGCATATGTCAGGGATTTTATTTAACCATAAGAACTTATCTCAGTTTACCAATTTGTACTATGGACTAAAGTAATATCTGACATATTGGATATAGCAACATGCTAAGATACCATGTTTAAATGGGAGTCTTTTTTTAAACCTGGAATCCTTTGAGTTTTTGATTATCAATTAAAGTGATACTTTGTGTGACTACAGACTATTTGGAATGATGGGAAGTACAAAGAATGTTGGATTTGAATAGGATAGAATTAAGACAGGTACGATTTTAGTAAGGAATTTTAATCAAGGTTCCAAGGAGGTACTAAACTGTAGAGAATAACTTTAAGAATATAGAAATGAGAGGAGTGAAGAAACTTTTGAAAAATTATATAGTGTATTTCCATTTGTAATAATTAAGATTAAATGATGAGGCTGTTAGTAGCTTAATTATATCAAAATAGTAAAAAGTAAGGGATAGTAAAAAGGGGAATATGTAGGAAGGAGGTAGGGAGTTGCCTAACCTACCACCTTATGTGCTCTTGTGATGGATTCAAGCTCACCACTGACAAGGGCTGCTTCAGGTCCCATCTCCAGCCAGAAATGTGGGAGAGTCTTGTCCAAAGCTTTGGTCTCACCTTCATAAACAGTTTTCTTCATCCACTTGGTTTCTCATGTGACATCTCGGGATCCAATCATAGTTCCTTAATTTGCCTTGCATCAATGCCTGTGGGATCAGTTCCCCTTGTTGGTTTCAACTTCCTTTCTCTGAAGATGTGTCTGTATTTTACATCTTCAATGGTAAAGGACCTCAGACAGTCCTTGCTTCCAGGCCTCACATCAGAATCACATAGTTGAAAGGCAAAAAGGTAAATTTCCTTTTACTCATTCCTCAGTCAGCCTCTTAACTACTTGACCCTTGGTCCCCAGATTTCTGTAGTTACAGGGCTAGGCTTATTTTTCGTAAATGAACTGTTTTTTTTTGAAGTTCAGGTTGAATTGTGATATTTTTATGGAATAATAAATTTCCATTTAGTCTGACCAAGGTCAAAGCTCCAGACTTGCTGTCCTCTTCTTCCCAGTTTATGAAATTAGGCAGGAATCTCTTCTTTTGTTAAGCTAAAAGACTAGGAAGCCATGGTGAACCTTGACATATGCTGAGAGTGAGGTAAGTCAGCCACAAGGCTGGGGAAACCTTGGACTGACATCTTCCTTGTATGGACAAGGACCTACTTCTCCTGTGGTGAAGTAATGTTGGGGGGAGTTGAGGTCTCCTAAGCCCCCTCCTCAGTGGTTATTTATGAATCTGAAATCTCAGGGAATGCCCAGGGGAGGGACTGAATGGTGAGCTCACCAGAGAGACATGTGTATATATATATACACACACATTATATATATAATCATAAAATATATAAAGTGAGAGGAAGAGTCAGAAAGAGAGATAAAGACCTGTGGGACTGAAGAGAACTGCCTTTTTTCTTTCTCTTAGGTTATTTACCCCTAATCTTTTCCATTGATCTACCTTTCTATCTGTGAAAGGCATTTTTTTATCTTAACTTAATCAAGTACTTGGAATGCTCCACCGTTTTGACTTAACCAGTTAGGAACTTGTGAATCCTTTTGATAGAGTTCACACCCTCAGAGGATGGGAGGTAGATCCCACAGACAGAGACCCCTGGGCAGTGCTAGGCAAATTGAGAGACTTTAATTGTTTCCTGAGATGTGATAGATCAGCCTACAGTGAAAGGAAGGAGGAACCAGAGAGACATGAATTGATATGGAGAAAACTTCTAATAAAAGCCATCCAAGCGCATTCTGAGGGAGGACTTCTGCTTCTTTGCTGGTGGCTCTTGGCTGAGGATCTTTTTCTGCTTCTGCTGGACTGGTGGCCCTTGTTGCATTGGTATTTCTGTGTTGG
Source organism: Monodelphis domestica (assembly GCF_027887165.1). NCBI lineage: Eukaryota > Metazoa > Chordata > Mammalia > Didelphimorphia > Didelphidae > Monodelphis > Monodelphis domestica. The sequence goes on from NC_077229.1 coordinate 1,621,936, forward strand.
ATTCTTCTGCATTGCAGGACTTCCATATTGGAGGATTTTCTGGGTTGAAGGGTTTTTGCATTCGCGTCTGAGACTGTCCTGCGCCTCTGGCTAGAGATTGGAACTTTGTTAGGGAGCAGGCTAGATTTCTTTGGAGCAGACATAGAGAGGTAGCCTAGAGAATTCCGCTATCACCTTCCTACATTTCCCTATTTACTAACTTTACCCTGCTGTAATAAAGCTGCTAACAGCCTGGTGACTTAAAAGTTAATTTTATAAATGGAGACCACAATAATTCTTTTATTAACTCATAAATTTAGTGAAAGCATTTTTAACCCTTACATATCTCTTAGCCAGAACCATATTTTTTGATGATGACTGCTTCATTGTAAGGTTTAAGATCTGGTACAATTAGGCCACCATCCTTGGCATTACTTTTCATTAGTTCCCTTGATCTTTTGTTCTTTCAGATGAACTTTATTATCATTTTTTCTTATTCTAGAAAAAAGTTTTTTGGTAGTTTGATATGTGCGGCAGTGAATAAGTAAATTAATTTTGGTAGGATTGTCATTTTATTATACTAGTTTCTCCTACCCATTTTTCTTTCCTTTAGATTTTGGACGATGTCAGCTGAACACATTAAATAACCAGTCATGTAATAAAGTATTTAAAATGAAAAAAATCTGCCTCTTGAGAATTCCATTCATTAAAATGTCAGTGTCTTTGCTTTGAAATAACTCAAATCATATTCTTCTTTCTGTGTAACTAAATATAAAATGATGGAATATATTCTAGTAACAAATAGCATTGATCATGAATCAAAGAATGTTTTGACTATTGCACATTATACTCAGTGGTTCCCCAAACTCTCAATTTATTTTTTTTCTCAATTTAACCTAAGACTGTGCTTCTTCTCTTGGCTAGAATCAATAAACGTTTTTATGTTATCATCTAGATAAACCTTTTAGGAAATTAAGAAGAGGATTCTCTTTTCTGTGTTTTCTCCTCATTGATCACTGGTAATACTTTCCCCTTAGAATACACAGTACATGCTACCTTCTCAGAAACTCTTCAGAAAGTTTTCTTACAATTCAAAAAATAAAGCCATTCTCCAATTGATAAATGGGCAAGGGACATGGATAGGCAGTTCTCAGCCAAAGAAATCAAAACTATTAATAAGCACATGAAAAAGTGTTCTAAATCTCTTATAATCAGAGAGATGCAAATCAAAACAACTCTGAGGTATCACCTCACACCTAGCAGATTGGCTAACATGACAGCAAAGGAAAGTAATGAATGCTGGAGGGGATGTGGCAAAGTCGGACATTCATGCATTGCTGGTGGAGTTGTGAATGGATCCAACCATTCTGGAGGGCAATTTGGAACTTTGCCCAGAGGGCGCTAAAAGACTGTCTGCCCTTTGATCCAGCCATAACACAAAGAGATAATAAGGAAAAAGACTTGTTCAAGAATATTCATAGCTGCGCTCTTTGTGGTGGCAAAAAAATTGGAAAATGAGGGGATGCCCTTCAATTGGGGAATGACTGAACAAATTGTGGTCTATGTTGGTGATGGAACACTATTGTGCTCAAAAGAATAATAAAGTGGAGGAATCCCATGGAGACTGGAACAACCTCCAGGAAGTGATGCAGAGCGAAAGGAGCAGAACCAGGAGAACATTGTACACAGAGACAGATACACTGTGGTACAATCGAACGTAATGGACTTATCCATTAGTGGCAACAGAATGATCCTGAACAACTTGGAGGAATTTATGAGAAAGAACACTATCCACATTCAGAGGAAAAAACTGTGGGAGTAAAAATACCAAAGAAAAACAACTGCTTGATTACATGGGTCAAGGGGATATGGTTGGGGATGTAGACTCTGAAGGAACATCCTAGTGCAAACACCAACAGCATGGAAATGGGTTCTGATCAAGGACCCATGTAATACCCAGTGGAATTGCACGTTGGTTATGGGAGGGGGAGGGGAGGGAGGAATAGAAAATTATTTTTGTAACCAAGGAATAATGTTTGAAATTGACCAAATAAAATAATGTTTAAAAAAAAAGTGTTCTTACCAGATCAATTCTCGACACTTCTGATGAGAAATAATTTTAGGTCACCTTCTCTCTTTCTCCTCCACAGCATCACATACTTAATTCAGAGTACTTGTGAATTACTTGATGCCACAGGGGAAAGCATTTCACAGTAAGACACTTCTCCAGGTTTTACTCTTCACAACATGATTCTGTCTTCAGACACAAAATGTCTTTGTCAGTATTCCATTGGGCTCTGAATGACAGGTCTGCAGTGCTGGCCCTGACACCCTTCAAGTTTAGGGGTTTTGATAAATCCCTTGAGTGCTTCAGTTTCCTCTAGTCGGTGGATGAGGGTTGAACTAGATGAAATATGAAGGTTCAGATCTGAATCTTGTGACTTTTGCTATTTTAGGGGTCAATAACATTCAAGGATGTGGCTGTGGACTTCACCCAGGAGGAGTGGTGCCTCTTGGACCATTCTCAGAAAGAGCTGTACCAGGAGGTGATGCTGGAGAATGTGCACAATGTACTGTCTGTGGGTAAGGACCCTTTCCTATGTTAACTCTGAATCTGACATTAAGGGAATGTCTTTATTCTAATCAAATGTACAAGATTTTGAGCCTTTGTCAATGGTTAAAAAAGCAAAATTGTGGAGCTCTGCCCAGGGTTCCCTTTCTTTCTGCTTTTCATTTTTAAAAAGTCTTTAAATTATGTGATAAGAAGCTGGGACTTTCCTTTCTTGCTCCTGAAATCATTTCTCCTGTTTTAGATAGCTTCAGGTGAAAATTTAAACCATTGTTACATATTTTCATTCCTGAAGCTACTCTCAGAAGTCATCTAGTCCAGCCTCTAATTAGACCTGAAATTTGTGTGTAAATTCTCTGTTTATACCCAGGCACTTTTTCCTTGAAGATGGGCATGGAAGGAAACTATGTTCCTGCGAAGGCAGCCCCTTCCATGTTTGGTTGGGTCTAGTCTTTAGAAAGGATTTCCTGTGATTAAGTATTAATGGAGGAGGTAAAGCCAAGAAGGTGGCAAAACAGAAGGAAAAGCTGGAACCACCCCCAAGAATCTCAAAGCAACCTGAAAATGTACTTTTAAATGACTAGTTATAAACAAACATGTAAGAGTGAGGTGACTCCTGAGAAAAACAACTTGAAAGTTAGGCATAAAGGGATAAGGCAGGAACTAGAAGTAAAATTGTGCACAGAGGAGTGCAGTCAATCTACCCCCTCCCCCCGCCCCCCTTATTACTCTACTTTCTGAATCTGGGCACAAGCCAAAATCCAGACTGGGGATGCTTCTTAATCCTACGTTATTAATGCATCCCATGCCCTCCTGATGGAATATAATGGCTTGGTACAGGGCTGTAGTGAGTGAAGTAAGTAAATTACTTCACCTATGTAGATGTTAGTTGTTCAAGTGCTCTTCTCTGGTTTTATCAGTCTGTAGCCTGGTCTACTAGGCCTCGGACCGGATTCAGTGATATAATGCAGTCTGACTGCTATCTTTATAAATGAAAGGATTTATTTGAGTATTTTCACACAGAGAAAGGAAGGAGGGTGAAGGAAAGATTCCCTAATCTCTAATTCTCTAGTTCTCTCACCATGCCTAAAAGACACTTGCGGATCTATTTTTCTGTTCTTGAGGCTGCTTACTGTTACACTGACTGTCTATTAACCCAATAATCCCTATCTGACTTTCCTGACAATTGGCTTCTCCAAATACAGGTAGACAAAATATACTTCAGATTGCTTTGAGAGGGTGAAGGTGAATGGCAGAGTCACCCTCAAGGGACCAGCAAAGTGGCTACAGCTTTTCTATTTTTTTAAAAACCCTTACCTTCCATCTTGGATGGAACAACAATACTGTGTATTGGCTCCAAGGCAGAAGAGTGGTAAGGGCTAGGCTATGGGGGTCAAGTGACTTGCCCAGGGTCCCACAGCTGGGAAGTGTCTGACACCAGATTTGAACCTAAGACCTTCCATCTCTAGGCCTGGCTCTCGATCCACTGAGCCACCCACCTGCCCCCTGAGCCACCCAGCTGCCCACTGCAGCTTTTCTTGATGACAGAAAGATATTCTTGACTCAGGTTGGCTTCTTCTGAATAAATCAGATAACAAATAAGAAACGGGAACTCAGGAACATGGTCAGCGGGAACAGATATAACTCCAGTGGATAAATCTCTCTTCAGAGACCGAATAGCTGATGGGAGAAATCGTGGGTGTAGGGTCCAACTGAAAGCCCATTATTTTCTCCTGGCAGTAAGTGACCTCTCCAAGATCCCTGAGAGACAGGAACCAAAAGGTTTCCTACAGCTTTTCTGTTCCCTTTTATGTATATTTCTGACACTCCTTGGAACTTTTCCCTTGTGTTCTGTACATGAGCCATTCTAGATGGCAAACCCAAGCCTCTGACGTTTACAAACCTCTCTTCTTCTCTACTATTCTTATATGAGGCACCAAATTGACTTGGCCACTTCAGGGCTCTAATGAAGCCCCTAACCCCAGAACAAAGTAGCTCCCAGTTCTCTGATACCTGCAAGCCATCAGCAGTCCCTAGAGGAGACTAAACCAGCAGCTTTCAGAGCACCCAGCCCACATGCCATGGTACCACCTAGGAAGAAACGAAAGTTGCAGAAAACCAGAACTACAGCTGAGGGGAGCAGCAAGGAAAAATTGAAGTTTAAGATAATGCCCCTACTACCCTGAGAACAGAGATAGAGGTCAAAGTGGAAAAAACCTGGGAAAATAAGCAAATAGCAAGAAAAACATCTAAATGTAGAAAATGACTAATGAGCCAAAGAAGAGCAAGGTGCAGACTCAGGCATTGGAATACAAAAGTTCCCACATGCAGAATTTCAAATAATAATGGAAATTAGTCTCAGTTGATGGAAGAGTTCAAAAAGAAATTCAAAAATGAAATGAGAGAAGTGGAAGAAAAATGGGGAAAAGAAATGTAAGTAATGCAGAAAGAAAATAAGACCTGAAAAAGGAAAATTGGTCAAGTGGCAAAAGAAATACAAAAAAACTAATGAAGAAAAGAGTTTTTCTAAAAAGGAGAGTTGACCAAGTGGGAAAAGAGGGTAAAAAAAATCGAATGTAGAAAAGAGTTCCAGGAAGAGTCAAAAGGCCCAAAGGAAAAGGAGGATCAAAAGGTCATAGGAGGAAATTATTTTTTTTAAAAATTAGAATTGGACATATAGAAGCTAAGAATTTCATTAGACATCCAGAAACTATGAAGATCAAAAGAATTTAAAACGAGAAGAAAACATGAAATATCTTATTGAAAATAACAACCAACCTGGCAGATTGATCTAGGAAAGACCATCTAAGATTTATTAGAATATATTACAAAAGAAAAAAACCTGGATGTCTTATAAGAAATTATAAAAGAAAACTGCCTTGATGTTCTTGAATCATTGCTTAAAAGAGAAATGAAAAGAATCCACAGATCACCTCCTGTAATAAGTCCCCAAGTGACAACTCCCAAGATGCTAAGGAGAAATAACTCAGCTAAGCCACTAAGAAACAATTCAAATATTATGCAGCCCCAGTGTTGATTACGCAGGATCTGGGAGCTTCTACATCAAAAGATCAAAATAGTTTGTAATATGAGATTCTGAAAGCCAAGGAAACTAGTTTTATAGTTTTATAACCATGAATTAGCCACCAATAAGGATTGAGTATATATTTTCAGGGAGAAAAATGGTTATTTAATAAAAAGAGATTTCCAAGCATTCCTGATGAAAAGAGCAGACCAAAATAGAAAAGCTTATGTTCCAGTCCAAAATTCAAGAGTATAAAAAGTTAAATCAGAAAGAGAATATTTGGGGGCAGCTGGGTAGCTCAGTGGATTGAGAGCCAGGCCTAGAGATGGGATGTCCTAGGTTCAAATCTGGCATTAGACACTTCCCAGCTGTGTGACCCTGGGCAAGTCACTTGACCCCCATTGCCTAGCCCTTACCACTCTTCTGCCTTGGAGTGTATTGACTCCAAGATGGAAGGTAAGGGTTTTAATTAAAAAGAGAGAGAGAATATTTATAGGACTCAAGAAGGTCCTGTTTTTTATATGCCTAGTGGAACAATGATATTTGTAACTCTTAAATTTATTCTCCTTATCATAGTAGTTATTTGAAAAATACTTATGGGGGTGGTATTAAGTGTTTAGGAAGATATGCTAAAAAATTTAAGAAGTCAAAAAGAGGATAGCACTGAGAAAAAAGAAGAGAGAAGTAACATGGAGTAAATTTTATCAAATAAAGAGGCATAAGAAGAAAAACTATTACAGTAGAGGTGACAATGAGAGTGGTGCCAGGCAATCAGTATAACCTATTCTCATCAGGAACAACAGCCAGACTCATTGGGGTATTCAATCTTATCTTATTCTATAAAAGAAATAGAAGAATAAGAAAGGTGATGGAGAGAGGGGAATAATATCAGGGCAATGGAATAGGTGGAGAAATTAAGAGTCCCTATAGAGAAATAGGAGAAGAATAAGAAGCATGGAGATAGAAGGGAGAATATTATAAGGGAAGGGAAATGGAAGAAGTGATTAAAAGGGAAGCATATGGATAGATAGTGAAGGGAGAAAGTGTAGGATTAAAAGAGGAAAACAAGATGAAGGGGAATACAGAGATGGTAATCATAACTGTGATTGTAAATGAGATGAACTCACCCATAGAATGGAAACAGAGAAGAGTGGATAAAAAACCTGTATCCTGTGATGTGTTGTTTATAAAAACATATTTGACATATAGATTTATACAGAATAAAGGTAAGGGTATTGTTATATCCGTAACAATAAAGAAGTATAAGACTGAACCTCATAGCCCCTAAGTCTAGCAAATTTATCCTCATTACACCTTCATTCTTCCCTCACATCCCAGGTCAGATGATAGAAATGGAAAGGAAGGAAATAAGCATTTGAAAATATCTGCTCTATGTCCCCTCTACTGGGTAAAGGATTTGGTAATTATCATTAATTTCTTAACATCCCTGTGAGTTTGATCTTCTTTTTGTCTTCAGTTCATACTTGAAGCAATTGAGGTAAACAGAGATTAAATAACTTGCCCAGGGGCACCATCTCTCTGATCCTGGGTTAAATGTACTTTTCTGACTCCATGTTCTAATCTCTTATCTCTTCTCTACTAGCTGCCTTTAATTGTTAGATAATGGAGGTTTTATAATGTGCCTAATCCTATTACAAGAGATAAATCAATATGGGCTTTTCTGATTCCAAATGTTTTCCATGATTTCTGCCCTCCTGCACATATGCCAACAGTGAATACAACAGAAGCCATTCTGTAGGCCTTACTTGCCTGTCCCCTTTCCTTTAAGAAGACCAAATTTTTTGTTTTTTCTCTCCTGATCTTTGCCTTCTTTCTCATGCCCAGGGCTTCCAGTTCCTAGAGAAAATTTGATCTTCTGTTTTCAACAAGGGTTGGCACCATGGCTGCTAGAACAAAAAGGCCCAAGGATTTCCTGCCCAGGTAAGTCACGTGAAAGCAGGTGTATGAGGGCTGTTATCCCAAAAGAATTTTATCTGTTGTGGTGAATGGAATGCTAGACTTAGGGGCTCGGAGACCAGTGCTGAATTATGCTGTTCGTTTCCTGAGACATGGATGATAGTCTCAATATAGGTCTTGTGACATAATATGTGGTTAATCACAAAATATGATGAATAATTAGTATGTATGTACTAAGAGTAATAATATGTTTGCATGTGTAGAAAAAAGAAGACAATTTCTATTCCACTTTGAAAATTACTGCATGAGAGTTAAGAGCAAAATTGTTTTTCTGCTTAGCATACAAAATTTACCAAGAATGACCATGTGATGATAGATATCTAAAATGATAAATACAATATCTCAAAGGTTACCTGAGATTCACAAAATTACAAGAATATTGGACAAGTGTCTTTTTAGGAAAAATAGGGCAATGGAGAAACACTATGCAATACTGTGAACAAAGCATGATCAGGCATAGTGTTTGAGTGGTAATCTAGTTGCAATGAAGTTGGTCAGGTCATTCCTCCATTCTTTACTCATGACATGAGTTGCAAAGGATGTTGAATAAATCAGGCCTTCATGTGTCACATGTCCCTGGTAAGGTTTCATTGTTATTGTGCATGGGCAAGTCTTTCTAAAATCATCCATCTTGCAGATATGAACAAATGGTATATACAAGGACTGGTTCTTCATGTTTACATTTGGAAATTCCTTTTTGCCAGGGGAAAGAGAAAAATAAACACTTTAATTTCTGCCACCAGAGGAAATATATTTCTGTGTGTGTGTGTCCTCCTTCCTTATGTGTCATTATCATCATTTGTTTTCTTCAGAGGCTGAGACGAATTTTGAAGTGAAGGAGATGTGTACAAAGCTGAGCCTTTTTGAGGAAGGATCTGACGCCCAAAGATGCGTGAATGTGGGACCCTGTGACCTCATTTTGCGAGAAATCTGCAACTCTAATATGGTGCAAAAACATCCAAGAAATGACTCTGAATTTGATGATACTTCAAAGAAATTCAATCAATATTCCGTCCTAAATGAGTATGTGAAATTGACCTCAGGAAATGACACTTTCCAGGATAGCAAATATAGGAAACCATTTCCTGAAGAAGTAGGTCTTGTTCATTCACCTGAGAAACCTCCTGAAATGTCCTTGTATCAAGGTAACCTAGGAGGGATGACCTTTGGCTGGATTTTAGATCTCTTTAGACATTCTAAGCATAAAAGTGTTGCGATGTTTTCTGCAAGTGATAAAGGTGACAGACGTTTCACTCAGAATTCTGAGCTTACAGAACATCAGGGCATCCACACTGGAGGGAAACCTTATGAATTTAAACAATGTGGAAAGGCTTTCATACAGAGTAGCAAACTTGCTGAACATCATAGCATCCACACTGGAGAGAAACCTTATGAATGTAAACAGTGTGGAAAGGCTTTCACACAGAGGGGCAATCTGGCTGCACATCAGAGAATCCACACTGGAGAGAAACCTTATGAATGTAAACACTGTGGAAAGTCTTTCACCCAGAGGATCTCTCTCACTAGACATCAGAGAATTCACACTGGAGAGAAACCTTATGAATGTAAACAATGTGGAAAGGCTTTCACACAGAGGAGCAAACTTGCTGCACATCAGAGAATCCACACTGGAGAGAAACCTTTTGAATGTCAACACTGTGGAAAGGCTTTCACAGAGAGGGGCAGTCTTGTTTCACATCAGAGAATCCACACTGGAGAGAAACCTTATGAATGTAAACAATGTGGAAAGTCTTTCACTGTGAGGGTCTCTCTCACTGCACATCAGAGCATCCACTCTGGAGAGAAACCTTATGAATGTAAACACTGTAGAAAGGCTTTCACACAGAGGAGCAGTCTTGTTTCACATCAGAGAATCCACACTGGAGAGAAACCTTATGAATGTAAACACTGTGGAAAGTCTTTCACCCAGAGGATCTCTCTCACTAGACATCAGAGAATTCACACTGGAGAGAAACCTTATGAATGTAAACAATGTGGAAAGACTTTCACACAGAGGAGCAACCTTGCTGCACATCAGAGAACCCACACTGGAGAGAAACCTTTTGAATGTCAACACTGTGGAAAGGCTTTCACAGAGAGGGGCAGTCTTGTTTCACATCAGAGAATCCACACTGGAGAGAAACCTTATGAATGTAAACAATGTGGAAAGTCTTTCACTGTGAGGGTCTCTCTCACTGCACATCAGAGCATCCACAGTGGAGAGAAACTTTATGAATGTAAACACTGTGGAAAGGCTTTCACACAGAGGAGCAGTCTTGTTTCACATCAGAGAATCCACACTAGAGAGAAACCTTATGAATGTGAACATTGTGGAAAGGCTTTCATACGGAGGGTCTCTCTAACTAGACATCAGAGAATCCATGTTGGGGAGAAACATCATGAATATGAATAGTGTGGAAAGGCTTTCATAGAGAGACTTAATACATATCAGAGAATCCACACTGGAGAGAAACCTTTTGAATGTAAACAATTTGGAAAGGCTTTTATGGAAAGTTTTCCACTGCACATCAGAGCATCCACACTGGAGAAACCTTATGAATGTTAAAAGTGTGGAATGGCTTTCATACAGAGGAGCACACTTGCTGCACATCAGGGAATCCATCCTGTCTAGTCTGATGGCAGTGATCCATGACCCAGTGGGTCCCTCTCTGGTTTGGGTCCTGGCTCTGCCTTTTTCCTTTCTACTGGTCCAGATGTAGGCCCTTGGGATGGTCCCTGTAGGTCAAGCAAGCTGGGTATGGGTAGGAGATGGGGAGTGGGAACTCCTTGAAGGAAGGGACTATTTAATTTTTGTCTTTGTACCCCCAGCACCAAAACTGACACAGGATAGGAACCTACTAAAAGCTTGTTGAATTGGTGTGGATGTGACCTTGATCCACAAGGCCCTTTGGTGACCTGTGGGGGGGGGCGGAGCTCATTCCTCGTGAATATAGGATTAATTCTTCTCTTATTTAAGTTAATCAACAAAGACTTAAGTACCCCTACTTAGTACCTTACCAGTCTAATTATTAGAGTTCACAAGACATTTGCTAGAGTGGGTGACAATTCCAGAGGCCACTTCCCCACCCCTCTGCAGTGTTAGGCAAATTGAAAGACTTGTGATTGGTTCCTTTAAGGTGAGGAAGGGACAGGAAGTGATTTGAAAAAGGACTATAAAAAGTCCTAAAATTCCTTTCCCTGGGACTTTTCCTTTGAACTTCTCCTTTGGAGTTTGTCTTTGGAGTCTCTGTGTCAGTGAGCTGGACTGAAGGAGACTCTTTCCCTGGATCCTGTGTTGGTTTCCTGGGTGAGTAGCTGGCCTTCCTTTCCTGGAGGAGGCTACATTGGTGGTACCCTTGCTGAGACTACCAGAAATCCATGTGAAGATCAGAATTTAAGAGCCCTTACAGGGTGGTGAGCTGGACATCTTTGGACAGAAATTATAGGTTATCTAGCTAAGCAATACTTTCTACTTACTTTCTGCATTTCTCTCTTTTACTATATCTCCATTAAATTAAATTGTTAAGAGTGGCTAACAGATTTGTGACTTAAGAGTTAATTTTTTAGATCGTCTACCACAGTATTACTTTAGAACTTTCATGTTATCATAAGACCTAAATTTTAAATTCTCATATCCTCAACCTGATGACCCAGGCTAGGGAACCTGAACGTTGGCCATTGATGAGACACCATTCTCAGCCCTCTGGGGGCCAAGGCTTGGGTAATTTGGGTGAACGGTGAACTTTCACATCCAGTAATGTGTCTAGGCTTCTGTGGGCCAGCTTGTTCTGAGGCAGATTCCCTGCCTGGTCCTGTGACTAGCCCTGCTAGGATGGGGAAATGGGAGTATGGCTTCTGCCCATTGGCGGAACTCTGGATAGAGAATGCCATCCTTTGGGCCAAAACCTGCTGCTGGGCTACAACTCTCAGCAGAACTTTGCTCTTGGTCGAGCATTGAAGAGCCTTTTTGATCTTGACTCCTACCTGTCTATCCATGTCACGCCCTTCATGCGCCCTTCTTCCAAGCGATTCTCTGAGTTTAAGATGGCATCTCCCCTTACCATGCCTTTTCTTGGGGAGGCTCCTCATGTCTTGCCCTCACTCTCCACCTTGATAAATCCCTAGTTTCCTCCTTAGCTTTGAGGCTGCCTCTGTTCTGGCATTTTTGGGGTCCTGCAGTGTCCAGCAGGCTTTTTCCTTCAATCTCTGCCCCCAGAGTACACTCTCTCCACAAAGCTCCTGGAATCTGCCCAACAGGGGTGAAATTTTCCTTTCCTTTACCTTCATGGCCCCCTGACTTAGCCCTCAGGACTCAACACTGTGACAAGGAAATCACTTTAAAAGACTGATATATATTAATTTAAGGTCGCCAAGGAATTCAGCTATGTAATTCCTAAATGAAAACTCAATCAACCTTTTATGGAGTTTTTAATGACAAACAGGAGGAAGAAAGGTATTAGAGAGAGAGAGAGAGAAAGGGGAGAGAAGGGAATAGGGCTTAAATACCCCCCTCTGTTTAGGCTGGGCCAAAAGGCCCAAGCCCTTAGATAGCTGAGGCAAATAAAGAGATCAGTCCCTATCACTCACGTGACCAAAATGGAGAAACAGTCTCAGGGGCCTCCACCTCCAGCCTCCTTCAGAGCAAGCCTTCTCAGAGCATCACCTCTCAGAGCAAAACCTCTCCAACCACCTCCAGTCCTCAGACCTTGCTATCTTTAAGGAAACCATCTAAGTTCCCTCCCCTCAGTTCTCACATCTACCAATCACTGTCCATGTCTTCCCTGTGCCAATGGTGGCTCTAGCTTAACCCAGGACCGCCCAGAGGGCTGCCCCTTTGCACATGTCTGTTGAAGGTCATATTCTCAAATAATTAAATTTTGATCTATGCTGTAGCCCTTCCTAAATCCTGTTAGGACTGAGTAGGGTGGAGATTGTAAGTTCCAAGACTTGGTTCTGTCATTCCAAGTATCTCTATTGTATCAATTCTAAAATCAATCATGACTCAAAGAACTTCCTGTTCTATGCTTAAGCATAGGTCAAAGCCCTTTCCATTGTTTAGCAAAAGGTTTCTGTCCTAAAGTAGTCTTAGGTAGGGAGGAGAAGGACCCTCCCATGCCAATGGGGTTCACATTCCAATAGAGTTCCCACTATCAGTAGGAAATTCCCTCCAAGCATGAAACCTTCCAATGGTGAAATTTCCAACATTCACAAGTCTAAGAAATTTTAAGGTTTACAACACAGCAGAGGCTTGTATTTGAAAAGCCCATGTGTGGAGGGCTGAGGCTTGCCAAGCATTTATAGACATCTGATTTGTTACTTTTAATGGCCCTGTGAGCTACTAGTCCTCCTCCATCTCATTTTATCAACAAGGGAACTAAGGCTCAGAGCTTCCCTCCCTAGGTTCACATAGTTGGTAAGTGTCCAGGACAGGATTAGAACCCAGACCACTCTGAAGCCCAGGGCTCCTTCCACTACTGTGCTGCCTCTGGAATATGAATTTGTCCTCTTCTGATAGGGCAGGGATTAAAAGAGAGTGCAGGTCAGTCTCTCCAGAAGACTAGGCTTGCTGTGTGGATTGATAGTCATTCTTGAGGAACTCTGCCTCAAGTCTCCGCCTTTGATGGCCTCTAGAGAGTGGAAGATTTGGGATATGACCTCTTAAGGATGCCAACCCTAAGCTGGTGAGCCAGGGCTGCTCTCCAGAGCTTGAGTGGTAGCCAGGAAGGTGGAGGTCTTCATTCCTTGGAGATTTGCATGCCAAACCCAGGGAATTTCTTTGGAGAGCCATCATTGCCCTGACCATTTAGTTCAGGTCCAGAGGGGAAGAGAAGAGAGGAAAGGAGAGCTAGGAATTGGGACAAAGTACACCGCCTGCAGTTCCTGCTCTGATGGGAGGTTTTGCTTTTCTAAGTCTTAGAAAGTTAACATTTCTCCAACACGTCTGAACCCCACCTAACCCAACCCTCTGTGAGCCTGCATTTATTAAGCACTTTCTATGTGTAAAGCACTGTACTAGAAACTGAAAGCCCCAAATGGAAAAAAGAAAAAGCATTCCATCTCTGGAGGAGCTGAAGTTTGGCAAAAATGACACAGCTGGCAAACCAAGCTTGGGATAATTTGGGGAGGAGGGAAGAGAGGGGGCTGTCTAAAGGAACCAGGTCCTTGAGGACTCAGGAGCTAAGCCTTGAGCAAAGGGATTCCAAAAGGCAGAGGGAATAAATTACAGTCCTGAGAAGACAGAAGAGAAAAAGGCATAGGGGCAGCTAGAGGTCTAAGTCCCTAGGAAGACCTCTCTATAAGAAATTTGCCAACTATGCAATAAATCATCAATTAATCAAGCAATAGCCATTTAGTATAACAGTATTGGTGACAAGGGTGGGGATACAAAGACAAAAAGGCACCAGTTCTTACAGTCAAGGAGCTTCCTCCAATGGAGGAGACAACATGAATAGACACAGTAGTGCCAACTACAAACTATGTGTACACCCTGGAGCTGGGAAGAACGAGGAAAGGTTAATGCAGGCAGTCTTCAGCTAGAGTTGTTATTGACCAATACAGCAGACTCAGAGCAGATCTTCATGTTGCATATGAAAGGGCTCCAGTTTTTCAGTGTTTTGTACTAGGAGAATAGATTAAAAGGAACCAACATCATCAGTTAAGTAAAAGGAACCCTGAGTGTCAATGTGCTCTATGCCCAACCAATAATCCAGGCTATAAACAAAACGGGCCAACCTTGGGCGCCATGTTGCTTACCAGTAACATTCTCCCAGCACAGAGGGAAAGGAATTGTGCATCCTATGGAGGCAGAAGGTATTGTTTCAGCTCTCGTGGTTCTAGCCTCTAACTGGGAATGGGGAGAATTCTTTGAGTCTAAGCTTTGAGCCCTTGTTTCTCTCCTGCAGATGCAGAGCGGTGTACAAAGTGTTCAGAGGTTGAATATCCGAACAAGCAGAGAGACCACTGCCTTTCCAAGGTTGTGACCTTCCTGAATGTGAAAGAACCTTTGGGCAAGATGTTGGCCTTGGTGGCTGTTTCCTTCTCCTTACTGACTGCTCTGGTTCTGGGGGTCTTTGTGAAGTTCCGAGACACCCCCATAGTCAAAGCCAATAACCGGACTCTCAGCTATACTCTCCTCATCTCCCTCATCTTCTGCTTCCTCTGCTCCCTTCTCTTCATAGGCCAGCCTACCACCGCCACTTGTCTCCTCCAACAAACAGTGTTTGCAGTTGTCTTCACGGTGGCTGTTTCTTCCATTTTGGCCAAAACCATGATAGTGGTTCTGGCTTTTAGGGGTGTTAGACCAGGGAGCAGGATTCGCACATTCCTACGTCCTAGAGTGTCCAACTATGTTGTCCTCCTCTGCTCAGGGATTCAGGTGATTTTCTGTGGCACCTGGCTGGGCACCTCTCCCCCCTTCCCAGAGGCTGACACTCACTCTGAATATGGTCACATCATCATCAGATGTAATGAGGGCTCTGTCCTTGCCTTCTACTGTGTCCTGGGCTACATGGGCTTCCTGGCCTTGGGCAGCTTCACCGTGGCTTTCCTGGCCAGGAACCTGCCTGACACCTTCAATGAGACGAAGCTCATCACCCTCAGCATGCTGGTGTTCTGCAGTGTCTGGGCCACTTTTCTGCTCACCTATCAGAGCACCAAAGGGAAGGCCATGGTGACTGTGGAGATCTTCTCCATCTTGGTCTCCAGTGTGGGGTTGCTGGGATGCATTTTTATTCCCAAATGTTATGTGATCCTCCTGAAGGCAGAGAGGAACACCCTGGAACAGGTCAAGAATAAACGAGATTCTGGAGGCAAGATTTTATGTGAAGCAAGACCTTATACATCCAGTTTTGGAAATAATAGGCTTAAATAATAGCCCACACAAATCTAGCAAAATAATTAGTAGATTGTGGCATTCTCTCTGGGTGCCATGTCAAATTCTATTCACATAGATGGCCTGGATCCCCAGCAGGTGTAATAATAGTAGGTGAATTGTAAAAATAATAAGCGATGGATTGATTATTGATTATGAACTGATTAGATACTCTGCTTGCTGTGCTAACAAAGTATCTTCAGTTTATAGCAGTGAAGATCATAAATGAACTTCTCTTCAGGGCCAGGTGCAAGGATGCTAACGAGACTTGTTATATTAAAATATATATTTATTGAAATATATAAGGTTAAAGGGATTTCTAACTCTAAGGGATTCTAACTCCACCCAAATAAAACTCCCTGTTTCCACGAGGAACTGCTTCTCTTGTTTTCACAGGCTAAACTAATCCTGCCTGATCTGACAAATCCAAATTTTTACTATTCTAAATAATCTACCACTATTATCCTTATAATTTTTAACTTTGCCACTAATTTAGAAAAATAAAAAACATTAGCTGGATGAGTCTCCAATGTATTCTTTGGTCTTCTCAGTGTTAAACCAATTCATAAAACAGCAATAATAGATAGTCAATAGTGTTTCCCAAGGAGAGAGAGAGAGAGAGAGAGAGAGAGAGAGAGAGAGAGAGAGAGAGAGAGAGAGAGAGAGAGAAGGCAAGGATGTTACCTCATTCAAGCCCTCAAAGAGAGTCTCCATGAGTGACTCTGCCAACTGCCAAAGACAAATTGCCAGAGAAAGA
Organism: Monodelphis domestica; assembly: GCF_027887165.1. NCBI lineage: Eukaryota > Metazoa > Chordata > Mammalia > Didelphimorphia > Didelphidae > Monodelphis > Monodelphis domestica. The sequence goes on from NC_077229.1 coordinate 1,638,113, forward strand.
CCGTTAGATTTGAAACTGAACACCGTCTCAGCTCTGTTTGAAATGCCAATTCTTTCTCAAGCCAGCTTCTCTACTTCTTATGTCTAAACTAATATAACAAAGCCCACATTTCCAATATCCTTATGCATGATACAACTGACTACTACTGTTTTATGGGTTTGCTATTAAATTCTCTAGATTCTGCTACCAATGAAGCAGATAAATTTGGGAACTCCTGATTCTTTGTTTCATCCTTTGTACAGTGAGGGAGTGGGGGACCAAGAGTATTGATGAAATTCTCTCATCTCCCATAACCAGTGTGAATTCTCCACAAGGATTGCTTCTTTCCAGGATTCCACAACTGAAGCACATCTTAAATGGTTGAAGTCCTGGAACTTTGGTTTGTAATCCATTGTTCCACAAGGCATGACTAATTTTATTCAACCAATTGCAACCTATGTTCTTTTTGGGTCATCTGCTTCCATCCTCTGACCTGAGGGAATTGAGTAGAACACACTGACTCCATCTTGTGACTCAATTCTGGATCTCGCTCAGTTCCCTTTCTATTCAATTATGAGTCTAGTCCAATTTCTGTCTTGTGAGAAAAATTTTAAAACATTATGGAACTTTTGCATTGGTTTTAACCTCTCCCTTCATGACTGGGAAGCTGGACCACCTCTACCGGTATCTTAGAGACTTTTAACTAAGGACTTGGCTTATGCTGACCAGAGACTGGGTGAGATCCAAAGATTGTTTCAAGGAGTTTTCTCATAATTCTACACCTCATACAACCTATATGTGTTACCTGAAAACTGGGCCCATACTATTAAGTCAGATATTATTTTTATGTTCTTTTCATTGAACACAGATTGGGGGAATGGCCTCTTTTTCTGATTTCAGAGAATTGTACTTTTCAACTCTCCCTCTCATTAAGTGGAAAGTCCCTAGTCTTTCCCTCAATTAGAAAACAGATTCCCTAATCTTGCATTCTGGTTTTCCATCTCATTTTTTTCTTTTAATGTGGAAAAATCTGTGTCCCTCTGTATTTGGGATCCAGTGCCAAGCTAAGGAGGCCTGGACCTGATTTATTATACAACGGGCATGCATTATATACTGAGGAGCTTAAACCTTTGATGTACTTGGGAGCCTGAATCTTTGTTTCCTCAGTCATTTCAGATTTAACCCACCACAAATGCAAGAATCCTTCAAAACATTAAAGGAATTATTTAGAATTAGTTTCCAATGTTGGGATTAAATTATTTAGTCAAAATGTGGTAGCTTTTTAAATTGGGGAACTTGGACAGACCCTTCAGTCTGTCATGTTCATACCAATATCAACCATTGATGGTTTCCCTTAATTTCTTTTTTAAACCCTTATCCTCTATATTAGTATCAATTCTGAAAACAAAGAGTGGCAAGGGTTAGGCGATTGGTGTTAAGTGACTTTCCTAGTATCACATCCTTAAAAAGTGTCTAAAATCTGATTTGAACCCAGGTCATACAAAACCCTGTGTCTGGTCTAAGTATACTTCCTTAGCCATTCACCACGAATACCTCCCTTCCTTTCTCACTGGTTTACAAGCAAAATACCTTACTGCCTCATTTCTTTTAACTAGCAGTATAACCTTCTTCCTCTCCTGACAAGAATACAAAGAACTTCATATTACCTTTTTTCTTTGATCTCAAATTTTAAACCTTAGACACCTGGTAGCAGCCAAAAAAAGCATGCTTTCACTGGCTAAATAGATTTTTATATATATATACATATATATATATATATATAGTAGTCTCTCGGTGACAGAGAATGACGATTGTCTTAGTGCAGTTTCATCTACGGTGTACCCTCATGTGGCTTTGGAGTCCAAAGGCTGAGGCGCAGAGTTTGTGTCACATGGGGCCTGGGACGCCAGTTGTTACGGGAGGTGTGGTTGTGGCCTGGTGTCGAAGTTCACGCCATCGGCAAGATGTCGACGTCGCTCATCTTCAAAGGTGGTGGCAGCATGGTGAATGTGGGCTCGCCAGCTGCTTCTGTCTGAGGCTGCGAGTTCTAGTTGCTTTGGTGTCATGCCAGCCCACTTCAAGTTGGACTGTAGCTGATCCTTGAATCCTTTCTTTGGTCGGCCTTGTTTCCTGAGTCCAGCTGACAGTTCACCATAGAATACCTGTCTTGGTATTCGCTGTGGGTCCATGCGGATGACGTGTCCAGACCATCGTAGCTGGGTTTTGAGGACCAGGACTTCGATGCTGGTGGAGTTGGCTCTGTCGAGGACTTCCTGGTGGGTGATTCGGTCCTGCCATCGGATCCTCATGATTGACTGGAGGGAGCGTTGGTGGAATTGCTCCAGCTGTTTCATGTGCTTCCGGTACAGTGTCCATGTCTCACACCGTACAGGAGCGAGCTGAGGACCACTGCGTTGTATACTTTGAGCTTCGTCACAGTGCTTACACCACTGTGTTGGAGGACTTTGCAGCGCAGCTGCCCAAGTGCCTGGCTGGCCTTTTGGATCCTGGCATTAATCTCGTGGTCCAGGGACCCGTCGTTGGCAATGGTGCTGCCCAGGTACTTGAAAGTGTTGACGTTAGAAAGCTGCGTGCCATCAATTGTAATGCACGGCTCGTTCGTTGGCCTCCCTGGTGCAGGTTGGAACAGCACCTCTGTTTTGCTGAGGCTGATAGTCAGGCCAAACAGTTTTGTTGCGGTGGAGAACCTGTCCACAATGGTTTGGAGATGATGTTCTTGGTGGGCCAGGAGAGCACAGTCATCTGCGAAGAGAGTTTCCAGGATGAGTCTCTCTGTTGTCTTTGTTTTTGCAGTCAGGTGGTGAAGGTCGAATAGTGAGCCATCCAGTCGGTATTTGATGTAGCTGCCCAGGTCTAGATCCATCACAGCATGTCGTAATAGTTGGGTGAAAAATAGGTTGAATAGTACTGGAGTGAGGACACAGCCTTGTTTCACGCCATTGGAAATGTTGAAGCGATCGGAAGTCTCTCCACAGGACTTCCCCTGTCATGTGGACATGAAAGAGCTGGATCAGTTTGACGAATTTTGCTGGGCAACCGAGCTTGCTGAGGATCACCCACAATGAGTCCCTGTTCACTGTGTCGAATGCCTTTGTCAGGTCTATGAAGACAATGTAGAGACTCAGGTTCTGCTCAAGGCATTTTTCCTGCATTTGCCTCACCGTGAAGACCATGTCGATGGTGCTGCGATCTGGTTGGAAGCCACATTGTGATTCAGGCAGGTTCTGCTCTGAAACAGATGACAGGAGTCTGTTGAGTATAACACGGGCGATGTGACAAGGAAATCACTTTAAAAGACTGATATATATTAATTTAAGGTTGCCAAGGAATTCAGCTATGTAATTCCTAAATGAAAACTCAAGTCAGCAGTCAACCTTTTATAGAGTTTAATTACAAACAGGAGGAAGAAAGGAATTAGAGATAGAGAGAGAGAGGGAGAGAGAAAGGGGAGAGAAGGGAATAGGGCTTAAATACCCCTTCTGTTTAGGCTGGGCCAAAAGGCCCAAGCCCTTAGATAGCTGGGGCAAAGAAAGGAGATCAGTCCCTATTACTCACGTGACCAAAATGGAGAAACAGTCTCAGGGGCCTCCACCTCCAGCTTCCTTCAGAGCAAGCTTCTCAGAGCACCTCTCCAACCACTCAGAGCCAAAACTCTCCAACCAACCCCCTCAGTCCTCAGACCCCTCTCTCTTTCAGGAAACCATCCAAGTTCCCTCCCCTCAGTTCTCACATCTACCAATCACTGTCCATCATTTTCCCTGTGCCAATGGTGGCTCTAGTTTAACCCAGGACTGCCCAGAGGTCTGTGGCTTTGCACATGTCTGTTGAAGGTCATATTCTCAAATAATTAAATCATGATCCTTTGATACAGCCCTTCCTAAATCCTGTTACCCTGAGTAGGGTAGAGATTGGAATAATTAAATTTTGATCTATGCTGCAGCCCTTCCTAAATCCTGTTAGGACTGAGTAGGGTGGAGATTGTAATTTCCAAGACCTGGTTCTGTCATTCCAAGTATCTCTATTGTATCAATTCTAAAATCACTCATGACTCAAAGAAATTCCTGTTCTATGCTTAAGCATAGGTCAAAGCCCTTCCCATTGTTCAGCAAAAGGTTTCTGTCCTAAAGTAATCTTAAGAAGGGAGGAGGAGGAACCTCCCATGCCAATGGGGTTCACATTCCAATAGAGTTCCCACTCTCAATAGGAAATTTTTCAAGTATGAAATTTCCCAATGGTGAAATTTCCAACATTTATAAGTCTAAGAAATTTTAAGGTTTATAGCAAGGATCTTTCCGGCAGTGGAGAGTAGTGAGATGCCTCTGTAGTTGTCACAGGCTGCTCGTTGTGACAAGGAAATCACTTTAAAAGACTGATATATATTAATTTAAGGTCGCCAAGGAATTCAGCTATGTAATTCCTAAATGAAAACTCAAGTCAGCAGTCAACCTTTTATGGAGTTTAATTACAAACAGGATGAAAAAAGGTATTAGAGATAGAGAGAGGGAAAGAGAAAGGGGAGAGAAGGGAATAGGGCTTAAATACCCCCTCTGTTTAGGCTGGGCCAAAAGGCCCAAGCCCTTAGATAGCTGAGGCAAAGAAAAGAGATTAGTCCCTATCACTCACGTGACCAAAATGGAGAAACAGTCTCAGGGGCCTCCACCTCCAGCCTCCTTCAGAGCAAAACTTCTCAGAGCACAACCTCTCAGAGCAAAACCTCTCGAACTCCCTTCCAGTCCTCAGACCTCACTATCTTTAAGGAAACCATCTAAGTTCCCTCCCCTCAGTTCTCACATCTACCAATCACTGTCCATGTCTTCCCTGTGCCAATGGTGGCTCTAGCTTAACCCAGGACCGCCCAGAGGGCTGCCCCTTTGCACATGTCTGTTGAAGGTCATATTCTCAAATAATTAAATCTTGATCCTTTGCTGCAGCCCTTCCTAAATCCTTTTACTCTGAGTAGGGTGGAGATTGTATTTTCCAAGACCTGGTTCTGTCATTCCAAGTATCTCTATTGTATTAATTCTAAAATCAATCATGACTCAAAGAACTTCCTGTTCCATGTTTAAGCATAGGTCAAAGCCCTTTCCATTGTTTAGCAAAAGGTTTCTGTCCTAAAGTAGTCTTAGGTAGGGAGGAGAAGGACCCTCCCATGCCTAGGGGTTCACGTTCCAATAGAGTTTCTTACTATCAGTAGGAAATTTTTTCCAGTATGAAATTTCCCAATGGGGAAATTTCCAACATTCATTAGTCTAAGAAATTTTAAGGTTTACATCGTGAGCCTTTGTTCTTGTATAGGGCTACGATAGAGGCATCTCTGAGTTCTGGGGGCATGTCTTCCTCTTCCCATATGCTGGTCAGTACTATGTGGAATGCCTGGAGTGCCTTTCCATTTAAGGCCTTGTACACCTTGGTTGGGATCCCGTCTTTACCGGGTGCCTTGCCTGCACTCATTTGTTTAATGGCTTTTTGGACTTCCTCTATTGAAGGAGGGACATCAAGTTGTTCAATGGAGCGATTTTGGGAGATCTGGTCAAGGGCTCTTTGGTCAACTGAAGAGGGTCGGTTGAGAAGCTGATTGAAGTGTTCTTTCCACCTGTTGCTGATACCTATTTTATCTTTTATGAGAGTGTCACCATCAGAGGATAGCAAGGGAGTGGTAGTGGGTTTTGATGGCCCATAGACAGTCTTGAGGGCACTGAAAAATTGTTTGTAGTTTTTCATATCAGCAAACCACTGGATTTCTTCTGCCTTTTTTTCCCACCATCAGTCTTGCATCTTCCTGATCTCACGCTGCACCGTGGCTTGGAGAGACTTGAATCTGTCTTTTTTAGGAGCAGAGTTTGGGTTATTTTGCCACTCCATAAAGGCTTTGTTCTTCTTGCTCAATAGGTCTTCAATAGCAGTGTTGTTCTCATCGAACCAGTCCTGGTGGTTGCGTTGTTTGGGGCCTAGGATTGCCTTTGATGTTTCCTTCACTGAGTCTCTGAACTGGTTCCATTTCTCAGTTGAGTTTCCAGTGAGTGGTCCCTTGGCAGACAGCTTGTTGTCCAGGCAGGACTGGAATGTTTGCAAATAAGATGGATCTCTAAGACAACTCACGTTGTAAAATGTGCGAACTGTCTGGGCGTGTTTTGGATGGCGAGGCGCAATGCGCATTTGAAGAGTCGCTCTAACCAATTCGTGGTCTGTCCAGCATTCAGCTCCTCTCATGGCTTTGGTGATCTTTACATCCTGGATGTCTTGCCGGCTTACAATGATGTAGTCAATGAGATGCCACTGTTTTGATCTTGGGTGCATCCACGTTGTTTTATATTTGTTCGCCATTCTGAACACAGTGTTTGTGATGGTGAGTTCGAACTCTGAGCATTTGTTGAGTAGCTGTAGGCTGTTGTTGTTCATTTTGTCCACGCCGTGTCTGCCGAGCACTCCTTTCCATCTTTCACGGTCCTGGCCAACGCAGGCGTTGAAGTCTCCATTTGTAGGCACTGAGTGCAGGACGGCACTCAGGTCAGAGTAGAACTGCTCAATGGTCTCCTCTGTGCTGGTCAGTGTTGGGGCATATGCGCTGATGATTGTGGCATACCGGTCTTTGCTGAGAGGCAAACTGATCTTCATGAGCCTCTCGCGGATGCCCACAGGCAAGTCTGGCAGCTGTTTGAGCAAATTGGTCTTGATGGCCAGGCCAACACCGTGGATTCTGTCTTCATTTGAGGCTCTACCTTTCCAGAAGAAGGTGTATCCAGTGGTGGGTTCGCTGAGTGATCCCTCTTCTGGTAAGCATGTTTCGCTTAAGGCTGCGATGTGGATGTTATATCGCGCCAGTTCTTTACCGATTAGAGCTGTTCTTCTCTCAGGTCTTGGGGTATTCTCTCTATCAAGTAATGTCCTGATGTTCCATGCTCCTAGTAGGAGTTTCTTTGTATTTTTTCTTTGATTTCGACCACTTAAAGGGATGACCCACCAGCCGCGGTGTGCTGACCGGGTGTTTGTAGGGCAGACAATGTTTGGGACACCTTTTCTAGTCCCCTCCCTTGATTAGGGTGAGCAGTGCTGTCCTAGAGAGGGCTGCTCAGTCACCCAGGATGCTGCCGAATGTCTCTGCTGCCCACAGGGCCGAGCGACCACTGGTCCATGGGCCGCCTACGTGCAGGATCATGACTACAACTGCCAGTGGTCACCTCCACCTGTTGCGTCGCCCCTCCCCCATCGCTGCAGGTCTTGAAGAGGGTGGACGGGGTTAGGATAGACGAGTGTGCACAAAGATACTTGTGCGTGAAAGAGATTTAAGTGGAAAAGTCGATGCACAGAGACAGTCCCACTCTCTCGGCGTTGGAAGCCTGGGTCCAGTGGCACGAAAAGTCGTTACACCTGGAGACTTCCTCAACTGCATTGTTGTCATGTTGTCTTTTGTGCTCCAACACGCTCTAAGCACTCCACAGTGCTTTGCTGTGTAATAATAATAATGGATGATATAGAATTATAGAACCTAAACAGAAAATTATGATTCAGGTTCCAGAAATTAAAGAAACCAAATTTGGGGAGATAAATCAGATGCTTCATGTCTATGTATCATTGATACTATTTTCAGGATGAGAAGCAGAGGAAGAATGAATAGCACCAAAAGAAGTGAAATGGATGATTATTTTAGAGAAGATATAATTGATCATTGATGTCAGTTAGACAAACTATTTAGACCAGAGATAAAGGTCAGAATTGTATAAAAAGAAAGGACAAAATTAAAAGAACTCATTTTTGTTCTCCTCAGTTTTACAAAGAGAATGATCATTGGCCTGAAAATACTTTATAGTATAGGAAGAAAATATCCCTTTGAAATTTGATATTGTACTCAAAAAAGATTCCATGAGACATGTAACAAAAAGCTGGAAGATGAGTCGTTTTCTCAAGATTTCACAGCCTTTCAAACATCTCCAGAATAAGAATAATGGTCAAGAGGCAGAGCAATTTCAACTGCCCCCATGGGCTAAGACTAGGAAAAATATAATGAGGCACAAAGCATAAAAAGGATCAAGAAGTTGGGCTAATCTCTCCTCCCTAACATGCTTACTCAGCACCTGCTGTGGGGTGGGCCAGCCTCCCACAGGGGATGGGGTATTGGAGGTGGGACAGTGTCAGAGAAATGATGAATGGGACACAGCTTTTGCATTCAACCTGCAGCACAGGTTTCACAGGATGAACTGCTCCACCTTGGCTGAGGTCTGGCTTTATTTCATATCCTCATGATCACACATCTACTTGACTCACAGTTTCATTCTCAACATACATGTTTCCATGGAATCTAACAACAGACAGGAAGCCTAGGGAGACAGTCAATGAAACATTGTTGCTAAGGGCAGGATCAGTGGGTAGAATCAACATGACCCAGATATTAGTTAGGGAATTCAGAGCACAGATTTGCTAGAAGTTTTATGCCTAGAAAAGAGGGTCCTGTCTATGTGGATATATAAGAATCCTTAGGTTTAATTTTGAAAGTGGGGCTCTCCTGGTAATATCCTGGAGGGACAGAGTGGGACATTTGTATTAACCCTCCAAGCATGTTGCTCCCATCTATTTTTCCTGAGGCTAAGTAAGAATAATAATCATGGCAATTCCAATAATAAGGGGATGTTAATAATGAAAATCACTTGGGGCTGCAAAACAGTCCACAGTTTCTATGTGGATTATGTCAGACAGCGTGGTCTTTGATGGCTCCTGGCAAGCACCCTTTCCTTACCATTTCACATGTACTAGTGGGGAATCAAGAGGAACCAAAGTTTGGACTGGTACTTGAGAGAGAGGAACAGATAGAGTAGCACCAATTCTCTCTCCCCCCAGGCAGAGCTGTTTGAACAATGGAGTCAGAGCTGACTAAAGCTGAAGGGTAAGAGAAAATCTCCTTCAGTCTCTTTCTTCTTTAGTTGATGGTATTTGTAATCCCTTCTGGTACATTTAAGATGTCTGAGTCCTCTGTAAAGTAAAACTAGCAATTTATTGGATAAGGGCTTATGGTATAAATTAGGAAAGAGGAAACAGGAAGTCCCTGAGCTATCTCCCTCCTATAGATGTTTTCAGGGGATTGAGGCACAAGCCTGGGGAGTAAGTCCCAGACTATCTTACTGTCTTTATAGATCAAGATGATGATATTTCTTGTCACAAAGATATAGCTTGGATGAGTCTTCTGAAGGATAGGCTTTTACCTTCCCTGAAGGGAAAAAAGTATCCCACTACTATAACCCAGATGAATGGTCTGGATCTTTTCCTGCTCAACAAGGGATTTGTAGGTTGGTAGCTAAGTAGGTTCAATGAAGATTTTGCTCCTCCCCTCTTCAAGTCAAAGAGAAAAGACCCAGCAGTCCCCAACTGCTCTTCCTTTTCTTAGATGGAATGGTCCATTCCCATCCCCTGATGGCAGTCAGTGTCCCATCTCATTTCTTCAGGAGATAACCTTGCAAAATCCAGTTATTGCATTTATTTTAGGATTTCTCTCTTCCACACATTTCACATGTGGATATTGTAGGATCTAAAAGGGCTTGGCCAGAGTCTGGAGAAAAAGAGGGAAATGGGGCAGGACAGGTGGCTGTGCTTTCAACAGAACTTAACTCCACTTTGCAACCTTCTCTTTCTCTTGTTGCCTCTGAGATCCAAATTCCATAGACTAGAAAGTTGCTGAAGTTTGGACAGCAGCTTGGGGCACATTGTTCTGCTACATCAGAGAACTGAGGACCCCCCCCCCAAAAAAAAAAAACAGGAAATGGGAATATGGATGGGTTTGTGGTTATGCCAAACCTGAGAGAAAGTGACCGCTTTTACCTGAGGCCAGTTCTGACTTCCCAGAAATCATTGGGATTTCAATCGAGGCAGATAAAATTTAAATTTTCCATTGTAATAGGAAGGTTGAGACCCAGACCTCCCCATAGGCCCTCCACCCAAAAGGTCAATATTTGGGGAATTTGGGGAAAGTGTCAGGATGGCAGGAGGCCTCAGACTACCCCAGGGCTGGGCCTAGGGAGCAATTTTCAACCTAAATTCCCTTCAGGGGTTGGGGGCTCAGGTCTGGGATGTTTGGTGGAGTCAGGCTGGTGTAATTTTCCTGATATGGAGAGATAGAGTTTGTAGATATTGGTGGGAAATCTTCTGAGTGGATAGTCTCTTGCCTTCCCCAAAGGGAAAAAAGTCTCTATCCACCACATCTAAGGAAAGATGGGTTTCTTCAGATCTTCAGATCAGTTAAGGGATTATAGCAGGCTAAACTCATGTCTACACCTTCTGGATTCTTGGGATTTTTTTTCAGATAATTAAAATGGTGTTGAGATTTCTGGAAAGCAACATTTGCAAAAGTTGCCTCCAAAAAGAAAAATCCATTACATTGCCCATATAAATATTTTGGTCACTGAAAACATGAATGAAAGTTTTATCAGTTTATTACAATAAATCAAATTTATTCCTTCAAATTTATAATTAAAGACTTCAGTTCATTGGTTCAAAAGATAGATTGAGAAAGAATCCACAGATCACCTCCTGTAATAAATCCCCAAATGACAACTCCCAAGAATATTATAACCAAATTGAAGGAATCCAATGCTAAGGAGAAATAACTCAACTATGCCACTAAGAAACAATTCAAATATCATGCAGCCCCAGTACTGATTACACAGGATCTGAGAACTTCTACATCAAAGGATCAAAATGACTTGTAATATGATATTCTGGAAGGCAAGGAAACTAGTTTCATAACCATTAATTAGTCAATCATCAAGACTGATTATATACTTTCAGGTAGAAAAATGGTTATTTAATAAAAGGGGATGTCCAAGCATTCCTGATGAAAAGAGCAGACCAAAACAAAATAGCTGATGTTCCAACCCAAAATTCAAGAGAAGCATAAAAACGTAAATAAGAGAGAATATTTATAGGACTCAAGAAGTCCTATTGTCGATATGCCTCGTGTAAAGATGATATTTGTAACTTAAAATTGCTCTCCTTATCATAATAGTTATTTGAGGTATAAACTTAGACAGAGGACATGATACTATAGTGTTGAGGAAGATATGCCAAAAAATCTTGAGGAGTGAAAAAGAGGATCACACTGAGAGAAAAAGAAGGGATTAGTAACATGGGGTAAATTTTATCAAATAAAGAGACACAAGAAGAAAAACTATTACAGTGGAGGTGACAATGAGAGTAGTGCTGGGCAATCAGTATAACTTATTCTCATTAGGAATAACAGTCAGAGTCATTGGGGTACAGTATCTTATCTTATTCTATAGAGCAGGGTCCCCAAACTTTTTACACAGAGGCCAGTTCACTGTCCCTCAGACCGTTAGAGGGCCGGACTATTAAAAAAAAAAACAAAAAAAACTATGAGCAAATCTCTATACTGCTGTGTGGGATAGCAGAGATTGTAGTGTTGGCTGTGATGGACCTCTCTGTCACAACTTGCACAGTATACTGGGATATATACTGGTATATACGGAATCCACTCCCCAGATCGCCGCTCACCATGCTGACGTCTTCCATTGTGCAGCCACATAATCTTTGTGAGGTGCCTCGTACTCGTTCAGTTACTCTCAGAACAAGGTGCCACCCAAAGGATGATGTCACTGGAAGCAGTCCTGTATGTGAGTGATGCTGAGCTTTGCGCCGCTGCCACATACAGTGCTCCTCTCATTGACCACCAATGAAAGAGGTGCCCCTTCTGGAAGTGCGGTTGGAGCCAGATACATGGCCTTGGGGGGCTGCATGTGGCCCACGGGTCATAGTTTGGGGACCAGGGTTAAAAGAGGAAAACAAGATGAAGAAGGATACCGAGATGGTAACCATAATTGTGATTGTAAATGAGATGAACTCACCCATAAAATGGAAGCAGATAAGAATGGATTAAAAACCTGAATCCTATGATGTGTTGTTTATAAGAAACACATTTGACCCAAAGAAGTAGACATAGAGAGAGTAAAGGTAAGGGGATTGTTATATCCATAACAATAAGGGAATAAAATTTTTAAAAGAAATACAAAACTGTACCTCACAGCCCCTAAGTCTAGCAAGTTTTTCCTTATTCTACCTTCATTCTTCCCTCACATCCCAGGCCAGATGATAGAAATGAAAAGGAAGGGAATAAGCATTTCAAAATATCTGTTCTATGTCCAGCTTATTTCTCCAGCTTAGCCTAAGCCAAGGGAAGTTCAGAGAACTCAGCCACAAGGCCTCCTCAAAAGATTAAAACTAGCTTGGCTTCCAGCCACAAGGTCTACTCTGAGATGAGGGGCCTCCTAAAAGGATAATGTTTTTAGGAGGTAAAGGAAAAAGGAATCAGTCTAACCACACACCAAGGTTGCTCAGGGAAGATGCCTCACCTAGCCCACGCTTACAGTGCTTCTCCCAGTTACCTCACCAGCAAGCTGCATCCGGCCAAACTGCCAGGATGCCCAGCACACTGCCACAAGCCACACCAGCAAGAGCGAGAGCCCCGTCTCCGCAAGAGAGCCCAGAGAGAGGAAGTGATGTGAAATATATAGATCGTTCTTTACATCACTTCCTGCATCTCACATGTACCAATGGTAGCTTAAACTTGACTTAGGACAGCCCAGGAGATTTGTCATTTGTTTCTTATTTGCCATTTGCTAGCACATGTCTGTCATAGGCCATCCTCCTCAATACTTAATTCTTAAGTAGGAGTGTATACATTCCTGGTTCCTAGACTAAGCAGGGTGGAGTAAATCTAAAATTCACATATCCTATTACAAGAGGTAAATAAAGATGGACTTTTCTGATTGCAAATGGTTCCAATGCCCTCCTGCAAATGTCCCAATAGTGAATACAACAGGAACCATTCTATAGGCCTTACTTGCCTTCCCCCTTTCCTTTAAGAAGACCATAATTTTTATTTTTATATCCTGATCTTTTCCTTCTTTCTCATGCCCAGGGTTTCCAATTCCTAGAGAAAATTTGATCTCCTGTTTTCAGCAATAGAAGGCACTATGACTGCTAGTGCAAAAAAGCCCAAAGATCTCCTGCCCAGGTGAGTCAAGTGAAAACAGGTGTATAAAGACTATTATTCCAAAAGACTTTTATCTGTTGTGGTGAATGGAATGCTAGACTTGTGGGCTGGTAGACCAGTGCTGAATCACGCTGTTCATTTCCTGAGACATGGATGATAGTCTCAGTATAGGCCTTGTGACATAATATGTAGTTAATCACAAAATAGGATGAATAATTAGTATGCATGTACTAAGTGGCCTGATATCTTTGCATGTGTAGAGAAAAGAAGAACATTTTTATTCCATTTTGAAAATTACTGCATGAAAGTTAAAGAGTGAAATTGTTTAGCATACAAAATTTACCAAAACTGGCCATGTGATAGTGTATCCAGTATGATGAAAACAGAATATCTGGAAGGTTGCCTGAGATTCACAAAATTACAAGAATATTGGACAAGTGACTTTTTAGGAAAGATAGGTAAATGGAGAAACACTGTGTAATACTGTGGAAAAAACATGCTTGGGCATAAATTTTGAGTAGTAGTCTACCTGCAAGGAAATTGGTCAGGTCATTCCTCCATTCTTTTTTTTTTTAAACCCTCACCTTCCATCTTGGAGTCAATACTGTGTATTGGCTCCAAGGCAGAAGAGTGGTAAAGGCTAGGCAATGGGGGTCAAGTGACTTGCCCAGGGTCACTGTAAACCTTAAAATTTCTTAGACTTATAAATGTTGGAAATTTCACCATTGGGAAATTTCATACTTGAAAAATTTCCTATTGATAGTGGGAACACCATTGGAATGTGAACCCCATTGGCAAGGGAGGTTCCTCCTCCTCCCTTCTTAAGATTACTTTAGGACAGAAACCTTTTGCTGAACAATGGAAAGGGCTTTGACCTATGCTTAAGCATAGAACAGGAAGTTCTTTGAGTCATGATTGATTTTAGAATTGATACAATAGAGATACTTGGAATGACAGAACCAGGTCTTGGAAATTACAATCTTCACCCTACTCAGTCCTAACAGGATTTAGGAAGGGCTGCAGCATAGATCAAAATTTAATTATTCCAATCTCTACCCTACTCAGGGTAACAGGATTTAGGAAGGGCTGTAGCAAAGGATCAAGATTTAATTATTTGAGAATATGACCTTCAACAGACATGTGCAAAGGGGCAGCCCTCTGGGCGGTCCTGGGTTAAGCTAGAGCCACCATTGGCACAGGGAAGACATGGACAGTGATTGGTAGATGTGAGAACTGAGGGGAGGGAACTTGGATGGTTTCCTGAAAGAGAGAGGGGTCTGAGGACTGAGGGGTGGTTGGTTGGAGAGTTTTGGCTCTGAGTGGTTGGAGAGGTGCTCTGAGAAGCTTGCTCTGAAGGAAGCTGGAGGTGGAGGCCCCTGAGACTGTTTCTCCATTTTGGTCATGTGAGTAATAGGGACTGATCTCCTTTCTTTGCCCCAGCTATCTAAGGGCTTGGGCCTTTTGGCCCAGCCTAAACAGAAGGGGTATTTAAGCCCTATTCCCTTCTCTCCCCTTTCTCTCTCCCTCTCTCTATCTCTAATACCTTTCTTCATCCTGTTTGTAATTAAACTCCATAAAAGGTTGACTGCTGACTTGAGTTTTCATTTAGGAATTACATAGCTGAATTCCTTGGCGACCTTAAATTAATATATATCAGTCTTTTAAAGTGATTTCCTTGTCACATCACACAGCTCGGAAGTGGCTGAGGCCGGATTTGAACCTAGGACCTCCCGTCTCTAGGCCTGGTTCTCAATCCACTGAGATACCCAGCTGCCCCCCATTCCTCCATTCTTAACTCGTAACATGAGTTACAAAGTATGATGAAATTCTCAGGCCTGCCTGTGTCACAGGTCCCTGGTTTCATTGTTATTGTGCATGGGAAAGTCTTTCTAAAATCTTCCATCTTCCAGATATGATCAAATGGTATATCCAAAGACTGGTTCTGCTTGTTGAAATTTGAAAACAACTTTTTGCCTGGGGAAGTAGAAAAAAAAATCAGTTTCCTTTCTGCCTTTAGAGGAAATATATTTCTCTATTTGTGTGTCCTCCTTCCTTCTGTGTTAATATTATTATTTGTTTTCTTCAAAGACTGAGACCAGCTTTGAAGTGAAGTAGGTGCCCACAAAGCTGAACCTTTTTGAGGAAGGATCTGGCCCCTAAAGATGCATGAATGTGGGACTCTGTGACCTCATATTAAGAGAAATCTTTTACTCTAATATCATGGTAAAAAAAAAAACATCCAGGGAGTGACTATGAACTTGATGATACTGCAGAGAAATTCAGCCAATATTCAGTCCTAAATCCGTATGTGATATTGACCTCAGGAAATACTTTCTGTCAGGATAGTAAATATAGGAAAACATTTACTGAAGTAGGACTTGTACATTCACCTGATAAACCTCCTGAAATGCCCATGTATCAAGGTAATCTAGGGGAATGGCCTTTGGCTGGATTTTAGACCTCTCTAGTCATTCTAAACATAAAAGTATAGAGATGGTTTCTATGAATGATAAAGGTGAGAAATTTCTCACATAGAATTCTGAGCTTGCAGCACATCGGGGCATCCACACTGGAGAAAAACCTTATGAATGTAAACAGTGTGGAAAGGCTTTTACCTGGAAAGACTCTCTAACTGCACCTCAGATCATCCACACTGGAGAGAAACCTTATGAATGTAAACACTGTGGAAAGGCTTTTACCTGGAAGGTCTTTCTCACTGTACATCAGAGAAGCCATAGAGGAAAGAAACCTTATTAACGTAAACACTGTGTAGAGACTTTCACACAGAGGAGCAAACTTGCTACACATCAGAGCATACACACTGGTGAGAAACCTTATGAATGTAAAGACTATGAAAAGGCTTCCACACAGAGAGACTCCCTCACTGTCCATCATAGAATCCACACTGGAGAGAAACCTCATGCATGTAAACTGTGGAAAAGCTTTCACACAGAGGGACACTCTCACTATACATCAGAGAATCCACCCTGCAGAGAAACCATAGTAATGTAAGTATTGTGCAAAGTCTTACCTGGAAGGTTTCTCTCATTGCACATCAGAGCATCCATACTGGAGAGAAACCTTATGAATATAAACAGTGGAAAGGCTTTCACACAGTAGCAATCTATCTCCATATCAGAGCATATACACTGGTGAGAAACCTTACGAATGTAAAGACTATGAAAAGGCTTTCACACAGAGAAACTTCCTCACTGTTCATCAGAGAATCCAAACTGGAGAGAAACCTAATGAATGTAAACAATGTGGAAAGACTTTTACAGGGAGGGGCTCTCTCGATGCACATCAGAGAATACACACTGGAGAGAAATCTTATGAATGTAATTAATGTTGAAAGTCTTTTACAGGGAGGGGCTGTCTTGCTAAACATGAGAGAATCCACACTGGAGCCAAACCTTACTGTATTGGATAAAATCATGCATTATTCTTCAGCATACATTAATTAGTATTAGTAATCTTTGATTGACAACTTCTTATAGAAAATTAGTGAAATGTAGGTACCCTTCAGAAGGGAGATAGTAATCTCTTCTTATGAAGAGTAGAGAAATACTCTCCCCAAGCAGCTTTTTATATGTACATAATTATACACATTCAATTCACTCTTTTCTAATGTGTGTGGCCAAACCCCCCCCCTTTTCTCCCCTTTATTATTATAGATTAATAAAATCAATCTATTAATCAAAACCTAGTAAATATTATAACCACGAAAATGTGGGTTTCAAGACTGTGAATTGCCAAACTGTAAAGATAATTTTTTAGTGTCTTGATTTGAATCAAAAATAAGTGGTCTCCATGGGAAAATTCCCAAATATGAAAATACCCAAGTCAGCTGAGTTTTATGGAGATTTTAATTAATACAAATGAAGGAATTAAGGAAAGGGAGAGAGAGAGAATAAGAGAAAATAGTATAAAGGGCCTAGGCCAAATGGCCTAGGCCTGAGCCTTAAGAGAACCTTAAGAACCTTAAGAGAGACTAGTCTTTTATCACTTACCACAAGATTTGTCCCAAGCAAAAACTCCAGTCCACTGAAATCCTCAACTCCTGGAGTTCAGAGACCCAGCTCCTCCAAACTAACTCCAAAATCCCCTCCAAAGCGAACTCCCCCTAAGTTCAGAGAGCCAGCTCCTTTTAAAGAGAAATTTCTCTAATGTCACCTCCCCTAAATTTTCTTTTCTTTTTTTTTTTTAAACCCTTACCTTCCGTCTTGGAGTCAATACTGTGTATTGGCTCCAAGGCAGAAGAGTGGCAAGGGTAGGCAATGGGGGTCAAGTGACTTGCCCAGGGTCACACAGCTGGGAAGTGTCTGAGGCCAGATTTGAACCTAGGACCTCCCGTCTCTAGGGCTAGCTCTCAATTCACTGAGCTACCCAGCTGCCCCCCCTAAATTTTCACATCTACCAATCACAGTAGATGTTTTCCCCAGGACTGACCATTCTTAGTTCACATCTTCTTTTGTTATCACCTTCTCTGATTAGATTATATCTTCTGAGTATTTCACATCTCTTTGCTATGCTTGCCCTTTATAAGTTGCTTGACCTTTTAGTGATTACTTTAACCTTTGTAAGTACTTAGAGTACCCTTTTGTATTAGATCTAAAAATAGACCTAGCTTAGGGTTTTAGCTTCACTATAAGTATGGGTTGGGGACTTTTCATTGTTTAGTAAGGAATTTACAACTCTATCTTCCCCTAAGGCACTGTCTGAGCAGGGTGGAGTAATTTTAAAGTTCTCAATACATTCCTGACCAAGTACCTTCATTTGTTACAATAAGGGAATAGCTTAACCAAATCTTCTAAGGTATAGTCTGAGCAGTTTTAAGATTCACAATATGAAGTCCACCAGTCAGACTTATGGGACACAAAGCCTAAAATTTAAGACCAGATTGCTCTAATCACAGGTTCCAAGGGCAGTGAACTTGTTGCCTGATGGGCAGGGTCTGCTAGTCCCAAGTGCATGATTTTGGGTATAAGGTTACTGGGTGACCCTGTGGCTTTCATCCTTCCACCCTGCTCTCCATATGGGGGATCAATCTTGAGTTCTAGGCCCCAAATGCAACTGCATCTCTAGTTTGGTCTCAGGTTCATGATCAGAGATGGGGTATGGTGCATCACCTAGCTTTGTCCACAGGGCCCAGGGCATGGCTGGATGATGAGGGAATCTTGTCTCCCTCCTAGCAACTTCTCCAGAATTAAGCATTTGTAACCCTATGGTGGGGCCAGGAGATATGACGAAGCTCATTCTGGTGATGGTAGGATGATGGTGACACAGGCTCATTAATCAGAGCACAGCTGACCAGGACATGGCCTTCATTTTGTGAGAGGGGCAAAGGGCCACCTTGATCTGATGATCAGGTCATAGTGATCCCACTGGGGAAATTCTTGGACCATATCAGGCAAGCCAGGCAGAGGTTGAAGGAGCCTAGGCTGGGGTGGGGGGCCCGAGGCCAGCTTGGCCTCTTTGACACTATTCTCTGGGCAGGGCTGAGCTGCAGCTGGTGTTGTCCTCAAGATATTTAGATAATGTCCCAAGAGGATGTGGCTCTAAGTTTGAACATGATGTCTTCAAGAGTCAGTGGCTGAACATCATCCCAATGTTTAACAGGGAGGACAAAGATCCACCATTACCCAGGGTAGTCACCATGGTCTGGGCTTTGGCCGTAGGGCCTGGACCAGGGGTCATTTTCGAGCCCTACCAGGACTGAGTCCCAGGACTCATTAACTTGTAACCTGAGCCCAGTTCCCTTATGTTGGGATGAGGTCTGGGGGCTCATGATAGGAGTTACAGGATCTGATGAGTCTCTGAATGCCATCCTGTTTATTGAGCTTGTGGTCCCCAAGGTAGGGTGACCCCAGGCTCTTTCCTCTGTAGTCTTGGACTGGTTCATGTAATTGGATGTAGCTTTTCCACCTTTAGAATGGACCCCTGTGGTCATTCTAAGCCAGTAATTAAAACCACTTAGCTCCACAAAAAAAAAAAAACACAACACATTTTGGGGACTTGTTACCCTTCTAGTCCATACAAGAAGGTCTTGTTTCTAGGAGGATTGGAGGGTGAGCCCCGGCCTTGAGGTGGGCACCCGGGAACCCTGTGGCTGGTAGTGTTCTATCCTCTCAGCCCAGCTGGGACTCCAATGTGAGGACCTAGCGTTTGGGGGTTTGGATGGGGCAGCTTAGTCCTTCGTGCCTTGCTTAGGCTTTCTCTCCCAAGACTTCTCAGATTTGGGACTTGTACCCTTGCTAAGGCCCCAGGGCCAGAGCCTGGGGACAGCAGGTTGATAGTTTTCTGGATGGGGCCTTGCACATTAACCAGACCTTGTAGCATCCCTAGCACCAGCTCCGCTCTGGGGGCAGGGGCCCACTGGTGCCTCCTCTGTGATGATTAGGGCCTGATGGGCCTCAGAGCAGGGGTTGGGGGGCTCTGTCCTCCTCTTGCAGCTGGGTGAAATGGAGCCCCAGGCAGTGAGTGACTTCTCCAGTCTGAATCTCTTAGGCCAGCCCCAGTGAAGGAGAAGGCCCAGGGCAGCCTCAGGGGTTGGGGGAGGCACAGTGGGCACTGGAACCTCTGCCTGCTTCTTAGATAGTTCTTGGTGGCTTCTCCAGAATAGCTCAAGCCTTGTCCAAGGAGACAAAGCTTGGTGCCCAGGCTTTGGCCTATGGTTTAGGACGGCACAGGTCTGTCTGCCAACTAGTGAATGAAGTGCCTGAATTAGGGATTTGGGGACCCGCTTTTGGGCTCAGGGCCTTCTGGGGCCATTGTTGGGTGAGCCCAGATCCATGTAGAGACAGTTGTGGTCAGGGTCAGCAGTCCTGAGCATCAAAGTCTGGCCATGGACCAAGGAAGTAGGGAGGCACCTTCCTCTGAGGACTAGACCAGAATGATGCCAATGAGTCCAGGGAACATCCGAGGAGGCCATTCTCTACACTTGCTCAGTCCTGGGGGAGGTTTCCTAGCAGAAGCTGGCATCCCAGACAGGCCTGGCCATCCCAAGGCCTGGCTCTCTTTCTGGGAAGGAACCATCAGGATTTGGAGATTGTCACGCTATTTTGGGGCAGGTGTACACACGGCCTGCTTGTAGCAGGGGGTGGTGCAACAGATGGCCTTGGCCTGTTCATCAGAGAAGGGAGACTTCCAGCCTGGTCCCTGAGTGGCTAGTTGAGCAGTCCTTGGCCATCATTCCCTTTGGGGCTCTGCTGTGGAAAAGAGAAGCAAACCAGGAAAAGGGGGCCCATGGACAGTATGGGAACCCCAAAAGGAGAACATGAGGTGATTCCCAGCAGGGGTGTAGAGGCTCACACACATTATAAAAAAGGGAATCATCTTCCCCAAGACTTGTCCCTCTGACAGCTCCAGTCTTGCCTCTCCTGACCCTAAAGGGAAGGGAAAGGAATGAGCATTTCTATTGTGCCTACAATTTGCCAGGCACTGCTCTAACCATTTTTTTTACAAGTATCTTATATGATTGTCACAACAACACCGCAAAGGTAGGTGCTGTTATTCCTATTTTATGGTCAAAGGAACCACAACAGAGATTAAATGACTTGCCCAAGCTCACACAGCTGGTCAGTGTAGAAAGCCAGATGTGAAGCCACGTCCTCCTGATTCCCAACCCAAGACTGTTTGTTTTGACACCAAGTGCCTCAAATACCCTAATGGGACTTGCTGTGGTCAGAGGAGAGTCATGAAGGGCTTGAGTGTTCAGCCCACCTGGAGCCCTAGCAGAAGTCTCAACAGCAATGGGGTCACCCTCATCCATTAACAATGGCTGGTCACTGCAGTGAACAGAATTTTCTTTGGGGAAGGAAACTCCAAGGCCATTTGGTCCAACCCAACCCTGAAGAAGAATCCCTGCTCCAGGCTGCCTCCTCAGTCAGTGGTCATCCAGCCTTTGCTTAATAATAACCTCCAATGAGAGAGAACCCATTCCCTCCTGATGCAATCCATCCCATTTGGGGAGAGGTATTATAATGATAATAACTAACTATTACCTGGCATTTACTATGATCTGGCGCTTTATCATTATCTCATTTGATCTTCACAACAATCTTGGGAAGTAAGTGCTATTACCCTTTTGAAAGGGAATTTTTAAAATTCCCTTTGTCTATTTCAAGTTAATCAATCAAGTACTTAAAATACCCCTACTTAACACTTAGTAAGTTACTAACAAAGAAAGTCCCCCCCTAAAAGACCACAAGCACTGCCCCCCCACCCCTGCAGTGCTAGGCAAATTGAAAAGCTATGATGGGTTCCTCGGATGTGATAAACCAGCCCACAGTGAAAAGAAGGAGAAACCAGAAAGACAGAAGTGACATGGAGAAAACTTCTAAAAAAGTCAGCTGAGGGCATTCTGATTCATTCTGCTGCCTTGGTGGGTGTTGCTGAGGGAGGATTTCTACATTGGTATCTTTGGGTTGAGATTCTGCTGCATTGGCAAGATTCTAGCTGAAGAGACTACCGTGACTCCTGGATGGAGATTGGGACCTGAGGGAGCCTTTTTCAGAATTGAGCTGGATCAGCAATTATAGGGTATTTAGCTGGGCAATATTTTCTACCTCCTTCCTACATTTCCCTCTTTACTATCTCTACCCTGCTGTAATAAAGCTACTAGCAGACTCATGGTTTAATTTTTTATTTTTATAAATGGCGACCACAACAATTTTTAAAAATTCTTATATTTGTCAAACCCATTTTAATTATTACACTCTCTCCATTTCATAGATGAGAAAACTAAGGCATATAGGGATTGAGTGACTTTCCCAGAGTCATACACTTCAAATCTGAGCCTGGATTTAAACTCCAGATTTCCTGATCCCAGACCTAGTGCTTTGTCCATTCTGCCACCTGAGTTTTCAAATTTTTGCTGATATGAAGCCTAAGCTTATCAACCTGTGACTCCTACCCATCACTTATAGTTCTGTCCTCCATAATGAACAAAGTATGCCTTGTCTACATGGAAGCCTTCAGATATGTGAAGATAACTATCATGTCTTCCCATCTCCCTTCTCCAGGCTGAACACCCCCAGTTTCTTCAATAGGTCCTCATTTGTGAGGTTTTTCTGACCTAATAAATGGACAGATTTTCTAAGTACCACAAACAATTCATAACTATTGTCAATTTGTAATCTGGAGGACCCCAAAATATGTGTTTATTTGGGATCTCACAACCCCAAATGTATCCAACCTGAAATATGGAGACCCCAAGTTTCCCCTTTAGTCCCCTGAGAGTTTGCCTCTAGGAAGGTCACAGATTCTACCAGTCTCAGACTGAACAATTAAAGTAAATGATAATACTAGCTCAGGCGGAGCTGACAGGCCTAAAGCATATGCTAAATATCCTTTGTGTCTTAGTAGTGTTTCCCATTGTATCAGAGATCCTTCCCAAGAAAACCAACCTCTTCCTTTTAGTGTCCATTATAAGTAGTCCATTCCTGGACGCCCTCTGGCCATGGTTCCTTTCCCTGTGTAGTTTCCTTGTAGCCATGGTAACATCCATCACTCCTATTTCCCTGTCCCACAGTTCCCCTAAGAGGTATATAAGTCCCCCCAATTCTATGGTGCAGTGTCACCCACAGGGACACTGTCCCAGAGTCCCAGGGTGTAGCCCCTGTAAAGGTTTTTGGCGCTGGGCTCTCGACATGACTGAATATTGGACTTATCCCTCTCCTGAATAAAGACTTGGTATGTCTGAGTACTTTAGTAGTTCTGTGTTATTTCCAAGTTAACACTATATATATATATTTTTTTTTATTCCCATTCAACAATCTCCAGATATTTATCACTTCCAGATTTTATAAAATTCTATTCAGATCCTTAACTTATTCCTCACTTTTATAGTTCATTCAATGTGTGTATACTATTGATATTAACATTACAATACCTTCAGCATAACACACTTTACCTACTTATTTCTTTTAATCAATAATCAATCAAAAAATAATTTTCATTTATGTTGTTGCCTCATTTGAGACCATTCTTGCTACCTCTGCCTTTTTTTTTTGTAAGTGGAAGCATAGTAGATTTTGCTGTAGCATCCCATTTGCTTGTAAAATATTCTCTCCCAAGTGTGTTTCTTATAATTAATGTATAGTAGGACTCTGTTTTCTCATTCATTCTTCTGCCCTCTTTCATTTTATGAATGAGTTCATCACATTCACATGCGTAGTAATGAGAATGATTCTGTATTTCCCTCCATCTTATTTAGTTATCCTTTCCTCCTCCCTTTGCTTCCAGCTTCCTCTTTGCAAAAAAGAAGAGAGTAGTTGGGTGAGGTTGGTATTCAGCTCCAATCTTGCCCCTCTTCTCTTTCTCTTGTGTGGATACAAATCGTAGGTTCTTTGATCTTCTTTCCTCGTTTTCTTCTTTTTCCTTTCTCCCCTCCCTTCTTCCATCCTTCCTGTCCTTCCTTCCAAATCCTTTATTTGAGCCACACTTTGTAGTTAGAGTTGGTTTTGCTTAGGACTGGAACTTCCCTGAATTCACTCTCTCATTTCTCTCTTTCCTCGCTTCATTCCCTCCTGTTTCCCTATTGCATGAAATGAATTTCTTTAGCCAATTCTGGTGTATCTCGTCTCCCCACTTTTGATCAGTTCAGATGAAGTGAGTTTCTGGTGTTACGTGTTTCCCTACTCTCTTCTCCTTGCTGGAATAAAATTCTCCTTTGATCCTTTTGTTTGATATAATCTTCCTCACTCTCCCTCCTTATTTCCTCTTGAACATTCCTTGGCCCTCCCTTTCCTTTAAAGGGCATCAGAGCATAACAATGCTACTTCATCAGATTCTGCCTTATTTAATTCATAAAGTAATCCCTGATGACATCACGACTTTGAGAGGACACTAGAACCATCTCCTCTGCTGACAGTGTACACATGGCATCCTTTCTCTCCATTTGGATTACTTGTGCGTATTTCTCCTTTTGTTGCCCTTAACTCACTGTTTCTAGTCAGCTCTAGTCTTTTCATCGAGCATGTGTAGAAGTTGCTTATTTTATTTCCCCTCTGTAAGATTATATTCCGTTTTGCCCGAGTGAGTTCATTCTGATTGTAAGCCTGTAGCTTTAGCCTTTTGAAATATGATATCTCAAATTCTACACTACTTAATGATTATGACTGCTAAACGTTTTTTGTTTGTTTCTCAGTACTTGAACTCATTCCTTCTTCATGCTCTGGATTGGGGGTATGATTTTCCTGGGATTTTTCTCTTGGGGCCTTCTTTGTGGGTGTGACTGCCAGATTCTATTTTTCCTGTACCCTTTGGTCTTAGAGATTCGGAGAGTTCTCTTTCAAGATTTCCTGAAATATGATATTCATCCTTTTTATTCTCCTTCGAAGTCCTGGCTTCAGGTAGATCAATCATTCCTCTTTATTTTAGTAAGTTTTTACTGACATTTTCTGTTTCTTACATCACTGTATCATCCCATTGTATAATTAGATTTTGCTCCCCAGGACTCTAAGTCCCAGTTTCCCATGTTCCTTCCCATGTTACATGCTAATGTGAGGAGGACATAAGTTTTGGAAGCTCCACCCTCTCTCTTTTCCCCCCCTGATGGCCAATGGGAAAGCAGGCTTTATGCCAGGCAGGAGAATCTACAAACTCGGGTTTGCTTTTTGTTAGATATTTAGATTTGAACTTATATTTCTTTTTTGTTTATTTTCTTTCTATTTCAAATGATTATTAATAAAGTTTATAAAATATAATACTTGGAGTTATTAGATATTAATTTAAATCTTACATTTCTGGAGACCATGAAGAGACAGAATCCTTGATCTTTTTTTTTTCTTAAGAAAGCCTTTGGGTAAAGTTGGTGAGCAGCTTAAAACTTTCTCTCCTGTCCTGGCTTTTCCCCCTCCCCCTCCAGAAGACTCTCTTCAGGGGTGGGGACCTGCCCACTAGAGATGCTAAGCTGCTGCCCCACTTCAAGTGATTATAATAAACTTTATATAATATAATACTTGGAGTTATTTGATATTAATTTAAATCTTACACCATGTATCCTTCCTCTTCCCCCTCCCTGAGAACCTTCCCATACGACAAATACTATTTTTTTACAGAGGGAAAAAAGTTATCATAACTGATCAATGCATTGAAAAAGTCTGAAAATGTATGTAATATATAATAACATCTGTAGACATCTCTACAAAGGGGTCAGTGTCCCATTTAATCTTTATCATTTTATTACTTAATTTTGATTTTCTGGTGCCTCTGTCTTTCCATTTGCATTGTTGTGCCTACCACGCTTATTGTTTTCTTGGCCCTATGTACTTCATTCTGCATCAGATCACATAGATCTTCCCATGCTTCTCTGCATTCATCACACACATCATTTCTTACAGCACCACAGTATTCTGTTATATTCATGGACCAGACTGTTGAGCCATTCCTCACTTGATGGGCACCTACTTTGTTTCTTTCATGGCTGTGGAGCAAATTATTCTCACTGTCCCAGTCCACCTGGGGAAGTCTTTCCATGCTTGGGGTAGACATCCCCCTAAGACCCTGATGGGTTTCGGTTACCCTCAGTTTGGTTTAGTCTGCCTACCAAGATCGTTTTACTGGGTTGTAGCTGCTGAGCATGGTATTGCTTCTAGGATCCACAGCTGAGAGTTGGGTGACAGGTAGACACTCAGGTGCATAAACAGCCCTGAAAACCCCAGAGAAGCTGGTCCTCCCTCCACACCCCATCCACCAAGCATGTGAAACTTACCCTGGCAGAATGGGCCAATGAGAACAGTTTGTTCTGGGGCCATGAAGGTGGCTGAAGTAGGCACTGTGGAGTATTTAGAGCTTGGTCATCCACTGAATCCTGGGCTATTAATAGTCAGTCATCCTGACCTTGTCTTGCCACTGGACCTCTATGAATCTGGAAGAGAGAGTCAGGCTAATGACTATGCAACCTTGTCTCACATGAATCTAATTCACAAGTCAAGAGATCACCTTGTGGTGTCATTGGTCCTCTTCCAAAATAAAGGACAGACAATTGCTTCCAATTCTTTGCTATCACAGAAGTACTGCTATTAATATTTTAGAGTATTATGGAGACTTTTCTTATTGATGGTGTTTGTGAGAACAAATTCCAACATCTGAAATAGATTTAGAAAGAAATATATTAGGTCACTTGGTAGAGGGGAATGAGCAAGAAAGGACATGTGGCCCCCTCTTATCAGGGCTCTGGAAAAAAAGTATTTGAGATTTAGACAAGGATGCCCACTACATATATACAGTTAAGAAAAGTTGGCAAGAGGTCAACTTAAAGCAAGGTAGATTGAAATAGATATGAGTAACTGTAGACATTTAATAAAATTTGAGTCAGTCCAAACACTAGGGAACTCAAAGCACAAACCTGAGTGCACCTATCACAAGATCTAGGTGTCATAACCATAAAGGGGATTTTTTTTTATCTTAACTTAATCAATCAAGTAATTGGAGTACTACACCCTTTTAATTTAATCATTCAGGGACTTGAATATCCTTTTGATTAAAGTTCACACCCTCAGAGGACAAGAGGTAGATCCCACAATCACTAGCCTCCCTCTGGGCAGTGCCAGGCAAATTGAGAAACTCTGATTGGTTCCTGAGATGTGATAGACCAGCCCACAGTGAAAGGAAGTAGAAAACAGAGAGACAGGAAGTAACATGGGAAAAGGACTATAAAAGGCAAGACCAGAGAGCTGAACAGGGACTTCCACTTCTGAACTTCTGCATGTGTATCTGTGTTAGATATCATTGTGTTGGAGATTCTGTGTTGGTGGCTCAAGGATCTTGGCTTTGGTGACTCATTTGTGTTGAGGAGACCCTGGCCAGAGACACTGGTTCTTTGACTCTTCTCCTGTTATCAGCAGGATTCTCTCTTAAGTGAGGCACTCAGACCCAGACTTGGGAAATTTAGCTAGGCAATATTTTCTACTTCCTTCCTACATTTCCCCCTTTACTATCTCTACCCTGTTGTAATAAAGCTACCAACAGCCTTGTGACTTAAATTTTTTATAAATAGCAACCACAACTTGTATAACTCTTAATTTGACCAAAAACAATTTTAACTCTTACATTACCCAAAACAAGACTGATTTGAGTGGATCTAGGACCTGGAGGAACCCCAAATTTTTTGTAACATTCTGGTTGTGGACAACCTTTAACCATAGAAGGCTAGATTTAAATAGTATTTTTTTTTCCCTGAACATCATTTTGTCTACAATTTTCTTCTTTGGGGGTTTCTCAAATCTAACATTTTCATATTAGTGAAAACATAATTACAGAAGCCAAAAGCTAGGTTAAGATCTCAAAAGGGGTTCATTAAAACAACCTGAACAAATGGAAGCATCCTCACTATCCATCTTGTCTAGAGCTTGCTATAATTCATTTAAGGAGGGGTAAAGGCCAAATTGGCATCCAACTCCCCCCAAAGTCTCTTAGAGGGACCAATTTGTTAGTCTTAGAGGTTGTAAATGCTTACAGTAGGAAATGAGTGAACTGTGGCCATAAGTATTACAAAAATCATAATCCCCTGTACCTGTCAATGCCATAAAAGATGAACAAACAATTGAGTCATAATCTCATATATCCCTTAAGAAGAAAAGCTTCATTAAATGACTTTGTGGGCAAACCAAGGCACATAATAGATTAAACTAATATTTAGAGAATTCACGATGGACTGTTGTAGGAGGGGAGATTTACATAGGACCAAAGTAATCAAGAAAAGGAGGGCCAGGGAAATCCTCTGATACAGTTAACTAGGGTAATAACTAAATTATTTCAAGGAACTTCAGATTTTCCTTTGCTTTGTTTTGTTTTGTTCTACCTGAAGAAAATCAAACAGTTGATGTTATTAGGTCCCAAGTCAAGTTTTGGTAAGCTGAGGTTAATAGAAACAGACGTTCAGGTTACTGAAAATTTACAAGAGAAATGCCCGGGTGACTACCATAGGATTTTCAGCCTGGGACAGTAAAGATACATTTGAAGTATAGAGGATTTAGACAAGGATGCCCAAACCCAAACCACATGTATATAGTTATGCAAAGTTGGTGAGATGCCAACTTGAAGCAAATAAAATTGATATGAGTAACTAAACTTCTAATAAAATTTGATCAAAGAGGAAACCCAAGGGAATCCAAAACACAAGTTTGGGTGGATCTATGTGTTATAAACCCAAACAAGAATTATTTGGGTGGATCCAGGACCTGAGGAAACTCCAAACACCTTGTAACTATCTCCAGTATTCCTAGAGAGTTAGTGGGGTCAGGCAACCTTCTGACTGTGGATAACCTTTAATCACATAGTAAGATGCAAACAATATAATTTTCCCCAAAACTTTATAATGGACTATTTTTCCTGCAATGGCTTCATTTAGGTATAAGCCCATTAATAAAGTCTCTGGTTCCAGAGTTGTTGTTTAAAAGGTATAGATAGTATAATCACTTTGTTTGCATAATTTCAAATTTTTCTGAAAGGGCTGTACTTTTTTTATAACCACCAACATTGTATTAATGTTCCTATTGTGTGGAGTGGAATTTGGGGGGGAAGGGCTCATACCCCAGAAATCACTCTAAAGAGCAGACAGGAGACTTGATAAGATACTAGCAGAAAAAAAATGGCTTTATTTGTAGAAAATGGGTGTATAAATGGAGATTTTGAGCCTTTGGACTTCATCCCCCAGAAGTCCCTTAGTATTTCCCAAAATTCCATTTTCCTGAGTCCCCACATTTTGCAAGATTGTATGTAAGTGGTTGTAACTCCACCCTCTTCCTCTCTCTTGGTCTTATGACTGGGCTGCTCAGGCAGTTTTTTTGCCCTAATTATTATTATTAATAAAACTTTTAAAATATGATAGTTATTGAATACTACTACTACTACTAGGAGTCTCTTGGTAACTGAGGATGACGATTTTCTTTGTGCTCTTTCATCTGTGATGTAGATGAGTGTACACAAAAAACACTTGTGCATAACGATTTAAGTGGAAAAGTCGGTGCAGAGACAGTCCCACTCTCTCGGCGTTGGAAGCCTGGGTCCAGTGGCATGAAAAATTGTTACACCTGGAGACTTCCCCAGCTGCATTGGATGGCCATGTTGTCTTTTGTGCTTCAACACGCCCTAAGCACTCCACAGTGCTTTGCTGCGTAGCCCTCTCAGCCGTTGAACCTTCTTATTGGTTTCTTCCATCTGTTTGGCCGAAGCAGTCTTCACATGCTGGGTGAGCAAAGCTCTGGTTCACCAGGGGTCCACGACGACCCGATGGCTACTCTCACAAGGTTTAGCCGGCCTGTCGAAGCTGTTGCCCAGGATGTGGCCGCTGCCACATGCTAGCAGCTACTAGGAGCCACAAGTGAGAGCTGGATGTCAGGTGGGGGTCAGAGGCTGGAGAGCTGCCCTAGGAGGGCACGACAAGCCCTCCATACCAGAGATACTACTCCTCCCTGAGCACCCATTGAATATTAATTTAAAAACCTACATTTTGGCTTACCACGAAGGGATTACAAATTCTCAAAAAAATTTTGAGCAGACAGACTTACAGTAAAGACAGTAAGTTTGCCTGGTCACTGTCCACGATAAAGCTTCCTCCAAGGAGAGAGAGAAGCTTTAAGGTAGGAAGATAGAGAAAGGATAGAAGTTTTAGATACCACAAGGGGTATGACGGAGTCGAATTAGAGATATGAGGTGGCAGGAATGAGTCTTTATTAATTATCAATGAGCCACAGCCAAGCTCTGATCACAGGACCATTCCGAAAGCTTATACCAGTCCAGAGATCCAGATTCAAGACCACACAGGTTGGAGAAATGATAAAGATTAGAGATAGAGCCTGGCCAAAGGCCAGGCCCCAGCGAGGACAGGCATCAGTGCGAGCTGGAAGGGAGGAAGAGCAGAAGAGAGAGGCGGAGCTGGCTGGGCCCTATTTAATCTCTTTGGAACTATACACAGTACATAGGGATGATCCTCATTGGTTAATGACAAGGTATAGGTGTGGTTTCTCTTAACCAGGTGATCACAAAGAAACCTGCGTTTCCGCCTAACCTGGGAGAAGCTGGGGTCAAGGGTCGGAGACTTTCCCAGCCATGTGCAATACTGAGCATGCTCTCTCCTAAGGCAATCTGTACATACCAACTGTTTCCCTTGCCCATAGCTAGGGGTGGACTGCTACACCCACCACAAGGGTCCGGTGGCAGAGTGTGCCTGTGTTCCTGTCCCACCCTGCTGCCTGCTGTTTCTCCTGTCCATCTGTTTTGACAGCATTCCTCACTGCTCTCCACCCAGTTTGGAGCCTCATCTTGCCAAGACCATACCTGCCACAAGAGCCTGCCAATCCCAGACATTATTTCCGCAGAGGGTAACATTTAAAAATCTTTCTGCCCCAATCCCTTTCCACACTCCACATGTTTTTCTAGCCTGCCATTGCCATTTTTCAGCGTGGAGAAAAGAACCCAACACCTTCTAATTTTCAAGCTGATCCTGAACTCCTAGTTTAGAAGGCTCTTACTAAAGGGTTTTCACAGGGAGGGCAGTTAGTTCCAAATCAGTAGATTTAAAGTCAGTTTTGGGGGGAAAGCCTGATTTTTTTCCCTTCTCTCTTGACCCAAAACACCAAGGAGAAGTATTTTTTCTCTCATATGCAAATATGCTATTGTTTTCCCTCAAAATTTTGTTTCTTTCTGTTTACTCTGTAAATAAACCCCATTCAGCCTCTTTCAGGAAAAATGGTATTGCAAAGCATGCTTGAAACTTTGAAACAACAGTGTGAGTTGGTAGAGCTAAAAAGTGCAGCTTGGATCTGCTTAATTCTTTTCTAGGGACTTTTTATTTTCATTGGAGATTTCCCATTTTACTTCCTTCTCCTCAAGAATATGCCACAAGCTAGGCTGCTTATGCTACAAATCAACCAGAAACATTTTGACAAAGTTCTAAAAGTCCCAACTGCTCTCAATGTGCAGAGTGGAGAGTCTGCCCTGTGCTTCTATGAGGAAACCCAGACCTCTGACAAATGAAATTTAAATGGATAGTAAATATGAGGGGAGGGGAAGGAAACTTTAAAAGAGATCTGGGAGCTTATTGCTAACTATTTTGAGTTTATTCTCCTCCTATAATAGTGAATAAGTCTATCGAGATTGATGAAAAGGATTTTGACTTCATTGCCTGTCTGCAAATTCTCATTGGTTTATATTATTGCATTTTCTGATTGCTTTAAGGTTTAAATTTTTTTTAAGTTTATCTGTTTTAATTTAATCAATATCTTTCTGGTATACTGAATCATTTTAAACTACTACGTTTTGCCTATATTGATCTTCACTTCTGCTGAAGAACAAAATATCTCTGTATAAGCTCATAAACATCTTGCCTAAAATCCTTGCCACTAGATCCACTGAAGATCACATGTTGTCTCTGTTGTCACATAGATGATGATGGATGGATTTCAACAAAACTGGTTAAATTGTGTGCAAGCCTTGGAGCATTTAATGAGTTAAGAATTTAATTTTAAGGGGTCTTCAGAAACAATTTTAGTAACTAGTAGTTTCTGAATTGATGATTTTTAATATACATATATTAAAGAATGTTGTATTAAAGGTAAAGAAATACCAAGGTGTTTCTATGAATCAGGAAGCCGAGGAAAAAGAGCTCCTGCAAAGCTTTTCACTTTAATTTACTTCCAGCAGAACAATCTAGATTTCTTGATGATGTTCTAGACCCAAATAAGTTTTACTTTGTTTAAAAATGTTTGCCAAGGTTGAAAGATTTGCTACGTTTGTTAAAATTGTGACAAATATCCAGCAGTTCACAGGGTTTTTTTTTAATGTCATACAGCAATTTATGTGAAATATAATGGGTTTCTTTGCTATTGTAATTAACTGGGCTATTGTGAATTTTGGGGACTTGGTACTTCTTTGAATGTGCATTATCTACTGTGTTACTGTTTTATTCTGAAAATCATTTTGCACTCCCACATGGCTGACACTGTGTCACTGATTTCAAGCTATATTTTTTATTTTCAAAACTTAAAAAAAAAAAAAACTTTGATTTTTTCCCTTGCATGTGCAATATAGCATATGAGTATTTTTCTCCTTTTTGTATTTGAAGCACGTCAACAGTACTGAGATATTTAATTTTTTTTACTTTGCAGTAATGTTTTAAATACATTTGTTCTAATATTAATGCATATCCAAAAAGCTTTAGATTATAAAAATGCCCTTGATTGTTAAAAAAATATTATGGGACTTTGCTTAATGATTCTGATTCCAGGATAAGAGAATACAAAAAAAGCCACTGTACAGTGCTAAAGAAGCACAGAGCAACTGCATAGTGCCTATGGAGCACAAGGGCAAAGAGACCAGATCCCAGTGGGGTTGATGAAAAGTTTGAGCCATGACAAGAGGACTTGAACTTGTTTGGGGTTCAAGGTTGTGGCTGTTTAACATGTGTTAAAGGCAGGTCTTCCTTGTCCCACATTCAAGTATCTCAAATTTGGCTCCTATAATCTAGTTCCCTTTCATGATGTGGCAAACTTTCTGTAGCCCTGGCTACTGACTGGGTAAATGCATAATTGCTTAAATCATTTTAATTGGGCCCTGATTCAAGGACCTGTTATAGATTTGTTTTTCCTTTACTTAGTTTTCTTTTAGACATATAACTTTTATATTTTATATTTCATCCACAAGTTATGTTTCTCTTTTATTTAGATTTTTTTCACGTTTTTGATTTTCTTTTGCAACTTGATTCATATACCTCATGACTCAGCCACACATCCCCGAGTGATCCCTTTGTTCATCATTATTCACCTCAGGGGGACCAAGTTATTGTTGTGAACTTTGATTTACATTTGAGCAATTTTAGGATAAGAAACTTGCTACCTCCCAGAATCCAGAAAGCACCATGTAGATGCCTGCAGAGACCACATGCTGCACCAAAAGATCTAGAGTGAACTCTGGGATGTGAATTGAACTATGAGGGCTTGAAATGCCTTTTCTTCTGAATGCCAAAAGGGACTGCCCCAAATTGGCTTTTTGTCAACCTAGTAATCATTGGTTTTGTTCTCTTTTCCTTTTATTCACAAATTGTTGCAATCTTTAAGTTGATTCTTTTCATGAGCCTTTTGGGGAAACTGGTTTCCCAATATGATCACAGAGGGAATATGTATAAATGGAGATTTTGAGTCATTGGACATCATCCCCCAGAAGTCCTTTAGAATTGTTAAAATTTTTTGTGGTTGGACTCTGAATATTTTATAGGTGGTTGCCAGGGATTTAATTTCTAAATCCCAAAATGAATGACTAAAGGTAGTTATGTTTACAATAGAGGGAAGATATTAAGGAATGAGAGAGGAGATAGAGCTCTGGCTTCCTCTAATACCAGTTAGAAATTCTAAGCCCCAGCCAGGGAAAGAGAGTCTCAAGATGATGGGCTTTTCCTGGAGGCTTCACCCCTCCAGAAAGGTAGGTTCACTAAGTCAGCCTTTCACTCACCAATGGCGACTATCTAAAATGGTAAAGCAGAATGAGGTCTCCTACACAAGTTCCTCCAAGGGTCCAGTTCCTCAAGTCCAACACTGAGTCAGAGAGATTGTCAATCTCTTCGAATCGAATATATCTTCTTCTGGCCTCTGGTCATCTTTTAAAAGATCTTTTTCTCTTGTGTCACCTCCCCTAAATTTCACATCTAACAATCACAGCAGACGATTTTCTCCAGGACTGCCCACTCTTTAGTTCACACCTTCTTTGGTTATATTATACCTTTTGGGTTACTTAACACATTTTTTGGTCAGTTCACCTTTTGTAGTTACTTAACACCTTTTTGTAGTTAAAATGGGCAGATCTACTTAAAATACTGAGTTACCACCTTTTTGGGGATTAAAATCTAAAAACAGATTGTGGATTACAATTCCATCTTCCCAATAAAGGAAGAGCTAAGTACTTCATTGTTACAATCAGGGGAGAGCTAAATCCAATCTTCACAGTATTTCCCAAAATTCCATTTTCCTGCATCCCAACATTTTGCATGATTTTATTTAAGTAGTTGTAACTCTACCCTCTTTCTCTCCCTTGGACCTGCGACTGGGCTGAAGTCAGAGGTTCTTTTGCCTTAGTTATTATTAATAAAACTTTTAAAATATGGCACTTAGTTATTAAATATTAAACACCCACACGGGAGTAGGGTGGAACAGAATTCAGCACAAATTCCAAAGGCTCTTTAATTGCTGACCACTTTCCAAGCTGCTGCTAAATTCTTCAGAACTACTTAAGCAGCACTAAATTGTTCTAAACAAATCTACCAAACTGTTCTATAGTCTCTCCTCTATTTGTCTATCTTGCTGGAAGTATGATATTTAGGAAGTTCAGTGCTCGACATTAAAGATTAGTTTTGGCTAACATTCTGGATACTTGAGAAAGTATATGCCTTCTTGGCATCTCTAGACAAGGGCTCTTCTAATGAGGAGAATTGGTTCACCATCATTAACAGAAGGGCTTTCCACAGGCATCATATTTGTTTGGTTTCTTTCCAATATGAAGGAAATTGATCAAGGAATCCCTTCCAGACAAAGTATTGCTTCAGTGATTATATTAATAAGGTTCTCTCCCATCAAGATTCTTTTATGTTGAGGAAAGAGCTGTAATCAGAGGGATGCCTTTCCACATTAATTACATTCCTAAGAGTTCTTTTTTGGAATATATCTTTCTTTCACACAATAAAAGATTTTTATTTTGGAAGCAGGCCTTTCTAGATTCACTGCATGCACAGGGTTTTTCTCCAGTATGAACTCCGAGATTTGGAGTTACTGCTCAGTTTCTGGGGAAGACTTTCCCAAAATATTTTCATTCATAAGGTTTCACTCCAGTATGAATTCTCTGATGTTCAGTCAGTGAATTTCTCCAAGGGAAAACATGCACTGAATAGGCTGTTCTCCAGTATGAGTCCTATTATGGTTGATAAAATCTAGCTTTCTATAAAAAGCCTTTCCACATTCACTGCATTTGAAAGGTTTCTCTCCAGTATGACTTCTAAAGTGAAATGTAAAACTTGACTTCAGGCAGAAGGTCTTTCCACATCCACTGCATTCATAGGGTCTCTCGCCAGTATGAATTCTACTGTGATTAGTAAGATCATACTTCCGAGAGAATGCTTTCCCACATACATTGCATTCATGAAGTCTTATTCCTTCATGAGTACTTTTCCGGTGTCCTGAAAGGTGAGAGCTTGAACGGAATGTCTTCCCACATACATTGCATTCATAAGGTTTCTCTCCAGTATGAGTTCTCTGATGTAAAGTTAGGCTTGTGCTCCTAGAAAAGGCTTTCCCACAATCACAGCATTTAAAAGGTTTCTCTCCAGTATGAATCCTAATATGGCGAATAAGATCTATCCTCTGGCAGAAAGCCCTACCACATTCACTGCATTCAAAAGGTTTCTCTCCGGTATGAATTCTGTAATGTACTTTAAGAGAAACCTCATATCGGAAGGCCTTTCCACATTCATTGCATTTATACCATCTCTCTGAACTCTGAAGATGAGAGCGTTTAGCAAGATCCGTCTTCCCACGTTTAGTCAATTCAGTACATTTTCCTTTTCTATCAGTTCTCTGGCGTGGACAAAGTTCATTATTTTGAAGGAAAGAATTCCCCCTTTCATGACCCAACACATTCTGACATTTCTTAACCTTAGGATATTTCTTCCTGGAATAGACTTGATTATACTGTCCTCGGTTTGAATGCATGGTGGAACTCCCTCTCTGCTTATCTCCTTTCTGGCACTGCATAACTACAGATACTCCCTGCTGTGGAAAAAGGTCTGGCTCTGGGCTAGAGGTCTGACTGTATTTACTATATTCAGAACCTCCAGCCTCCTTGGGAGGTACTGCTTGGATTGTTTTTAGTCGTGTAGAAGGTTTCCCCTCAATTCTCTGCTTCTTCTTAAAACTGCCATTACACTCCCAGATCTTCTCCATCTTGTAGATACTTGGAACATCCTCCAAGAACGTTTCCGGGGTCAAGACTTTCACCGAAATACTCATCTTGGGAGCTGACTCCTTGGTCTGAGGCCTAGTGTCCCAACCTGAAAGAAAGAAAGAGTGTAAATGCACCTTTTCCTGGGATGAATTAGCTTTCAGGTGTCACTCTTCCATATAATCTGGATGTTACAAACACTGTACTTGTTTTCATATAACTGGAAATCAGTTTACCTGTCTTCGAAAATTTCTTTGCAGTCACCAAGCTTATCCCTTGATATGGACCATTATCATTAAATTAGCTGAAAATGGGAAAACTGACACAAGGGCCTCAGAATCAAAGAAGGTGGGGATGACTGCTGGCTCCTCTACACCAATATGAACAATACAACCTGGAATATACATGTCTATATGTGTTTATGTATAAATATACAACTTATATCCATCATAGACACAGATATAGACACACAAGACTGCCTTGGAAGCAGTACTTAGCAATTTGAGACTGTGAACTTTAAAACTATTCCACTCTAATCAGACCATTCTTTAGAAGATTTGATTTAGCTACTTCCTGATCAATAACAATAGGGATACTTGGAATAACAGAGTCAGGTCTTGGGAAGTCCACATTTTCCCCTCCCTCCTTAGTTGAACAAGATTAGGAAGGTCTGCACCAAACTCAAAGATTAAGTATCTGAGGAAAAAGGCAACAGACATGTGCAGAAAAAAGGAGACAGATCCCTGGGCTGTCCTAAGTCAAGCTAAGAGATCATTGGTACAGATGAGACATAGGAAAGTGACATAAAACTGTCTATATGAGGCACATGACTTCTCTCTTCTTCTACCTGGAGAGTCAACTCTGGCTGGGAGTGTGCTAGGCGTTTAGACATCTTGGAGTGGTGGTGGTGAGTTTGCCTTGAGCTGATTCAGGTTCAGGCATCTGAGTTTAGCCCTTCTTTTTCTAGAGTTCCAGCTGACTCCTTCCTCCTTCACACTCCAAAACCTTCCTTCCTTATCTCCTGATCTTCCTGCCAGGCCGGGGTGGGGGGGTTGGGGGTAAGAAGGAGAGAGAAAGCCTTCTCCTTCTTCCTTCTCCTTCACTATCAATTAAATCCCCATAAAAAAGTACAGCTGACTTGGGTATTTTATTATTTGGGATTTCCCCTGGCGACCACTTAAATTTAGATTTTTTCAGTCTCAACTATAATTTTGACCTTTACAAGACACAAGTTAAGGATATCAAAAGAAGAGCCCAAGGAAGGACCGGGTCAGGAAGAACTCTCAAGGCCAACAAGGGAGGGCTATAAAAGGTCAAATATGCCTGGAAAAATCTTCACCTGAATTAGACCTCTGCAAGGAGTCATGGGAATATGATCAATGGGACTAAGAAAAAGAATTCATGTGTAGATCTGACGCTGAAAAATTCCAGTTTGCTTTCCAAAAAAGACTAAACCACCCAAAGCGCCACGCACAGTGGAAATGCATTCCCATACTGTGAGGGCACCAGCAGAACCTGACCTTTTCTAGCCATTCCTGGTGAGGCAACACCCCCCACCCAGAGTGGAGGAGGCGGGAGGAAGGAATTCTCTGCAGGATCTATGGCCAGTGACCCAAAAGGTCACTGAGGGGATCCCCCAGGAGCCCATTCTCTGTGGGCTGAGAGACTAATGAGCAGCAGAGCTGTGGATGGGGTGTTGTGTCCTCCCCAGGGCCCGGCACTCACTCATTCACTCACACACATACACACACACTCACCTGGCCAGCAGCTTCTTAGAACACCACCGGTTGGAATCCACTGTGGTTCCTCTGACTCCAGCACAGAGATCCTCACATCCTGACGGGAATCAGCAAGGCCTAGTCAAGGGAAAGGGCAGACGGAGAGAGACGGTCATGGCAGGACCCAAGGCACACACAGGGAACGGGTGGGCTTTCCTGGAAGAATCGGGAATGGAACGAGGAATGGAGAGGGGATCAGAAGGACCCATTGCAGCCATTCGACACGGAGCCATCGGGAGCTCTTCTGACTTCAAGTACTTCCCCTGAGCCTTGAGAAGGCCCCTGTGGCCTGAGGGGGCAGAGCGGGGCCGGGAGCACACAGGGAAGCCCTTGGTTCCCAGCAGGGCCAGCCTGGCTTTTGGCCAGATGAGACAGGCCAGAGAATCCCTGCTGCTCCCTGGCCAGGGCCCAGGACAAGGAAGCAGATCCGCAGCCCCAGAGGTGCCCTCCTCACCCAGGCACACCAGGTTCCTGTAGTTCTCCAGCATCACCTCCCAGTACAGCTCCTTCTGGGGAGGCTCCAGCAGCCTCCACTCCTCCCGCGTGAAGTCCACGGCCACATCCTGGAACGTCACTGCGGCCTGAAAGGACACATTGATGGGCTCAGCCCAGGAAGGGAGGGGAAGCAGGCGGGAAGGACCAGGGTGGATTCAGCCCCCAGTGACCAAAGACAAACCCTACCAGGACTGGCTCCCGGCCTCCGGCTGTCCTGGATTGTGAGTCACGACACAAACAACAGTCACTGAGGAGGCAGCCAGCACTGGGGGAGAGTCTGTCCTGTGCCGGGTTCTGGGCCAAGCCCTGGGCAGGGCATGTCCTCCTCACCCCTAATTACAGATGAGTAATCTGAGGCTAAGAAGGGGGGCAGGAGATGGCTCATGGTCACCCAGACAGGGTCAGAGTTGGGCCCCCTCCCTGTCTCTAGGCCCATCCACAGCCCTTCCCAGCAGGCCATGCTGCCTCCCAGTCATCAGCCAGGACTCGATACAGGAGGTCTTGGATTCCAATCTGGCCTCAGACACCTCCTAGCTGGGACCCTGGACAGCCCCTTGTGCCTACCATGACCTGGGAGCAGGTCTAAGCAGAAGCTCCGCCTCTCCGAAGGAGAAACAAGGAAGGGCTGGTCAGGAAGCCCCCAGGAGCCCACAAGGGAGGGCTGTCAAAGGGCAAAGTGCTTCCCAATGAGAGCCCAGAGCCTGGCAGCACCTTCCCACACAGGGAGCTCCTGAGCGGCATCTTCCAGGAAGCCCCCAGGATTGCAGGTGCCGGAGAGGAGGGGAAACAGACCAACATGGAGGAGAGAGATGGCAGTCACGGAGGGCCTCGGCTGCCTGGAAGCCTACGGGGGGAGGAGCTGATAGAGGCCTCTAAAGGCCCAGAGGAGTCTCTGCCGGGCAGTGGAGAGAGCAGAAGCCAGGCTAGGGGGACATGGGCTCAGGCGCCACTTGACGACGACGACGGACAGAGCTGCCATGTCAGGAGACAGAGGAGTGTCTACACCCAGGAGTGTGAGGAGCGTCTACACCCGGGGCCTGAGCCTCCATGTCAGGAGACAGAGGAGCATCTACACCCGGAGCCTGAGCCTCCATGTCATGAGACAGAGGAGCATCTATACCCGGGGCTTGAGCCTCCATGTAAAGAGACAAAGGAGCGTCTACAACCAGGGCCTGAGCCTCCATGTCAGGAGAGAGGAGCGTCTACACTGGGGGCCTGAGCCTCCATGTCAGGAGACAGAGGAGCATCTACACCTGGGGCCTGAACCTCCATGTTAGGAGAGAGAGGAGTGTCTACCCCTGGAGCCTGAGCATCCATGTCAGGAGAGAGGAGTGTCTACACCTGGGGCCTGAGCCTCCATGTCATGAGACAGAGGAGCATCTACACCTGGGGCCTGAACCTCCATATTAGGAGAGAGAGGAGTGTCTACACCTGGGGCCTGAGGATCCTTGTCAGGAGAGGTCGATGCTGCTTACCTGGGGGGGCCACCTGCAGGGCTCCAGCGCAGCGTCCTCTACACACTCCTCCATGCTCCCTGCTCCCTGGCCGGGGGTCCCAGAAGGCCGAGCTGGAAGGGAAAAGGGGTCTGGCGTCAGGGGGTTCGGGCTCTCTTTCCTGGCACCTGTAATCGTGAAAATATGGTTTCAAGACTGTGAATTGCCCAAACTGTAAAGATAATTTTTAGCTTCTTGATTTTAAATAAAAAATAAGTGGTCGCCATGGGAAAAATTCCCAAATATGAAAATACCCAAGTCAGCTGGGCTTTATGGAGATTTTCATGAACAGGAATGAAGGGAAGGGCGAGAGACCGAATAAGAGGAAATCACAGGAAGGCCAATGGCCGGGGCCTTTCTCTTTAAGAGAGAACCTAAGTCAGTGCTTAATCCCTCACCACAAGATCCTTCCAAGCCAAAGTCTAGTTCAGAGACCCTCCAGTTCAGCTGCTCCAACTCAGCTTCCAAAGCTGAACCCACTCCAACTAGGTGGCCCTGTTCAAGCAGCTCCCTTTAAAGAGATTTTGTCCTGCGTCACCGCCCCTAAACGGTCACATGGACCAATCACAGGAGCCGGTTCACTAAAACTTCTCACCTCTTGCTGAGCCTGCCTGACCTTTCAGTGATTCACTGGACCTTCAGAGGCTCTAAAAATAGACCAGGGAAGGGCTTTGGCCTCCCTATAAGTACCTTCTCTGTTCACTGACCAGTCTCACAGCTCTAATATGGCTGCGCTCAGGTGAGAGTTCCCACCTTCCTGGCCAAGCACCTCCCTTGTAGAAATGGCGAATGGCTGAACCAAATGTTCCAGGGCGGAGTCTCAGAAATGTTCAGATTCACACCTCCCAGCCCCCACCGCACCCCCAGTTCTCCCAGGCCTCCCGCTCCCAGGGACCCCGGGCAGAGCTTGTGTGTGCCCAGGACCCGGGACAAGCCCCGCAGCCCTGAGGAAGCCCCTGGTGGGAGCCCGGCTGGGTTCTGGGTGCCAGAGAGGCTCAGGGGAAAGAAGGGCCAGGCTGTGCCCCACCCCGGGAATCCCGGCAGTGCCCGGAGGAGGGGGAGGGGAAGCGGTCGGGCAGCGGGGACCAGGAGGGGAGAAGAGGGAAGAGTTCAGGTGCGGCGGGCCCCCGCCTGTCCGCAGCCCACGGGGACAGGGGACTCACCTCCTCCGGGGCAGGACGAACTGTGCAGGAGCTCAGCGGCACCGGACTCCCGGATGGGGGAAGCAAAGGTAAAAACCCGGAAAAGCCTGGCTTAAAACCCTCAAACCCGCCCCCTGCCCAGGCCACACCCCCAAGCAGAGCCCCGCCCCGCCCGCCCCCTGCACCTGGCCTGGGCCCAAGCCCTTAGCCGAAAGCCGTCTTATCTTTGCGCCCCACCCCCGACCTATCGGCCCCGCCTCCATGCTCCGCCCACGCCCGTAGCGTGGGCCCCGCACGCCCCGCCCCCCGCCGAAGCCGCGCCTCTGACGCTGGTCCGCCCACGCTTTTCCAGTCCCCTAAGCCCAGGCCAGATCGCTGGCTTGCCGGCGCCAGCACTTCCCAGAAGGCTTTGCAAGGAGGGCCCCTGGCGCCGGGCCTCCCCTCCCCCGACTTGTCATCCACGCCTCGGGGAACTCCGGCCCTCCTCCCGGCACTGTCCGCCCCGCGGAACCGAGGCCGGACGCTCCCTCCCGAGGGGCCTACGGGCGGCCTCCCTCCGTGTCCAGCTGGTTTTTCCAGAATGCAGCCCAGGCGTTCCGCCAGCGCCGCCTGAGCTCTGTAGGCGCGCCTGCGCACTCGGCACCCTCTCCCGGGCTGCCTGCAGGGGCGCTTTTCCGGGTCATCCGTCCTCGGTGACCTGAGGGGCCTGGGGGCTGAGTCCGGGGAATGGGCGCAGGGCTCCCTAGCGTGCGGGGGGCTCACCCCGGCAGCGCCCGAGTTCCGGTGGGCCGGTTTCCCGCTACCCCCCGCGGCCGCGCCTTTCCTTGTACTGGTGCCTCCTCTCCCCGCCCCCCTCCTTCGTGGGTCCAGCTGTAGCCTTAGCCCACGGGAGAGGGGCTCCCTGGGTGGGGGCGGGGCCGGACAAAGCCCCTCCTGCCCCCCCTCCCCCCCCCCCCGAACCCGGGCCCAAGCCTCGGGGCTCCCCCTGCCTCAGGGTCCGGTTCAGGCCCCAGACTCTAGCCCAGGCCACCACCCTGGTTCCATCCCAGTGGGGTCCATGGAAGCAGGTAGTCTGGAAGCCAGGGGGCGGGGCCTCTGGCTGTGGTTCCTCCAGCCCTCAGGCTGGGCCTCATTCTGCCTTGGCAAAGCAAAGGTAAAAACCCGGAAAAGCCTGGCTTAAAACCCTCAAACCCCCCC
The DNA here is from genome assembly GCF_027887165.1 of Monodelphis domestica. Lineage (NCBI taxonomy): Eukaryota > Metazoa > Chordata > Mammalia > Didelphimorphia > Didelphidae > Monodelphis > Monodelphis domestica. The sequence goes on from NC_077229.1 coordinate 1,680,138, forward strand.
CCTGCCCAGGCCACACCCCCAAGCAGAGCCCCGCCCCGCCCGCCCCCTGCACCTGGCCTGGGCCCAAGCCCTTAGCCGAAAGCCGTGATCAGAGGGGGCGGGGCGGGGGGCTGCTCCTCAGTCCCAGCCTCGACCCAGGTGGGGGCCCTCCTGGCTGCAGGGGAGCTCCAGCCCCATGGCCAGCCTGAGCCTCCCCTGGCCTCCCTGCTCCCGCCTGGCTCTCTGCCCTTCCGGGAGCCCGGCTGCCTGGGCTCTCTCCAGGAGGCCTTCCCCAGGTCTGCGGCACTCTGCCAGTTCTCCCCGCACCAGGGATGGTCCAGATCGGCATCCTTGGCCCCCTGGCAGCTGCAGGGCGGGTTCTCTCCTCCTGGTGACAGACCTCCCCAGGCCGGCATTGGGCCGCTCTGGCTTCCGGGTTCTCCTCCTGACCAATGGGGAGTGGGGAGGGAAGGGAGGCGGGCTTTGGGAAGAGGCTGATCCCAGGGGCGGCTTTTCTGCACCAGGCGGGCCCCTCTCTGCGGCCCCCCCTGGCTCCTCCTGGTGCTCCTCCTCAGCTGCTGGGAGCCCTGGAGAGTCCTTGGCAACCGCTCCCTCTCCTCCTCGCCGTGGCCAACGCCTTCCTGGGCAAGGAGGGCTTCGATCTGGACGGGCCACAAGCGGCTTTTCATAGGTGTGCAGAGAGAGGCAGCGTGTTATTCTCCAGACCCTCCTGACTGCTGTCCCAGTGAGGAAGCCGCTTCCCCCACAGCCCTTCCATGTCTCCTGCCCCAGCCTGAGCGCCCAGTTTGGGGTGGCCTCTGGCGGTTTGGGACCTCTCCGGCGGGGCGGGTGTGACTGACCCATCCAAGTGAAGCTCCCTTTCGTCTGAGAAGGCTCTCGTGTTGTGTGGGCAGCTTCTTCCGGGGAAGGATGCTCTCGTCAGGCAGCCCTTCTCCCTTTTGTAGGCTATTCCTGCCCTTTACTTCCAGGCTGAAAACGTTGTCGAGAGCTGCTGACCATTTCCTGCAATATTCGTTTGCTTGAATAGACCCCTGGGGAGGCTATTCCCTGCCCCGCCTGCCACCTCCGATCATTCTGCTGCATTTCCCTGCCACTTGGGACTGTCTGGAAAACCAGACATGGCCGGATCTCTGTCGCTGACTGTCTGTGTGTCTCTCCACCTCACTCTGTCTGTGTGTGTCTCGATAAAAACATTATATTTGCAATGATGGGTCTCCCGGCCCTATTTTTTTCATCCTGGTGAAAGAGGTTTTCCTTTGAACTTTTCAGGGCCCCCCTCAATCTCCACTTCTCACCACAGCAACAGGGAGAAGCCCTTACAAGCTAGCCAAGGAGCTGCCCCCCTCCTGGTGATGGGAGCCCCGCAGAATGCAATTTCTCATCAGTCCCTCTTCTGTGGCTGAGAGCACAACCGAGGCCCCTGTGTGCTCCTGAACCCTAGCAGAGTCACCCGTAGGGGAATTGTCCCCGGCAGCCCCTTGTCCCCTTCCCAGGACCTGCCTTCTGCCCCCTTTACCAGGGCTGCGGCAGAATCTCCCTGACCAGCCGGGGCAGTGCCAGCCTTGCTTCCTCCCAGGGGAACTGGTCTGCTGGGAGCTGCCAGCTTGGCCCCAGACCCCCAGGAAACAAGAGCCCCCACTGAACGGCCAGGAGGGAGCTGGGAGAGGTGGTTCTGCCCAAAGGATCCCCTTTGGGTTTCTGAGCTTCTCTTCTGGGGCTGAGGCCTCTCCCAGCCCCAGGCCCAGCCTCCAGCCCCTTTGTCTGACCCCTGGACATCCAGGCCCTGCTTTCTCTGGTCCCCTTCCCTCTGCTGTGGCTACCTTAGAGAAGGGCTTCTCCCCAAAGGGAGACTCTACCAGGACAAAAGGAGACACTTTACCCATGACAGGACTGCCAGCTCCAGCTAAAGTACTTCACTGTCTATTATTAGTCAGAACTTGGGAGGGGGGGCTTTCCCTCACTTCGAAATTGTCTCCTGGCAAAGTAAAAGTCTTCCCTTTCAAGTGGGGGCTTTCCACATGCCAGGTGGCTGCAAGTTTGGTGGTTCTAGAGCCCACATTGACAGCCATAAAAGGGGGTGGGGGGTCAGGAGGGGAGAGGCAGCCAGGCCTGAGCAGCCTGAGCCCAGCAGCCCTGCAGACAGACCCCCAGACATCCCCAGACTGTCTTCTGTCGATCAGGGCTCCGAGTCTGGACTCAGTGGCTGCTGCTGCCTTCTGGGGTCTCCCAAAGGGCAATAGGGGGTTCCTGGGCCTCCCCCAGGCCTCTGGAGGGTCTTTGGGCCTTGTGGGCTGGGGAGGTGATGATAGAACCCCTCTTTAGCTGGCCCAGAGGCTCAGGAGACCTGGAGGAAGTAGCTGTTTCTCCCCCCCCCCCCAATCCTTTCTGGACCAACTTCCCCACAGCCCCAGGCCAGGCTCTTATTGTTTTTATTTCAAACACCCGCCAAACTCCCAACCTCACTGAGTGATCACAGGAAGTGATGCAAAATATATAGCCAATTATTTACATCACTTCCTGTGTCTCACATGTACCAATGGTGGCTTAAGTCAGTCAATTGTTTCTGAGTTGTCACTTGTTAACACATGTCTGTCATAGGTCCTCCTCAGTTAATCCTTAAGTGGGGGTGTAGACATTTCTGGTTGCTAAAATTCTCAAGACTAAGCAGGGTGGAGTCAATCTCAAATTCACAATTGGTACCTCCCCTATGATTGTACTGTAGAAGTTCTTGGTAAAATGACCATAAACAGCATTTTATTCCTTTTTTGCCTTTGTTAATTGTCAGCCAGAGCTGATGTTTGGACTCCGTCACATTGGTTTTAACCTGCATAGAAGTTTTGGAGAATTTAATTGTCCACTTAATTTAAATTGATTTTAACGGGTATTCGGACATGTTTTTCAGATATCTGGGAGCATCCCTATCTCTGACTGGTCATTTGCCTGCCTCCGGGTTGTTTGTAACAGGAGGTAAGGGCCCATTTGTAGCCGAAGTAGAGTGCAATGACGTTGTTCTATTTTCCCATCTCTGCACTTATTGTAAATGTAATGGATGACACACTGAAATGATTTTTGCTTTTTAGCTCTTGGCTCCACGTACAAATGGTTGGGACATACTGGAGACAGTTGTATCACACTGTTACAGTCACAGGTGTAGACAAACCTTCAGGGAAAGGAAGTTGAAACCAATGAGATGTGAAACTGATCCCTTAGGTCCTGCCCCCTTGGGCGGTGCCAGACAAATTAAGGAACTATGATTGGCTCCTGAGATGTGACATGGGAGAGCCAGTGAGTGGAGAAAACTACTCATAAGGTGAAAGCAGGAGATGGTTCACGTGCTCTTCTGACTGGAGCTGGGAACCTGCAGGAACCCGTATTGGTGGTGAGCTTCAATCCATCATGGCAGCAAATAGAGTAGTGAGCTAACCAGCTCTCCACCTCTTTCCTATATTTCCCAGTTTACTATCACTCTTTATATGTAATGAAGTTATAAAAGCAACTAGCAGTCTCATGATTTAATTTTAACTATTACAGGGGGGAGGAGGAGGGAAAGAAACAGATAGAAAGACAAGAAAGAAAGAGATAAAGACCAGAGGCAAAAGAGAAGAGAGAGATAAAGGCCAGAGATAGAGAAATAAATACAGGGGAATGAAGGAGGGGGGGAGGGAGGGAAAGAGACGGCTCTTAATAGTTGGAAATTCTGAATACAAGTTTCAGAATTGTAGCACACCAGGCACGTTGGCATCTGGGCAGTATGGGTGATGTATTGCTATTGTATTATATATATTCATTTGTCAGATATGTGGGCAGGTCAGTTAATGAGCTTACAGGCCAAAGGGCAGGAGAATGCCTGGGCCTGAGCCACAAAGGCCTAACCCTCACCTTTCCAAACCTCGTTCCTCTGAAAAGCTCATGTCAGGCCAATCCCCGCCTCCTCTGATCTTGTCATTGGCTATTCAACCAATGTTAAGACCTACGTGCTGTGCGTGTTCATGGATCACCTCTCAATGCACAATAAAGGCTCGGGTGAGGGGCGCTGCTCTCTCTTGATTTCTGCATCCTCGGAGTTCTTCCTCCTTTCTCTCCTTATCTTTCCTCGGGACACTGTCGCCCACGTGCTTTCTATCTCGGAATTCTTACATCCACGTGTTTTCTTATTTCTCGTTTTCCTTTAATTAATCTTTAAGGGAAAACAGTATAGGAGCAAGCGCCGCTCCCCATATCAATTAACTTGTCTTTGAGTCTTCATTTATCACCCATTTTCCTCAGGCTCTTTTCTCCTTCTCAACTTATAACCCACAAAGGAAAATCATATAACAAACGCTGGCCGGATTGTTCTAAGAATGCACTGAGGCAAGTAGCTCCCCCTGATATTTGGAATTGGAGCACGGTGTTAGGGAGGCAGTTAGGAGGTTCAAGAGTTTTGAGTCAGACCTACAGGTGGGAAGTCTTGGGTTCAGATCTGCCCTCAGACACTTCCTAGATGTCATCCCAGACAAGGTACAGAAATCCCATTGTCTGACTTCTTCTTCCTTACAATCACTACATAGAATTGATTCTAAAGTGGAAGATAAGGGCTTTGAAAACAAAACAAACACGAATAATCCAAGTTGTTAGGTCAAATTACCTCAGTTTGCCAACATTTTAGTCTAACCAAAATGTGGCAATTCATGGTATTGAGAAATATCATTACAGATGGAATGAAATATAACTTTGAGCTCTGACCACTAAGTGGCCCTGTCGAAATGAAATTCAGGCAGTCCGATATGTATCGGACAGTCAGCACTGCCTAGAAAGTCACAAGAAATCTCACCTAGTACAGAACTTTGCCCCACAGTGTCTCGAACAGTAGATGATGGCTGGTTGTTGTGATTTTCAGTGCTCTCTATGACAGCTCGCGCATTAGAAATCATTTCTCTTTGTTCTTTGAACCCCCAGGCTATGCCTTGCCAGAACCCAATCAGAATTCCTTAAAGCTTTTCAGCTATGACTGTAAATTAAGCATAAGACAAGAAATGTTAACGCTCAGCTGACCCAACAAAAGCAAGTCATCCAGCAAATTTAGTAAAGCTGTGCGGATGTTTTCCAATACTGTTAATGCAAAACTAAATACGTTTGTATAGGCAGCATACAAGTTCAGTGATTAGAAAGGTTCCTTAGGAAAGCTATTCTCTTTGACAAGCATATTTTATTACTGTTATGGTGAGAAAATATACACTAATTTATCAATGGTTTTAGCATTTGATAATATAGGCTAAGGGCAGCTAGGTTAGGAGGTGAAAAGAGCTCCCTAGCAAGAATGGGAGGCTTGGAGGGGAACTTGGAAAGCTTTAAAATCGAGTCTCCTTTCCCTTCCGAAATGTAGGAAGGCAGGTAACAAACAAACATAAAAGACATGAAAAATGAGTGAAGTAGGGACACCTCGATCGTTCCATGGTGGGAGGTCCTGGGTTCAAATTTGACCTCGGACACTTCCTAGCTCTCTGACTCTGAGTAAGTACCTTAACTCCCATTGCCTCGACGTTATTACTTCTCTGACTTGAAACCAATACACAATATTGATTCTAAGATGAAAGGTAAGCATTTAAAAACAAGAATCAGTGACATAGAAGGATTATTTCCATTAACACTTGGGATGCGATTATTAACGGAAGGCTCAGATCAAGCTATAGAGGAGGACAGGGACAGTTTTCACACAGTAAACTTCACATGGATACTCTTTGTAAAACTAGCTAGAAATTTTCAGCTCCTAAAGATGGGGGGAGGCTAAATGTGAAGCTGCTTCCCTAAAAAGCCTGCGAGAGGCAGAGAGAGGGGCAGGAGTGGACGAAATGAACACAAAAGATCTGATCAGGCCTTTGGATCGGGACAAAAATGGATCCAGCTCAATAAAAGGAAATAGGAATACGGTTATTGTTAGCTGGGAATTTTGAAACCGGGGAGGGATAAAATAAGATCTTTTCTTTCCTTTAAAGTGCCTACAATTTTGAGGAAGAACCATAATGCTGGGAAATACAGTGCTGCAGTCTGAGTAATTGACTAGCCATGGGATTCCACCCAACTAAAGGATAATATGGAAATATTAGCACCCAAAAGGTTTAATATCCTACTCGATTTATGGCAAACACTATATAAATGTCAATTCTTGTTATTGCTATCATTACTATCCTTTGAATCCTTACCTTCCTTCTTGGAATCAATACTGTGAATTGCTTGCAAAGGCACAAGAGTAGAAAGAGCTCGACAACTGGGATAAGTGACTTGCCCAGGGTCACAGCTAGGAAGTGTCAATGAGGCCAGATTTCAAACTAGCACCTTCCATCTCTACTATGCCTGTCCCTCAATTGAGCAAGTCACCTAACTGCCTCTATTGTTATCTCTTTAATAGAATGTTCATATTAAATAGCCTTATACAGGGTTTTGATATGATTAAAAATGTAAAGAGTAATGAGAGGAAACAGATCTCTATAAGGTAATTTGATAGTTTTGTTTTAGGTTTCAAACTCAATATAGTTTATGCAAAGGTGAAATTTGGCAAACCCTTGTAAAGATGTGCTGTAGAAAGGCAACTTGACTTATAATTTGGATGTTGCTAGATTATAAATTAAATTTTTTAAAAGGTAAAAAAATACACATTTGAAAAAAGTCATGTATTTTATCAGCCCTGTTGATCGTGTGTTTTAATTATATCAGGCATTGTTTCATGGATTTTAATTCTCATTTCAGTTATAAATCTAATTCTGAAGCATTGTTTTATTCTAAAGTTATTTGATTATCCCTTATGGAAATAATGAAATAATTTGGGTTATCGTAAAATCACTATAATATGATTATTACAATATTATAATCTATAATACAGTATTACACAACATAATCTATTAAAATATAACAATATAATACATGTAATATTTTATCAATTAATGTTGTGTGATATTGATATTATTAAAACCCATCAAATATTTAATTGGCTATATTTGAAAGGGGAAAATTGAAGAAATCTGCTTAAATCTTGTTTCCTTGTGAGTTATACGAGCAAGTCAAATTCTTATCTCCTCCATAATAATCATTCAGATTAGAGGGGAAAGTTATTATCAGAGGGAGGAGTAATTAGGACTTTGTTCATCTTGTATAAATGTTTAACCAATATAAAATTTGAGGCTATTTCTCCAAAATAATATGGTTTCTCAATGGGAGCATGGGATTCCCATAAGAAAAAACATATCGCCACAATTGTCCCTGGAAAAGGTGTCTTCCTCTTGTTTATGAAAGGAGTTGTGTCCTGTTTCTTTTTAGCCTGACAACTCAAGCTTAGGACATTGGTATTTCGAGAGATAAGGGGGACTTGGAGACCTCAGTTCCTCCCTTCTTACTTCATCAGAGGGTTTAGATTCCTGCTCAGACAAAGAAATCAGCCAACTGCATCATGAGCCTGAGTCCTTGAATAGAATGAACTGAACAGTATGGATCAGGTCCCCTATCCCTTCGACATCTTCCACATGCACTCTTTATGATGTTTGTTTGATTAAATCTATCTGTGCCAGAAAAAAAAAAGAAACAAATGAGTGCCAATTAACTAGAGAATGGCTAAAATAACAGTACTATATATGACAAACATTAGGATTTCAGAGGAAAAGTCCTTATCATTATAGTATTTTTTTCACAGTATAAAATTTGGGGTGCTTAATGAGGGCTCCTCTGTGAGAAAGTCTATGACGTGCATGCTACAGCAAAATGCTTTTCCTAGAGAACAGGAGTCACTGAATCTTATCTCCAGCATATGTGCAGTGCATATTCAAGTATGAGCTTAAGGTGAATCCCTTCCAATAATCATTCCTTGTATATCCCTTTATCTCATAAAGAATGTTGTTCACCATGAATCATGTAACCATGGAAAAATGCTTTAAATTAAAAAAAAATTTAATACTGAAAAAACATATATATATGTATATTTGCTAGCAAAAAAGAATGTTGTTCACCAATGAACACACAACTCTTCTCCATCATTTCACATTTAATTTTTTGAAAATAATTATGTGTAAAAATAATGTCCAACATTAAAAAATTTTTTTGAGTCTTGGATTATCTCCCCACACCTAAGACATGTTAAGCAATCTCATACAGATTTTGCATGTGCAATCCTATAAAAAAATTTCCAATATTGATCCTTCTGTGGAACTCAATCAAAAATATAAAAACTGAAAAAAAATTTTCATCATTTCTCTGCAAGCAGATGAAAAAAAAATTTTTTTTATTATGAGTCCTTTGGGATTGATCATTGTATTGTTAAGAATAACTCAAATCATAGCATTGTTGTGCATACAATATTTCTGTCACAATGTGTGGTGATTCTCCTGGTATTGCTAAATTCAGTCTGCATCAATTCTCAAGGCTTTCCAGGTTTTTCTCAACTCTTGCTTCATCTCATTAGTTACAAAACAATAGTATTACATTACAATCATATGCCACAATTTACTCAGCCATTTCCCAATTGATGAGTTTCTTTGTACTTTCCAATTCTTTTGTTGCCCTAAAAAGAGCAGTTTTAAGTGTTGTTTTTTAAAAAAAATACATATAGGTCCTTTCTCTTTTTTAATACCCTTTGGACATAGTTCAAAATTGCTCTCAAGAAAGGTGGAAACAGTTCACAACTCCACTCAAGAGCTCATTAGTATCGCATGTTTTCCCATATCTCCTTCCACTTTTGTCAGTTTCCTTTTCTGTCATTATAGCTAATCTAACAGATGCAGGGTGGCCCCTCAGACTTACTATAATTTGCATTTCTTTAAATAATAGTGATCACCCTTCTCCTGAAGAAAACATACAATTTGAGTATATACATTAGATTTTTCTGCACTATAAATCCTCTGATATGAAGTAAGAAATGATCTCTGGCTGAAAGCCTTCCTACAAGGAATCCATGCTCTGGACTCGATATTTCATTGTCTTTCTTCATTCATGACAGTAGTAAGATTCCTATCCAAAAGGAATTCTCACTTGAGAATAAGAGATGATTGTTACCTGAAGGCCTTACCACATTCATTATATCCCTAAAGTTTCTCCCTAGTGTGGATCTTCTTAAGTTAAATAATCTAAAAGTAACAACTATAAGATCAATACCACTCATGAGGTTTCTCTCCTGTGAAGATTTTCTGACATGAAGCAACTGTGGAGCTTTATGTGAAAGCCTATCCAAATTGATGACACTCATAAATTTTTTCTCCAATGTGGATGCTCTGATGTTTAACAAGATGACTTCTCACTGTGAAAGCCTTTCCACAGTGTTTACATTCATAAGGTTTCTCTCCAGTGTGGACTGTCTGATGTACAGCAAGAGATTCCCTGTCTATAAAAGTCTTTCCACAGTGTTTACATTCATAAGGTTTCTCTCCAGTGTGGATTCTCTGATGTGCAGCAAGAGAGCCCCTCTGTGTGAAAGCCTTTCCACACTGTTTACATTGATAAGGTTTCTCTCCAGTGTGGACTGTCTGATGTATAGCAAGAGATCTCCTCTCTGTAAAAGCCTTTCCACATTGTGTACATTCAAAAGGTTTCTCTCCAGTATGGATTCTCTGATGTGCAGCAAGATGGGCACTCTGTGTGAAAACCTTTTGACACTGTTTACATTCATAAGGTTTCTCTCCAGTGTGGATTTTCTGATGTACCGCAAGAGAGCACCTCTGTGTAAAAGACTTTCCACACTGTTTACATTCATAAGGTTTCTCTCCAGTGTGAACTGTCTGATGTGCAGCAAGAGAGACCTTCCATGTAAAAGCCTTTTCACACTGTTTACATACATAAGGTTTTTCTCCTGTGTGGATTCTCTGATGTGCAGCGAGAGAGCCCCTCACTGTAAAAGCCTTTCCACACTGTTTACATTCATAAGGTTTTTCTCCAGTGTGGACTGTCTGATGTGCAGTAAGATAGTCCCTCCGTTTAAAAGCCTTTCCACATTGTGTACATTCATAAGGTTTCTCTCCTGTGTGGACTGTCTGGTGTGCAACAAGAGTCCCCCTCTCTGTAAAAGCCTTTCCACAGTGTTTACATTCATAAGGTTTCTCTCCAGCGTAGATTATTTGATGTGCAGTAAGCTCAGAGTTCTGACTGAAAGGTCTCCTACCTTTATCACTCACAGAAACCGTCTTGACATGTTTACTTTTCGGTTGTCTAATGATGTCTAACCTGTAACCAAAGGCCATTCCCCCTAGGTTACCTTGATACATGGGCATTTCAGGAGGTTTCTCATGATACTGAACAAGTTCTACTTCTTTAGGAAAGCATTTCCTATATTTGCTATCCTGACAACAATTATTTCCTGAGGACAATTTCATATTCTGATTTTGGACTGAATATTGGCTGAATTTCTCTGCAGTTTCATCACATTCACAGTCAGTCTTCGGATCTTTATTTGCCTTGATGTTAGAGTTACAGATTTGTCTCAAAATGAAGTGATGGGGATCCTCATTCATGCATCTTTGGGGGCCAGATCCTTTCACAAAAAGGCTCAGCTTTGCAGTCATCTCTTTCACTTCAAAATTAGTCTCTGCCTCTGAAGAAAACAAATAATGACAATGACACAGAAGGAAGGAGGACACACACAGAGCAATATTAAGTTCTTTCCTCTGATGGGAGAAATTAAACTGATTTTTTTCTATTTCCTCAGGCAAAGAGGAGTTTTCAAACTTAAAAAAGCAGAGTCAGTCTTTGGGTATACCATTTGATCATATCTGCAAGATGGATGATTTTAGAAAGACTTTCCCATACAATAACAATGAAACTTCACCAGGGACTGGTGACAAAGGCAGGCCCAAGACACTCATCATACTTTGCAACTCATGTCATGAGTAAAGAATGGAGGAATGACCTGACCAACTTCCTTGCTATAATTCAAATGCTGTGCTGATCATGTTTTGTCTTGCACAATCTTTTTCCATTGCCTTTTCTATCTTTCCTAAATCTTCTATCTTTCCTAAAAAGTCACTTGTCCAATCTTCTTATAATTTTATGAATCTCAGATAACCTTTCAGATATTCTGTTCTCATCATTTTGGATGCACTATCACATAGTCATTCTTAGTAAATTTTGTATGCTAAACAGAAAAGCAACTGTACTCTTTATCTCTCATGCAGTAATTTTCAAAGTGTAATAGAAGTTTTCTTCTTGTCTCCACAGATGCAAAGGTATTATGCCATTTATTGAAGACATACTAACTATTCATCTTATTTTGTTATCTACCATAAATTATGTCTCATATCCTATACTGAGTCTATCATCCATCTATCAGGAAATAAACAGAATGATTCAGCACTGGTCTGCCAGCCCCCAAATCTAACACTCCCTCCACTACAACAGATAAAGCCCTTTGGGATAACAGCCCTTATATACCTGCTTTCACCCCACTCACCTGGGCAGGAGCTCCTTGGGCCTTTTTGCTCTAGCAACCATGGTGCTTTCCTTTGCTGAAAATAGGAGATCAAATTTTCTCTAGGAACTGGAAGCCCTGGGCATAAGAAATAAGTGTAATAAATGAGATACTCTGGCTGCTTATTATTATTATTATTATTATTATTACTCCTTATTACAGAAGGAAGGGATCAGGAGAGAAAAATAAAAAAATATGGTCTTAAAGGAAAGGGGGCAGGCAAGTAAAGCCTACAGAATGGCTTCTGTTGTATTCACTGTTGGGACATTTGCAGGGGGGCAGAGATCATGGAAACCATTTGTAATCAGAAAATTCTATCTATATTTACCTCTTGTAAAAGAAGGCTAGACACATTTCACAGCCTCCATTATCTAGAAATTAAAGGCAGCTGGTAACAAAGAGATAGGAGAATAGAACTTGGAGTTAGAAAACCAAATTTAATCCAGCTTCTGGGAGATGTTAAGTAGATGCCTTTTGGCAGGTAATTTAACCTGTTTGCCTCAGTTGCCTCAACTATGAATTTAATACAATAAAACTATAAAACTCACAGGGATGTTTTGAAATTAATGATAATTTATGAACTTCTTTATCCAGTAGAGAGGATACAGAGCATGTATTTTGAAATATTTCTCCCCTTCCTCTCCATTCTTATCATCTGGCCTGGGATTTGAGGGAAGAATGAAGGAAGAATGAGGATTAACTTGCTAGACTAGGCAGAATTAGGGGCTGTCAGGTACAGTTTTATACTTCTTTTTTAATTTTATTCCCTTATTGTTATGGAAATAACAACCCCCTTATCTTTACTCTATATATATTTATTTTATGTGTCAAATATGTTTCTTGTAAATAACCTATCATAGGATTCAGGTTTTTAAACCACTCTGCTATCTGCTTCCATTGTAAGGGTGAAATCATCTTATTTACAATCATAGTTATAATTACCATCTATGTATTCCTTCATCTTGGTTTCTTCTTTTACTGTCCCTCCACATTTACCACCAAATAGCACAGAACCAAATGTTACGTTAAATGTTGGGGGGAGGGGGGGAGAGAATCTATGATTGTTTAGTGGACAGAGGTGCAAGTAAAAGTGTTTTGTAAACATCTCCTGAAGAATGTAAGGCTGTAAGAAGTTTAGAAGTAGTGGAGATAACTGGGAAACAACAAAGGGTAAAGAAATTACAACCCAAAGTGGTATCATTGGGTCCCTTATCTGTGGAACATTCATTTAATGACCAACTCACCAATGAATTTACTTGGAAAGGATCTATTATGTAAATTAAGGTACAATGTACACCATCTGGAGATATCGCTTTATAAGTTCCCAAAGAATCCCTGAAAATTTTCCCAATGTTATTCTTAAAGACAGTTGAGACAGATGGAGAAATGGATACGGTTTATCCGATTCCAGATGACATTCCAAATGGTCTATGGGCTTCATCTTTGACAGATTTAGGCCTACTGAAATCAGCAATACAAATTAAAATAAGGACTAGAGGAGGTCTTCCACCTTGTATACCCCAATAGCCTTTAAGTAAGGAAGCAATAGAGGGCATAAGACCAATTATAGAAATCATTGTTAGAGCAAGGAATTATAGTCCCATGTATTTCAGAATTTAATACCCCTATACTTCCAACTAAAAAAACAAAAGTTGATGAAAATGGGAAACTGTGTTACAGATTTGTTCAAGATTTAAGAGTTATAAATGATTATGTTATAAAATCCCACCTAATAGTACCATCCCCAGCTACAATTATCTCCTCCATACCCAGTCATTCACGATATTTCACAGTGGTAGACATGCTCCGCTTTCTTTTCTATGGCCATAGAAAAAGACTCTCAAAAGATTTTTGCTTTCACATGGCAGGGAATAAGTTTCTGTTGGAATTGTTTGCCTTTAGAGTATTGCAAAAGTCCATCTCTTTTTTCGCAAATCCTAAATAAAGATCTAGAAACTATTCATTTTAAAGACAGCAAATTAGTACATTTCATGGATGACATCCTTTTAGCCTCTCCAAATTCAAAAATTTGTCTTAGGGATAGCAAATTTCTTTTATGTGAATTATATAAACGAGGACATAAGATCTCAGAAATCGAAATCTAACTGCATTGGTGTCTACCAAGTGTAGAATATCTAGGATTTGTTCTATCTGGAAGTTCTAGGAGTATTTCCTAAAAACGGATAGCAGATATTCCAAAACTTAGTGCCCCAAGAACCAAAAGACAATTAAGAGCCATACTTGGGACAACAGGTTTCTGTAGTCAATGGATCCCTGGATATAGTGAATTAACAAAATCTCTAACTGATCTGACCAAAAATATAGAACCAGAATCAGATACATTTACAAGCCATAACAAAACTGAAAGAAGCAATTCTTTCTTCTCCAGCCCTTGGGATATCAGATTATGAAAAACCTTTTATGTTATTTGTGCATGAGTATAAAGGCATAGCTTCAGGAGTATTAGCACAAACCCAAGACCAAATCACATTCCCATAACATATTACAGTGTAAAGCTAGACCCCATTGTATCTGGCATCGCTCCATTCTTGTGTGGTGTTGCAGTCATAGCACTGTTAGTACAGAAATCTGCAGATCTCGTTCTTGGGTGTCCTTTAACAATTTTTTGCCCTGAAGAAGTTGAAGCTCTTATGCTTAAGTATCCCATTCAAGCTTTCTCAGATCAACATATAGCTAAATATGACATAAATCTTCTTGGGAATGAAAATATACAAATTAAAAGGTCTAGTGTGGTGAACCCAGCAACACTCCTTCCCAATTTACCAAATAATGGAGAATCATTGCATGAATACACAACAGTTGTAGAATTAACAGAACACCAAGAAAAGATTTAAAAGATAGACCAATTGATAATCCTGATCTTGTGCTTTTTACCAAGGGTTCTTCATAAAGGCAAAATGGGATACGGTGTATGGGTGCAGCAGTAACAGTAGTAACAGAATTTAAGACCTTATAGTGTGCTTCCCTACCCCAAAATATGAGTGCTCAAAATACAGTTAGTGGCTCTGACACATGCTTGTAACTTAGTTGAAAGCAGGAGAGCTAATATCTACACAGACTCTTGTTATGTATTCTCAATATGCCATGGAACTGGATCAGTTTGGAAACAGAGGATTTATTACATATGTAGGAAAACAGATAGCTCATGCTGTCATTATAACAGTTACATCTATCCTAAAACCTAAAGAATTGGCTGTAATGCATTGCAAAGACCATTCTGTTAACAAAGATCCAGTGTCTCAAGGTAATAATCCATCTGATTTTGTAGCTAGATACTCAACATGAAATGCACCAACTTGCATAATGAGTTTGTCAGTGATAGAGCCAAGAGATCTTAAAAAAGCATATTTAGACACTGAGATTCAGACATGGAAAAAAAATTTGGAGCTAGGGAAGAAAATGGAATTTGGGCAGCACCCACAGGAAAGTCTATTTTACCAAAACATTTTTACAACCACCTATGTAGGGATATCAATAATAAGGGTCATTTTGGGACATAAGTTATCACTGAAAAATAAAAAGAGTGTGAATTGCACCAGGGGTGAGCACAAATGTTATAAAAGTATGTTCCAGCTATTCTATTTGTCAAAGATTCAATCAACATGTATTTAAGAAAAAAGGTATAAGGGTAAGACCTTTAGCTTGCAGTCCTTTTGAAAATTTGCAAACAGATTATATAAGTAGGCCAAAAGCTGGAAAATTCAAGTTTTGTTTAGTTTTGGTGGATAAATTTGGTGGACAGATGGCCAGAAGCATTTCCAATGGCTAAAAATACATCAGCTTTTGTGGTTAAACTCTTATTAAGGAAGATTATACCAAGATTTGGTTTGCCTGTTAAAATTGACTCAGACAAAGGTTCTCATTTCACCAATATTTTAAAACAAGTTTATGAAAATTTAGGAACATCTGCAAAATAAATATGCAAAAAAATAAAAAGTACCCTTATCAGCTACAAAGTTCAGGCCAAGTGGAAAGAACAAATAGGGAACTTGAAACAGTGACTGGAAAACTTTGTACCGAGACACATTTAAAATGGCCAGACAGGGTTCAACCTCTGCTGCAGCCACCAGAGAAAGACAGATGAGAAAGCAGCGCTGAGCCAAGCCCTCGCCTCCCACCACCTGATCCCTTCTTCTGTCTCCACCGCCCCAACTGCTCCTAAGATGTTCGCCTGCGCCAAGCTCGTCTGCTCCCTGGCACTGAGCCGTGCTGGATCCAGAATTGTATACTGACCAATTTCTGTAGCAGTGTTGTCTTGACCAGAGATCAGGACTGGAGAAGGCAACACAGTATCTAATGGGGCCCAGAACGGGGTGTCTCAGCTAGTACTAAGGGAGTTCCAGACCAGTGCTATCAGCAGAGATACTGCTGCTAAATTTATTGGTGCAGGTACTGCCACAGTAGGAGTGGCTGGTTCTGGTGCTGGTAGTGGAACTGTCTTTGGTTCTCTCATTATTGGTTATGCCATCACCGAAGCAGCAGCTGTTCTCATGCTATCCTGGGATTCGCCTTGTCTGAAGCTATGGGTCTCTTTTGTTTGATGGTTGCTTTCTTGATCTTGTTTGCCCTGTAATAAACTGCTATTTGAAATGTTGACATTTAATACAAATTATGGATGTAATTCTGTGTATCTTAACTGTGGTTCCAAAACTGTTCTGTCAGTGTCATGGAACTGCACATTATTTCCAAAGTCATTTCATTAAAGATGATAACTTAAAAAAATAAAATAAAATAAAACGGCCAGACATCCTACCCTTGGCTCAATGTTATATCCGTACAAGACCCCATGCGGACATACATCTCCTTCACTACAAGCCAAACCTTCCAAAACCGCCTATGCTTCCATGTTAGGAGGAGACAAGCAAGTTCTACCTTGTAGTACTGTCGTACAAACCAGATCAAGAGAACTATAAGATATGGGAATTTTAGTTCAAAGTGGTCCTCTTGATTATTCATTACACAACATAGAGCCAGGTGACTCTGTTTATATATATAAAATTTTGGCGCAACACCAGCCACACAGCAATCTAGGCGAGGTCCTTACACAGTCATTCTAGTTTCACCTTCTGCAATAAAAATCTTAGAAAAATATATTTGGTTCCATTATTCGCACACTAACTAAATTAGTTTCTAGGGATGATAGGAAAAAGTTCTCGAAGAAAAAGAATTCCGGAAGAAGACACAGAGATAGCTGAGAGATCATCCGTGAACACACCTGCAGGTAAAAAGGCCACAGAAGAGGAAACACAATCAGAAAAAGAAGACGACTGAAGAGAGAAGACAACATAGCAGAATTGCTGATAACAGTAACAGACTTTGTAGAAGAATCCAATACAGGAAAAAAGACGACGGATAGGGACGTTAATGGTAAGACAACGTGTCATCGAACACTGAACGTTTCCCACCCGACTTACCAACTGCACATAGTACTAACAAGTAGGTATGAAAACAGAAGACGACGAGAGGAGAATCTGAAGATTTAGTATTTCTTTGCATCCGGCACACATTTAAGACACCCTCGTCATGAATTGTTAATAAAAGGATACCTACGGAACATACATTAAGAAAAAGCGGTACCGACTACAATGAAAATTCACTTTCGTTTCACGAGATCTTACCTAAGTGGAAAGTCTCCGTTTGGCAACATTCCGTTCAGTAACAACAGAAAACACAGAGGTCTTCATACAGATTTTAGTGTTGTCAGAGGGGGGACGTTTATCTTCCCGACACATACGTGTACATATTTGTCATGTACTCTGTGAGCAGATCTGTAATACACTTTGAAGATAAACGTGTACCATAGTGTATAGAGAACACACAGAGAACA
This sequence comes from Monodelphis domestica, assembly GCF_027887165.1. NCBI lineage: Eukaryota > Metazoa > Chordata > Mammalia > Didelphimorphia > Didelphidae > Monodelphis > Monodelphis domestica. The sequence continues at coordinate 1,697,402 of NC_077229.1, forward strand.
GCAAAATGTGTACAAATGTAAATAGCGTACGGGTTCTAGATATGACATCGTGAAGAGTTACAAAGTTGCAAGAGTCGAAAGTTCTATTAGACCTGTAGATATTTGTGTAACTTCACAGGAAGTCATTTGTATGTAGATTTAAATACGTGCAAACTGTAAATTAGTTGTGGAAATAGTTATAATGGTATAAAAATTCGATTTTGAGAACAGAAACCCAATTGTCAGCGATCTGTAATCAGCTGTGTTTGGGGTCACTAGAATAAGGTTTAGCCTAGAGAAAACCCTTTTGCTTTGAACTGTTCACCGACGATTTTGAGGTGGGCTTTGCATGAGCTCATTAAGTTTGTTGTAAATTTCTCCGTGCAATAAGATTTTGAGACAAAAGTGGTTTTCTATATTAGCTTCAGGATAAGTATTCTTTGTAACAATTCTTGTGAAATTTCGGCATGTTGCATTGTGGGGACTTTATCACTATTCTTTAGCGTTTGTTTGAATGTTGTTTTGGCCTTCTGCGTGATTCCCTTTTTCCCTAGTGTACATCCCCAGAATGAGGCAGTGAATAGGAGAAGGAAACTGTCCTGCTGGGGTTTTGTGTGGGGAGGGGAGAGAGAGAGAATAGGCTGCCCTCCCTCCAAGCAAAGGGCAAAAGGAGGAGGCGGAGTCGAGGTTGTTTTGGACCAAGAGGCGGAAGGAGGTGAGTCTGTTCTTCCCCCCCTTCAATCCTCGCTAGTTGTGGCCCCTCCCTAGGCCTGCCTTTTCACTCCCCACTGCCAGGCTCTTCCTAAATAGGTCACTTCTCTCCCCCCGAGCTCTAGCTGCCCTTCACGGGGGCCTGACTCAGCTATGCTTGGATAACAGGCTTATTCTAAAATAACAGGGATGCGGGATGGCTAGCCTGGGGCTCGGGGGGCAGAAGGGACCCCAGGTTCCATGGCCCGAGCCCTGAGGGCTTCACAGCAATGAACCCTGGCTTTTGGCCCAGCCCAGCAGGTGCCCAAGGTCAAGGTAACAGGCCGCCGGTGGACCGAGGACGACGGGGATCAGGTTTCAGGGAAGCACCCAGTCAAAGAGTGGACCTCTTCCTTGGCAGTCTCGGTCAGAGAGAGCGGACCGACGGACTCCCCCCGGTTCTTCCTTTCCCCAAGCCCCGACCTCCTCGGCCCATCCCCCACTGCCAGGAAGCCTGGCCGGTTCTCCGGGCGTCTGGATTTGTTCCTCTCACAAAACGTCGATGAGGCGAGAGCAGGCTCTTCGACTGCTTTTTCGGTAAGTGCCGTGAGACGAGTTTACAACAATGAGCACACGGCGTGTATCTGCTCGGATCACATCCGAGGGAGAACGAATAGAGGCAGGCCGGCTCCAAGGCACAGACTAGGACCTGCAGGGGAAGGACCGTGGCAGGCAGAAGGCCGAGCAGTGACACCTGCTCGGGAGCGCTGACTTCCTGTTGGAGGCTAGGAGCTTCCTGTCCGGGAATGGCGGAGGACACGCGGCCTTATGGGAGCTCACTGTGGAGAAGGAGTGTCTCTAGAAAAGGATCTGAGCCGAGCTGCTGCGCTTTGCAGAAGGTTTTATCTAAAAAGTCCCGTCTGGTGGGCTTGGAGGTTCCTCAGGGGCTCCCCCTTGGGGTGAACTTCGCCACTGGAGCTTTTGGGGAATAAAGGTAAACATGAAACATGATTTTAGAGTCACTGCACCATTTCCCCATCCCTATTCCACCTCCCTCGGCGGCCTCTTAGCCTCCTCCTATTCCTCCACAGAGCGAGCCCGCTGCTATTCCTGAAGGCCTGCTGGCCCTCCGCACGGCCTCCACTGGACTCGCTGTTCTTCGGCGCCTCTGGCAGTCGTCTTTCTCTCAGTGCCTCCTCTCCGCATCTGATGGGGGGCGGCGCGGCCTGCCCTGCCAGACGCCTCAGCACCGGCCTCTCTGCCTACGCAGAGTTCTTCCAACCACTGGGCTGAGGAGAGCAGTTACAAGCACGCCCTTTGCACTGGGTGAAGAGGGCGCCCGTGCGGGCCCGGCGCGTCTCCCCGTCGTCGTTCCATTTCTCCGCTTCTCCCGATTTTGTGCCGGGACCTTTCGGCCGGCTGTTCTCCTCAGGAACGCCTGGACGCTCCTCACTTGGCTACACCACGGCCTTCTTTCCCCTGAGCGAAGAGAGCCGGGCTTCGAGGCTCTAACCGGAACCTCCTGCTCCAAGCACGCTGATCCTCCCCCGTAAAGGCTGCCACATCCTGTGTAACCCACACGGGGGCTCCGTGATCTCCGAGTCGTTTCCTGCTACCCAAACCTGGAGACTCAGGCCAGAATATTCACAGAAGCTTCTGCTAACTAGCTTCCAGTCACAATTATGATTATCCTACGACTATCACTAACAGTAAAATCTAATCTTGGGGAGCAGCTGGGTGGCTCAGTGGATGGAGAGCCAGGCCCAGAGATGGGAGGGCCTGGGTTCAAATCTGGATTCAGACCCTTCCTAGCTGTGTGACCTGGGCAAGTCACTTGACCACCACTGCCTCAAAAAGTCTAATCTTGCATAAGGGGGCGGGGGAATCTTTCCTCACACCTGAGCTGTAGTTCTGGTTTCCTGCAACTTTTCCTTCTACCCAGATGGCGCCAGGGCCTGAGGGCTGGGGGCTCTGAAAGCTGCCGATTTGCCGTGGGGACTTCATCACAGCCTTGAACGGGCCGGGCCACTTTGGTGCCTCGCGACAGCTCTGTGCCAGCCCTTTGTATTCCGGGGGGTATGGGACGTGCCGGTAACGTCGGCCCAAGAAGGGTCCCTGGATCTCACAGTGGGCTTGTGCCCAGGTTTGGAGGCTGGGGGTGGGATTGTCTGCACTCCTCTGGGGGCCATTTGGCTTCCAGTTTCCCCCTTACCTCCCAAGGAGGGCCGCCTCCCTTTTACTCATGTTTGTTTTGGGACTAATCGTGTCAAAGCACACATTAAGGCCGCTTTGACGTTCTCTGGGCAGGTCCAGCTTCTCTCATAAGCCACCTTCCTGCCTTCACCTCCCCCATTAATACTTGATAGCAAGAAATCCTTTCTAAAGACCAGCCCCAGCCCCGACAGGGAAGGGGCTGCCCAGGCAGGTAGAGGCTTCCCTTCCATGCCCATCTTCAAGGAAAAGCTGCCTGGGTATAAACAGAGAATTTGCACACAAATTTCAGCTCTAATTAGAGCCTGGACTAGATGACTCCTGAGAGTAGCTTCAGGAATGTAAATCTGTAACCCTGGTTTAGGTTTTCACCTTGTAAAAATGGAGATTTGAACCCCGGACTTCAATCCCCAGAAGTCCTTGGCCACTTCCCAGAATGCTTTGTAATCTTACTGAAATTCTCACCTGGGAGAGATCAAAATTTCTAAACTGGCTATAAAAGCCTACTGAGGGCTCTTCCTACTTCCGCTTCAGAGCACACGCGGCTCTCTACCTAGCACGCAAGATGTGAGTGATTGTGAATGGGCTCTCTGGGCCTAGACACGTGCTTTCTTATTTGTATTTTCTCTATTTCTTAATCTTAAATAAACCTCTAAAAATATAATACTTTTAACAGAGAAACTAATTTTTCCCTGTAACAGTTTGGTGATTTTAATCTTAATAACATGAAGTGATCTAAAACAGAGGAGAAACGATTTCAGGAGCAAGAAAGGAACATCCCAGGTTCCTATCACATAATTCAACGACTTTTCTAATGAAAAGCAGGAAGGAAGATAACCCTGGGCAGAGTTCCACACTTTTGCTTTTTTAATCCTTGACAAAGGCACAAAATCCCATACATTTGATTAGGATAAAGATGTTTCCTTAATGGCAGATTCAGAGTTAACAGAGAAAATCATCCTTACCCACAGAGCATAGATTCTGCACATTCTCCAGCATGACCTCCAGGTACAGCTCCTTCTGAGAATGGTCCAAGAGGCACCACTCCTCCTGGGTGAAGTCCACAGCCACATCCTTGAATGCTATTGACCCCTAAAACAGCAAAGGTCACAAGATTCAGATCCGAACCTTCATTTTTCATCTAGTTCAACCCTCATTCACTGACTGGAGGAAAGTGAAGCACTCCAGGGATTTACCCAAACTCCTAACCTTGAAGGCTGTCAGAGCCAGCACTGTAGACCTGTCATTCAGAGCCCAATGGAATACTGACAGACATTTTGTGTCTGAAGACAGAATCATGTTGTGAAGAGTAAAACCTGGAGAAGTGTCTTACTGTGAAATGCTTTTCCCTGTGGAATCAGGGCGATGGGAAGTGCTCTCTGAGTGAAGTATGAGATTCTGTGGAGGAGAGAGAAGGTGATCTGAAATTCCTCCTCAGTACATGAGTCAGAGTTGATCTGGTAAGAACATATTTTGAAGTTTCTGAGAAGGTAGCATGTACAGTGTATTCTAGGGGGAAAATATGACCAGTGATCAATGAGGAAGAAACAAAGAAAAAAGGAATTCTCTACTTAATTTCCTAAAAGGTTGATATATACTCTTATCTAGATGAAAGCATATAGAGCTTTCCATAGCTCTATGGGATCAGACTGAATCTAGCTAAGTGAAGAAGGGCAGTCTCAAGATATAGTGAGGGTCTGAGGAACCACTGGAGATGATGTGCCATTGCCAAAACATTGTCTCTGCTTTATGATGTGAACTTTAAATTTCTTACTGGAATATATTCAGTCATTTTATATTTAGTTACACAGAAAGAAGAGTAAGTATGATGAGGAATGGAAGGAGTGGTCATCTTTTTAAAAGAAAAGATTTTGGCAGTTAACCTTAATTCAAAAGAAAGACACTTACAGTGTAATGACTTGAATTCCCAAGAGGCAGAATTTCTTCATTTTAAATAATTTATTAAATGATTGGTCACTTAATGTGGTCAGTTGACTCCAAAATCTAAAAGACAGGGAAGCAGAGCCATGATGACATCATAGTAGCGGGGAAATCCTAAAGCTGCTCTGAATTTCCTTCCAAATCGATCATCAAAAAGAGTCTCAAAAGAACAGAAGTCATTCATACCAGGAATGCACAGATGGTTCAGTATTAGGAAAACCAGCCACATAATGACCATATTAACAAGCAAACCGACAAAAATCACATGATTATCTCAATAGATGCAGAAAAAGCCTTTGATAAAATACAACACTCACTCCTATTGAAAACACTAGAAAGCATAGGAATAGAAGAGTCTTTCCTAAAAACAATAAACAGTATATATATCTCCTCCATTAGTGGAAACACAGTGATCCTGAACAACTCAGAGGGATCTACGAGAAAGAACACTATCCACATCCAGAGGAAACACTGTGGGAGTAAAACACAGCAGAAAAACAACTGCTTGAATACACGGGTCGAAGGGATATGGTTGGGGATGGAGACTCTGAAGGAACATCCTAGTGCAAACAAGAACATGGAAACAGGTTCTGATCAAGGACACATGTAATACCCAATGAAATTGTGTGTTGGCTACGGGAAGGATGGGTGGAGGGGAGGGAGGGAAACAATGTGATTATTGTAACCAAGGAATAATGTATAAATTGCCTAAATAAACAAATTCAAATAAAAAAAACAAAACAGAAGTCAAAGCAGGATGAGCAAGTGGACTCTCCCACTGAATATAGCATGAAAGGTATGCAGAGGAAGGCATATTTTCACATTATAAGGGGTCAAATATTAAGAGCTATTTTGCCCAATTGTATGACAATAAATATGGTAATCTAGGCACAATGGACAAATATTCAAAAAATATATAAATTATCTAGATTAACAAAAGAGGAAATAGAATACTGAAATAAATCCATCTCAGAAAAAGAAATTGAACAAGCCATCAAGGAACTTTCTAAGAAAAAATGCCCAAGGCCAGCTGGATTCACAAGTGAATTCTATCAAACATTTAAAGAACAGTTACTCCCAATACTCTATAAATTATTTGACAAAATTAGCAAAGGAGTCTTACCAAATTCTTTTTATGACACAAACATGGTACTGATTCTCAAACCGAGGAGACCAAAAACTGAGAAAGAAAACTACAGATCAACCTCTTTAATGAACATAGATGCAAAAATCTTAAATAAAATACTAAGAGACTACAGCAAGTTATCACAAGGATTATTCACTATGACCAGGTGAGTTTTATACTAGGAATGCAAGGCTGGTTCCACATTAAGAAAACCATCCTAATAATTGACCATATCAATAACCAAACTAAGAAATTACATGATTATCTCAATAGATGCAGAAAAAGCCTTTGACAAAATACAACACCCATTCCTATTGAAAACACTAGAAAGCATAGGAATAGAAGGACCTTTCCTCAAAATAACTAGTATTTATTAAAAATCATCAACAAGTATCATCTGCAATGGGGATAACTTAGAAGCCTTACCAATAAGATCAGGAGTGAAACAAGGATGCCCATCATCACCTCTATTATTTGACATTGTATTAGAAACACTAGCAGTAGCAATTAGAGAAGAAAAAGAAATTGAAGGCATTAAAGTAGGCATTGAGGAAACTAAACTATCACTCTTTGCAGGTGATACGATGGTCTACTTAAAGAATCCCAGAAAATCAACTAAAAAGTTAGTGGAAATAATTAATAATGTTAGCAAAGCTGCAGGGTAAAAAATTAAACCTGCATTTCTATATATTTCTGACAAATCTTAGCAGCAAGAGTTAGAAAGAGAAACTCCATTTAAAATCACTCTTGACAATATAAAATATTTGGGAATCTGTTTGCCAAGGCTAACTCAGGAATTATATAAACACGATTATAAAACACTTTTTGCACAAATAAAAGTAGACCTAAACTGGAAAAACCATTAATTGCTCATGGATAGGAGGAGCTAATATAATAAAAATGACAATCCTACCTAAATTAATTTACTTATTTGGTGCCATACTTATCAAACTACCAAAAAACTTTTTATAGAATTAGAAATTTTTTTTAACAAAGTTCATCTGGAAGAACAAAAAATTAAGAATATCAAGGGAACGAATGAAAAAAAATGTGAAGGATGGAGGCCTAGCAGTACCAGATCTTAAACTGTACTATAAAGCAGTGGTCATCAAAACAATTGGCCAAGAGACAGAAGAGAAGATCACTGGAATAGACTATGACCTCAGCAAGCGTTTGATAAACCCAAACTGCTAGGCAAATTAGAAAACAGTAGGGGGGAAATCAGGTTTAGATCAACATCTCACATCCTAAATAAAGATCAATTCAAAGTGGATGATTTAAATATAAATAGGGAAATAAGTAAATTTAGCAAACAGAGAATAGTATGCCTGTCAGATTTATGGAAAAGAAAAACTATTAAGACCAAGCAAGAGATAGAGAACATTACAAGATGTAAAATGAATAATTTTGATCATATTAATTTAAAGTTTTGTACAAACAAAACCAAATGCAACCAAAATTAGAAGGGAAGCAACAAACTGGGGAAAATATTTTATAACAAAAAGCTCTGACAAAGATCTGATTCCTCAAATTTATAAGAAGTTAAATCAAATGTACAAGAAATGAAGACATTCCCCAGTGGACAGATGTTCAAGGGATATGAATAGACAGTTTTTGGGTGAAGAAATCAAAGCTATTAATAATCACATGGAAAAAGTGTTCTAAATCCCTCCTGGTTAGGGAAATGCAAATCAAAACACCTCTGAGGTACCACCTCACACCTAGCAGATTGGCCAGTATGACAAAAAAGGAAAACAATAAATGTTGAAGGGGATGTGGCAAAATTGAGACATGCATTGCTGGTACTGTTGTGAATTGGTCCATTATGCCCAAAGGGCTTTAAAAAAAATGTCTGCCCTTTGATCCAGCAATACCACTACTGGTTTGTACCCACAAAAGAGAATATTAAAGTTTTACAAAAATATTCAAAGTGATGCTCTTTGTGATGGCAAACAAATGGAAAAATGAGGTGTCCCTGGTTGGGGAAATGGCTGAACAAACTATGGTATCTGGTGGTGATGGAATACTATTGTGCCATAAGGAATGATGAACTGCTCAATTTCTGTGAGAACTGGAAAGATCTCCATGAACTGATGTGGAGCAAAATGAGCAGAACCAAGAGAATACTGTACACAGAAACTGAAGCACTGTGGGACAATCAAATGTATTAGACTCTGCTACTAATAGCAATGCAATGAGCCAGGACAATCCTGAGGGACTTATGAGGAAAAACACCATCAAGATGGAAAGAAAGAACTGTGGGAATAGAAACACAGAAGGAACACAGAGAGTATGGAAATAGGTATCAAGTGAGAACACACGTATAGCCCAGTGGAATTGCTTGTCAGCTCCAGGAGCAGGGAGGGAAGAGAGAAGTGAGAGAACATGAATCATGTAAGCATGGAAAAATAATATATAGTGCAGGCCCACAAGCACGCGTGTGCACGTACACACACACACACACACACACACCTCTCTCCCTGGGGAGCTCACCACTCAGTCCCTCCTCTGGACATCCCTGGAGATCTCAGATACATAAATAACCACTGAGGAGGGGGGCTTAGGAGACCTCAACTCCTCCCTCATAACATGAGAAGCAGGTCCTTGTCCATACCAAGGAAGGTGTCAGGACAAGCTTTCCCCAGCCTTGTGGCTGGCCTAGCACACTCCCAGAATGTGTCAAGGTTCACCTTGGTTTCCCAGCCCTGTCCTTAATCCTTTTAGCTTAACAAAAGAAGGGAGATTCCCCCTTAGTTCCATAACCTGGGAAGAAGGGGACAGCAAGTCTGGAGCTCTGACCTTGGCCAGGCTAAAGGGAAATTTATTATTCCACAAAAACATCACAATTCAATTAATTTTCAAAAACAGTTTGTGAAAAACAAAGGATCTAAGCCTAGCCCTGTAACTAAGGAAAGCTGGGGATCCAGTTGACAAGAGACGTAGTTAAGAGGGCGACCTGGGAATAACTGACAAGGCAGTAGTCAGATCTGACAATAATGTCGCTTGGCAGGGCTCTTCAACTTTTCCATCTGCTCCACGGAAAACACAGGTAGACCTGGTACCGGATACTGTGCATTTTGAAATGGAACTAAGCCCTGGAGACTACAGCTCCCAGAACTCTCTACTGCAACTTCCTCAGACACCTCCCACTTCCTTTGTGGGAGGAGTCTGAGGGAAAATAAAAGAAGAGAGAAGCATTGGTTTGGGCACCTTTTTCCCTGAATGTGGCTGGGGAGCATTGGTCCTGGCATAGCTGCCAGATATCAAACTTTCCTACTTTCCCTTTCCTAAAAGACCCCAAACCTACCTGACTTTCTTTTGAGTCTAGGTTTGATATAAACTCCCCAGCCTAGTTAAGAAGAAAGCCTGCTCAATTTCCCTGCCGACAGGTGTGGAGAAGGACCCCCAGCTACTTCCTACCCTTCCTGTTCCCTATCCTTTCCCTCCTTTTCCCCCCAACATCAATACTCTTCCATTTAACCCCTTCCTGACCCATTCCCTATTTTTCGGCCTGGAATGCCCTTGGGATATCCAGGGGAGGAATAGTCTAAGGAAAGGCCAAGAGTTTCCAAGCATGGGAACACACAGTTCCTCAGATCCTCAATACAACTGTGAAGTGTGAATTAGACTTTCTTTGTCTATCAATCAGCAACTTTTAAATTAATCAACCAAAGTTTAAATACTCTTACTTAAGACTGAGATGGGGAGGTTCACAAGCCACTTACTAAAGTGGGTGGCAACTCCAGAAGTCATTGCCCTACCACTGGGCAGTGCTAAGCAAATTGCAATCGGAAGTGACACAGACTATAAAAAGTCCTGAACTTCCTGTCCAGAGACCTTCAGCTGGTGACATAATGTGCTTCTTGGAAGTGGCTTTGAACTTGGACCTAAGACTCTGGTTCTTGGGCTGCTTCTGGTAATACTGCTCCTGAATCTTCTCCTTTGAAGGTCATCTTGGGTGAGTGAGTAGCTGAACCTCCTTTCCTGGCTTCTGGAGAGATTAGTTCCCGAGAGGCCTTCCCCTCTTGGAGAACTCTTGTTTAATTCACCACAGGGTCCTCTACCTGAAGGTTAGGGAGCCCTGTCAGGGTTGTTCCGGGCAGCAGAGCAACATTTAGTGTGATAGGCTAGACATCTTCTCTACCCTCTTTTTACATTTCTCTTCTTTCACTCTTTCCACCTCTTTGTAAATAAAACTATTCAAAGTCATTTTGACTTGAGCTATAACATTTTTAAACTGGCAACCAGATTATCTTAGAATTCTCATAAATATAATCAAACCCTAAATTTATTTCCTTACACAATCTAGAAACCTGAGCCCTACAAGGGCTATCCTACCTTCCTCTACACCTACCTGGGGGCTATTCCAACTCCCTGCAATGGCTTTGTCCATCCCCATGGCAATACTATGCATAATATCCTTGAATAGATACCTTCATGTCTTGGGAGGACCGTATCTGAGAAGCCTTTGGGCCAGAACCAGCATTCCCTCTCACCCAACAGAATTCACTCTCCCACAACAGTAGCCAGGACAGAGAGCAGCCCCCAGAGTCAGGTCTAAGAGGGAGAATTGCTCTTGATATGAAGGAAAATCAAAGAGTTCATACAGGAGAAATGAGGTCCAGTGGAAAGGGCAGCAACCACCACTAGCAGGGACAGCAAAAGGTCCTCACTCAGATATTGTTAGAACCAGAAGTCAGAAACGTTTCAGGCCCAAAAGAAAGCAGAGATATCTGGGCTCAAAGGGAAGAATGTAGAGAGCTCAGCTCCAAGGAGAAAAAACAGCTTCTTGTTTGGAACTCATCTACTCTGGGTGGTTCCTGGTCATCCCCACTGCCTTACCTCTGAGGTCCTGAGATCACCAATATCCTCCAATGGCATCCAAGGCCAGGACCTCAGGACCCTGACTGCCTCTCCACCCCAAGCCTTGCTCTCTATTATCTAGAATGGCACTGCCACAGAATGAGCCCTCTTCAGCCTAGACTCTTTCCCAGGCATCTAAACCACCCCAGGGTTTGATATTCCACTTGGATAGCCACTTAAAAGGATGGTGTTAGGATTAAATTATGGTTTTGACTAAATAAGAGTTATAAATTCAATGTGGTCACCAAATTAAAAATATTATCCCTAAGCCAGGAAAAAAAATGTTAGCAGCTTTTATTTATAAAAAAGGAAGAGAAAGAGTTGAACTATGAAATGTAGGTGGGAAAGAGGTAAGAGTTGCCTAGCCTACCCTAAGTGCTGATCTGATGAAATTCAGCCCACTCCCCAACAAAGTTCCAATCTCTATGTGGAAGTCTGAGTCCCTCACCAGCAAGCTGATGCAGGATCTAAGGAAGAGTCTCTGCACAGAACTCACTCTGAAGGGAGTGTCCCAATGAAGCACTAACGAGAAGAGAGGGTTTCCTCAGAGAGCCACCAAGGCAGGAGTCCCAGTGGTGTCTTCTCTAGAACCAATATCTCCAAATGCCAGGAAGGGAATGAATCCTAGACCATGCTGGTCTCCTTTATACCCCTCCCTTTTCCACATCACTTCCTGTCACTTCTGCACAGAAGCCAATGGCACTCTTTCGATTTGCAATGTCTATGGGGTCTACCTGTAATAATTAAAATAGTATAAGACATAAATTGTAGCAGATATAAGAGTGGTTGTTAAAATTGTGACCGCAGAAAATATGGGTCTCAAGACAGTGTCTTGTTTTAAATCAAATATAAGGTGGTTGCCAGGGAAAAATTCCCAATTATTAAATATACCCAAGTCAGCTGGGTTTTATAGAGATTTTAATTAATATAAAAGAGGAATTAAAGAAAGAGAGAGAAAAAGGAAATAATAAGAAAAAGATAGGCCGGCCCAGGCCAGTCCAGGCCAGCCTAGGCCCAAGCCTTAAGAGAGAAATCAGTCAGTCTTTTATCCACTCACCACAAGATTTGTCCAAGCAAGGATTCTCAGCTTTGGCCAGCTGCCATCTCCAGAGAGACAGTTCCTCTGAGCCAGCCTCCCTGAGACTCAGCTTTTCCTCTCCTTATAAAGGGAATTTTCTCCTATGTCACCTCCCCTAAGTTCTCACATCTACCAATCACAGTACACATTTTTCAAAGAACAGACCATTCTTAGTTCAGACCTAAGAAGGCTTGAACTTTTGATTAAGTTCACACCTGAAAAAAAACCTCTGAATAAGTTTTCACATCTTTGCTCCTTGTAAATTCACAAGTTGCCTAACCTTTATAGGTACTTAGTGCCCTTTTGTAGTCGATCTAAAAATAGGTACAGCTTAAGAACTTTTGCCTTACTATAAGTATGGGTGTAAGTACTTTTCATTGTTTAGCAAGGAGTTTACAACTTTATATTCCCCTAGGGCATGCCCAAGTAGGGGTGGAGTAGAGTTCCCACTTTCTTGGTCAAGTACCTTCACTGCTCAAATGGGGAATGGTCTTAACCAAACCTTATGAAGTAGGGTCTGAGAATTTTTAAGGTTCACACACCTCTCATCCTCTGAGGTATAAACTCTTATCCAAGGATTCACAAGTTTGAGTTAAAAGAGTGGAGCTCTCTAAGTGACTTGTAAATTCTCTTACTTGATAGTTAACAGTGTTAAATAGGGGTTTCTTGATCAACTAAAAATAGACAAAGGGAATAAAGAGTTCCCTTTCACACCAGTCACCTTGAGAACTTCACACTTACTTTGCTTCCCTCTTCCTTTATTCCCTTCCATGCTCTAAGAATCCAGTGACACTGGGCTCTTTCTTGTTCCTCACAGGAGATCCTCCATCTCCTGACCTTGCATTTTCTGGGGCTCCTCTGCCTCCTCCCCCAGATTTTACTAATGTCCCCACTGGTCTCTGCCTCCTCAGTGCATTGGATTCCTTCAGGTCTGGAGGAAAATCTGATCTTCTGCAAGAAACCTTTATTGACCCACCTTCTTTGTTTGATTTCCTTCAATTTACCTGATACATATTGAAAGAAAAATTGTTTTATTACCTTTTCATTACTAATCATGAAACAAGTGATCACATATAATCCTTTAGATAAGTAACTGCAATTACAATTTTTAAGAGTTAGACCCAGTTATTTCATTAATTGTGTTTAAGATATCAAGCATAATAGTAGAAAACTGGCCATAGTATTGGAAAGGATGCAGCCTGGTGTATGTGAGTATTACAACAATGAAAGTATTGAAGACTTCTGTTGGAAGAATAAAACCTTTAATAGAATATTTGTGTAATATTTTCTCCATCTGAATATGGACAATAACCAAATATGTTCTAGTAGAGGCAACTCAATGGAGAACCCCTGTTGTCTATATACAACGGGGAAGTACTGAAGTATTTCCTCACCCCACAAACATTTTTGTTTTAACTGGAGTATAATTAATCTCTTGTAAATAAATTCATTTGTGGAATCACTGAACCTAGGGGGTGGAGAAAGGATTGTTACTTATGTTTTACCTAGAGGGTTAGAACCCCAACTGCACCTCATCCTCCTAGAGCTGAAACTAAAAATATTGCGAAAGCAACAGGTTAAATAAGCCTGTTAAGTGCCATGGATGATTCTAATGGGACATGGACAGATCTAAAGTTTCTGGATTTTAAGTGTGCTTTTAAGTTCCTAATAGTTTAATAACATTTGAAAAGCTGTCCTGAGACCTGCTTTGTAAAAGATTTTGGCGGGAATAGCTAAAGAATCTCTATAAGCAACAGGGAACCCAAAAAAGCAAATCTACTAAACAGGAGACCCATTCCTGACTGTTGTGGAATTTCAAACTACCTGGGATATCTGTGAGTGGAAATGGAGTTTCTTGACACTGAGGATGAATGATGACATGGCAAAGAAGCCTGATGTTAGTTAATGTTATCAAATGCTCTTTGATGACCTTTACTTTCTGGATTACTCTCTCTGTACACTCATTTCTTCTGTTGCAAGCTGAGAGGTGAAATAGGAGATTTAGGACCATCATATTAACACCTTAGACCAAACCAACCTCAGCTGGCCTTCTATTTTGTTTTTATTTCTCTAAGAAAAAGGAATTTGTTTGTTGAAATTTTGTTGTTGTTTTTTCTGACAAGTTAAGAAAATAAACACATAATTTTCTGCTTTTTCATTTGGTAGTTTTGGAATTTTCTCCTGTGTTTGTCTGGCTAACAACTCTCCTTTGTTCAGTGACCTGAATAGTCAGAATCTTCTGAAACTTCTTTACATTTTTTTCCAAGTCTGAAAAGTGAGATTCTTCTTTCTGCTTTGTTGGCTCAAAGACACAGTTAAAGAAACCCCAGGGTGGCAGCTATGTGATTCAGTAGATGGAGAACCAGGCCTAGAGACAGTTAGTTCCTGAGTTCAAATCTGGCCTCAGATACTTTCTAGCTGTGTGGCCCTGGAGAAGTCACTTGACCCCCACTGCCTAGTCCTAGCCTTTACTACTCTTCTGCCTTGGAACAAATACACAGCATTGATTCTAAGACAGAAGGTAAGGGTTTAATAAAAAGAAGAACCCCCAACCTGTGCACCCCAAGTGAGTTAGTTCTTCACTGGTGAAAAGATTTAACTCGTTTTCTCTCTTACCACCCTGCCCTGGCCTGCCCAATGGAAAGGAGGCTGCTCTAAACTTTGGACATTTTTCAGAAGAGATCTCTGCTCTCCACACCTGCTGTCCCAGACAGATGCAAGTCACTCCATCGAAGGACCTAAGCAGGAAGCTGCTGAGCCCTGAACCTCTCTAGCCTCCTCTGGGCCACCAACAGCCACAGCATCCCTGCCAGACCCAGCCCAAGTGGCTGCTGGTGTCCCACAGCAGCTGCTGCCCATTGACAGGGAGCCCAACATCCTCCTCCACACTGTCTGTGCCCTGTAAGAATGCAGGCCAGGGTTCAATTCATTTATGTAAAGCTGATCATCGGGTGTGCTTATCTTGCATTCGTGATCCTACACTGTAAACTGATACCTCCAACACTGAGCCACAGCAGGTTCCTCGTGTTCGGAAATCTGGTCACTGTCCTGGCAGGTTTCTGTCCACCCTAACCAGCTCCTGTAATGGCTGCCAGAAGTCAGTGAAAAGCTTGTTTCACAGATTCCCGTCACTAGAGAAGTCGCTGAGGAAGTTGTCTGGCAGGAACAGGAACGGCGGGCTGGGACACTGGATTCCGGTCCACGTAAGGTCTTGGTCCAGAGTGGCGTTTCCAACAGGCGACTCTGGGTGCTACCCAGCCTGTGTGTCACACAAGACCTCGGCCTGGAAGGCATTTCCTGATTGGCGGGAAGAATTCTCTTCTCTGAGTCCGTCCAGTTCCAGCTGCCAGATGTGACCAAACGTGGCCCCCAAACACAGGCACGAACCATACTGGACAGAGACTTCGCCTGCGCATCACTCAACACCACATCGGAGTTTCCCGGCACTGACGTGGCGCCTAATGATCCAGCAACGTCGGGGCCTCATCAGCGCCTGCTAGTTGGGTTGGGGGCGTTTGTCTGTCCACCACGGAGAACGTCCCTCGGAAAGGGCTTCCACAAACCGTCTTCTGAACGTATAACCGTGAGGAAAGCCCACGAGTCCCCGGAACAGGAACGGGCAGCTCGACCTTCCCATGGAGTCCGTGAGGAATGTCCTGGGTGCCAGAGGCCGGGGGGAGTTATGGTAAACGGGGCCCGAAGCATTTCCAATGCTTTAAAAAGTAGTGAAAGAAAAGGAAGCCTAAAGCCCCCGAGCGCCAGCCCAAGGCAGCTCCATCATTCTGTCAAGGCACGAATCAGCACAGGACACGGATGTGACCTCAACATACCGAGCCGGGCCCGCCCCTCCCCCACGTCTTACTGCCTAATAAGGCCCAAAGGCCCAGCGAAGGCCTGACCCAGGAGGCAGTCCATGGCGTGTCCTCTGGCCTGGAGGCAGGAGCCTGGCTGGAGCCCTTCTCAGCACACCCTCCAGCCCTGCCCGCCGTGCCCAGCCCTTTCCTTGGGCTACAAACGCTCCTTGATCTCCCCCAAACTCCTTCCGAAGCCCCCCTGGCAGGCCTGACTGACCCCCCCAAGCCCAGGCCTGGAGGGCAGGAGCAGAGCCTGGAGCTGGGGGACCCCCGGCCATCCTGAGGGAGGGGGTCACACTGGGGGGGGGGGGAAGGACTGGCAGCGCCTGGGCCTGGGTGGAGGGACCTGGATGGCTCCTCCAGGCAGGGGATACCGAGGCCGGGGAAGCCCAGAACAGGGTGGATGCAGCCAGGGCGGCCCCAGGAGCTCCCCCTGAGCACAAGCAGTGAGGGCGCCCCTGGAGGCCTGGCACAGACCCAGCTCGGAGTTCTGGGGGATCCCAGCCTGGCCGGGAGAGGGGCTGCACTCACCTGGGAGGGGGGCCTCGGGGTCCCGGGGGCCATTCCTCTGGCTGCGGGCTCTCTGCGGGGCCACCCTGGGGTGCTTCGGGGGGTGGCAGCCCCGAGGGGGGGAGACTTCCTCTGGGTGCGCCTGGGGGGGAAGGAGAGAGGGGGAGGGTCAGAGGGGCTCCCAGGCCTTCCCTGGCCTCAGGGGTTACAGCCAGCCTCAGGCTGGGAAGGGCCTTGGACTGGCCTGGGAGAAGCCCCGCCCCCTCTGACGTCATCTTTGGCTTCATTCCATTCAGGGCCGCACAGGGTGGAGGGAGGGAGGCTGCTGGGAGGCTGCTGGGAGGAGACGGAGGGTGGGCGGGGCATCAGCTGGGGGCGGGGAGAGCGGGCTGGCATTCCCTCAGTGCCCAGATCAGGGTCCCCCCCACTCCCGCTGTCTCTGGCTCCGGGGCGGGACGCCCCTTCTTTCTCCTGGGGGAGGGGCAAAGCCCCGGCATGGCCCCGGGTCCAGACAGAGCCGCCTGTTCGTCCCTTTTCTGGGGTCCTTTAAAGTGAGGGACAGACACTGAGGCAGCCCGCTAGCTTCTACCCGCCTCTCTGCTCGCACATGCGCACAAGCTTAGGAAGACCAGAGTTTGGGAACAGAAAATCTGAGCGGCCGATCTTGTATACTGACTCCCTCCCCTGCCCCTCGCACCTGGAAAAGGTCCCAGAACCCCAACAGTCAGCCTTCCAAGAGCTGACACAGCCCAGAGGATTCCCGGAATACCTGCGTGACGTCCGGACGTCGGCCTTCTGGGGAATTCTGGGGAATGGAGTCCTCCGGCCCGGCTCCGGGGCTTAGCGGCTCGGCGGGGGAGGGGCTCTACCGCAGTCCCAGCAGCTTTCTCTTCCCTCCCACATTTCCTCTCCGGCCCGGCCCGGATTCTACTTCCGCGTGGAAAGTGCCTCAGGCGAGAGCCTGGCAGTACTGAGTGTCTGACGGATCAATGGCTCGGTGCTCCCCCCGGCCTGGGGATGCCCTTCTGATCCACAATCTCAGCTCCTCAGAACACTTTCACAGCCCAGCACGCGACCCCTGCCTTGCTGCTCTTGTTGCGCATGCGCACAAGCTCTCGGCCGCACTCCCTAGGCCGGAACAGGTCCGCCCAGTTCTTTCCCTAAACATTTCTCAGCCGAAATTCTCAATTGCTAGAGGAGGGAGACCAGGCACGGCCCCCGCCTGGTGCACTCCCCTCCCCCTTTCACCCAGTAAAAGTCCAATAAGCACAGCTGTGCCTCTTCCAGGAGCTGAGACCACCCACGTGAGGTTGCCAGCATGTCGCGAGGGGGCCTCAGTGAGGAGGAGCCTGGCATTCTGGGAAATGGAGTCCTCCCGCTGGGCCCTGGGGGGGGGTAGAAGACTAGTGGGGGAGGGGTCTATAGGAATTGTTCCCCACCCTAGGGGGCTGCAGCCTTCTCCCCTCCAACCCCCATTTCCCGTTTGCGCCCTGCCAGCTGCTCCTTCCTTAGACTGGGAGCTGCCTCAGGATGGGGCCAGGCACACAGCAGGTGCCTAATAAGTGTCTATTGATTGACTGATGAGTCCTTGGATCGCTGCTCCACAGGCCTGGGGAGGTGGCTCTAGGATTCCCCTTCTGACAGAGGAGGAAACTGAGGCAGAGGGCAGCTGCTGACAGCCCAGACCCAGGGCTCTCTTTGAACATCCTGCTGCTCCTTCACGTTTGGGGGAATATGGGGAGGGGTGTAAAAAATAGTCTCGAATACAGGACTACAATCCCCACAAGCCTTTGCTCCACTTAGCCAAAATGCTTTGTAATCTCACAGGAATTCTGAGGTGGGCCGAGATCCAGGAAGGATTTAAGCTGGTGGCAAAGGTTTTTGGGTCTCTTTTGGACTTCCCTTTTGAAGCAGAGGCTTCTCTTCTGTGATGTGAGGTTATTTTATCTAGGCCTCTGGCCTAGGCACATGTTTCTTGTATATTCTTTAATCCTTAATGAGCCTCTAAAAAATATAATACTCCTTGCAGAGAGAAACTAATTTCTACTTGCCTCAGTCTCCCCATATTCCTAAATTTTAACTGTTACAGGGGGCTCCTCAAAGGAGGGGCAACCCCATCCCCAGGTAGAGAAATCTGGTGACTCAGGGCTGCCTTCTAGGGTCTGGAGCCCCCAAGATCTGGGTTCAAACATGGCCTTAGACACTGCCCACCTGGGTGAGCCTGGTCAAGGCCCTTCCCCAGCCTTTACCTCAGTTTCTCCCACTGTGGAATCAAAAGAATAAGGGCCTTGCCCAGGGCTGTGGGGAAGTTGGTCCAGAGAGGATTTGGGGGGAAACAGAGCTGCTTCCTCCAGGGCTCCTGAGCCTCTGGGCCAGCTGAAGAGGATTTCTTTCATCACCACCCCAGCCCACAAGGCCCAAAGACCCTCCAGAGGCCTGGGGGAGGCCCAGGAACCCCCTCCTGCCCTTTGGGAGACCCCAGAAGGCAGCAGCAGCCACTGAGTCCAGACTCGGAGCCCTGATCGACAGAAGACAGTCTGGGGATGTCTGGGGGTCTGCAGGGCTGCTGGGCTCAGGCTGCTCAGGCCTGGCTGCCTCTCCCCTCCTGACACCCCCCACCCCCTTTTATGGCTGTCAATGTGGGCTCTAGAACCACCAAACTTGCAGCCACCTGGCATGTGGAAAGCCCCCACTTGAAAGGGAAGACTTTCACTTTGCCAGGAGACAATTTCGAAGTGAGGGAAAGCCCCCCCTCCCAAGTTCTGACTAATAATACACAGTGAAGTACTTTAGCTGGAGCTGGCAGTCCTGTGATGGGTAAAGTGTCTCCTTTTGTCCTGGTAGAGTCTCCCTTTGGGGAGAAGCCCTTCTCTAAGGTATCCACAGCTGAGGGAAGGGGACCAGAGAAAGCAGGGCCTGGATGTCCAGGGGTCAGACAAAGGGGCTGGAGGCTGGGCCTGGGGCTGGGAGAGGCCTCAGCCCCAGAAGAGAAGCTCAGAAACCCAAAGGGGATCCTTTGGGCAGAACCACCTCTCCCAGCTCCCTCCTGGCCGTTCAGTGGGGGCTCTTGTTTCCTGGGGGTCTGGGGCCAAGCTGGCAGCTCCCAGCAGACCAGTTCCCCTGGGAGGAAGCAAGGCTGGCACTGCCCCGGCTGGTCAGGGAGATTCTGCTGCAGCCCTGGTAAAGGGGGCAGAAGGCAGGTCCTGGGAAGGGGACAAGGGGCTGCCGGTGACAATTCCCCTACGGGTGACTCTGCTAGGGTTCAGGAGCACACAGGGGCCTCGGTTGTGCTCTCAGCCACAGAAGAGGGACTGATGAGAAATTGCATTCTGCGGGGCTCCCATCACCAGGAGGGGGGCAGCTCCTTGGCTAGCTTGTAAGGGCTTCTCCCTGTTGCTGTGGTGAGAAGTGGAGATTGAGGGGGGCCCTGAAAAGTTCAAAGGAAAACCTCTTTCACCAGGATGAAAAAAATAGGGCCGGGAGACCCATCATTGCAAATATAATGTTTTTATCGAGACACACACAGACAGAGTGAGGTGGAGAGACACACAGACAGTCAGCGACAGAGATCCGGCCATGTCTGGTTTTCCAGACAGTCCCAAGTGGCAGGGAAATGCAGCAGAATGATCGGAGGTGGCAGGCAGGGCAGGGAATAGCCTCCCCAGGGGTCTATTCAAGCAAACGAATATTGCAGGAAATGGTCAGCAGCTCTCGACAACGTTTTCAGCCTGGAAGTAAAGGGCAGGAATAGCCTACAAAAGGGAGAAGGGCTGACTGACGAGAGCATCCTTCCCCGGAAGAAGCTGCCCACACAACACAAGAGCCTTCTCAGACGAAAGGGAGCTTCACTTGGATGGGTCAGTCACACCCGCCCCGCCGGAGAGGTCCCAAACCGCCAGAGGCCACCCCAAACTGGGCGCTCAGGCTGGGGCAGGAGACATGGAAGGGCTGTGGGGGAAGCAGCTTCCTCACTGGGACAGCAGTCAGGAGGGTCTGGAGAATAACACGCTGCCTCTCTCTGCACACCTATGAAAAGCGGCTTGTGGCCCGTCCAGATCGAAGCCCTCCTTGCCCAGGAAGGCGTTGGCCACGGCGAGGAGGAGAGGGAGCGGTTGCCAAGGACTCTCCAGGGCTCCCAGCAGCTGAGGAGGAGCACCAGGAGGAGCCAGGGGGGGCCGCAGAGAGGGGCCCGCCTGGTGCAGAAAAGCCGCCCCTGGGATCAGCCTCTTCCCAAAGCCCGCCTCCCTTCCCTCCCCACTCCCCATTGGTCAGGAGGAGAACCCGGAAGCCAGAGCGGCCCAATGCCGGCCTGGGGAGGTCTGTCACCAGGAGGAGAGAACCCGCCCTGCAGCTGCCAGGGGGCCAAGGATGCCGATCTGGACCATCCCTGGTGCGGGGAGAACTGGCAGAGTGCCGCAGACCTGGGGAAGGCCTCCTGGAGAGAGCCCAGGCAGCCGGGCTCCAGGAAGGGCAGAGAGCCAGGCGGGAGCAGGGAGGAGGCCAGGGGAGGCTCAGGCTGGCCATGGGGCTGGAGCTCCCCTGCAGCCAGGAGGGCCCCCACCTGGGTCGAGGCTGGGACTGAGGAGCAGCCCCCCGCCCCGCCCCCTCTGATCACGTGGCAGTGGCCAAGGCAGAATGAGGCCCAGCCTGAGGGCTGGGGGAACCACAGCCAGAGGCCCCGCCCCCTGGCTTCCAGACTAGCTGCTTCCATGGACCCCACTGGGGATGGAACCAGGGTGGTGGCCTGGGCTAGAGTCTGGGGCCTGAACCGGACCCTGAGGCAGGGGGAGCCCCGAGGCTTGGGCCCGGGTTGGGGGGGGGAGGGGGGGCAGGAGGGGCTTTGTCCGGCCCCGCCCCCACCCAGGGAGCCCCTCTCCCGTGGGCTAAGGCTACAGCTGGACCCACGAAGGAGGGGGGCGGGGAGAGGAGGCACCAGTACAAGGAAAGGCGCGGCCGCGGGGGGTAGCGGGAAACCGGCCCACCGGAACTCGGGCGCTGCCGGGGTGAGCCCCCCGCACGCTAGGGAGCCCTGCACCCATTCCCCGGACTCAGCCCCCAGGCCCCTCAGGTCACCGAGGACGGATGACCCGGAAAAGCGCCCCTGCAGGCAGCCCGGGAGAGGGTGCCGAGTGCGCAGGCGCGCCTACAGAGCTCAGGCGGCGCTGGCGGAACGCCTGGGCTGCATTCTGGAAAAACCACCTGGACACGGAGGGAGGCCGCCCGTAGGCCCCTCGGGAGGGAGCGTCCGGCCTCGGTTCCGCGGGGCGGACAGTGCCGGGAGGAGGGCCGGAGTTCCCCGAGGCGTGGATGACAAGTCGGGGGAGGGGAGGCCCGGCGCCAGGGGCCCTCCTTGCAAAGCCTTCTGGGAAGTGCTGGCGCCGGCAAGCCAGCGATCTGGCCTGGGCTTAGGGGACTGGAAAAGCGTGGGCGGACCAGCGTCAGAGGCGCGGCTTCGGCGGGGGGCGTGGCGTGCGGGGCCTACGCTACGGGCGTGGGCGGAGCATGGAGGCGGGGCCGATAGGTCGGGGGTGGGGCGCAAAGATAAGACGGCTTTCGGCTAAGGGCTTGGGCCCAGGCCAGGTGCAGGGGGCGGGCGGGGCGGGGCTCTGCTTGGGGGTGTGGCCTGGGCAGGGGGCGGGTTTGAGGGTTTTAAGCCAGGCTTTTCCGGGTTTTTACCTTTGCTTCCCCCATCCGGGAGTCCGGTGCCGCTGAGCTCCTGCACAGTTCGTCCTGCCCCGGAGGAGGTGAGTCCCCTGTCCCCGTGGGCTGCGGACAGGCGGGGGCCCGCCGCACCTGAACTCTTCCCTCTTCTCCCCTCCTGGTCCCCGCTGCCCGACCGCTTCCCCTCCCCCTCCTCCGGGCACTGCCGGGATTCCCGGGGTGGGGCACAGCCTGGCCCTTCTTTCCCCTGAGCCTCTCTGGCACCCAGAACCCAGCCGGGCTCCCACCAGGGGCTTCCTCAGGGCTGCGGGGCTTGTCCCGGGTCCTGGGCACACACAAGCTCTGCCCGGGGTCCCTGGGAGCGGGAGGCCTGGGAGAACTGGGGGTGCGGTGGGGGCTGGGAGGTGTGAATCTGAACATTTCTGAGACTCCGCCCTGGAACATTTGGTTCAGCCATTCGCCATTTCTACAAGGGAGGTGCTTGGCCAGGAAGGTGGGAACTCTCACCTGAGCGCAGCCATATTAGAGCTGTGAGACTCGTCAGTGAACAGTGAAGGTACTTAGAGGGAGGCCAAAGCCCTTCCCTGGTCTATTTTTAGAGCCTCTGAAGGTCCAGTGAATCACTGAAAGGTCAGGCAGGCTCAGCAAGAGGTGAGAAGTTTTAGTGAGCCGGCTCCTGTGATTGGTCCATGTGACCGTTTAGGGGCGGTGACGCAGGACAAAATCTCTTTAAAGGGAGCTGCTTGAACAGGGCCACCTAGTTGGAGTGGGTTCAGCTTTGGAAGCTGAGTTGGAGCAGCTGAACTGGAGGGTCTCTGAACTAGACTTTGGCTTGGAAGGATCTTGTGGTGAGGGATTAAGCACTGACTTAGGTTCTCTCTTAAAGAGAAAGGCCCCGGCCATTGGCCTTCCTGTGATTTCCTCTTATTCGGTCTCTCGCCCTTCCCTTCATTCCTGTTAATGAAAATCTCCATAAAGCCCAGCTGACTTGGGTATTTTCATATTTGGGAATTTTTCCCATGGCGACCACTTATTTTTTATTTAAAATCAAGAAGCTAAAAATTATCTTTACAGTTTGGGCAATTCACAGTCTTGAAACCATATTTTCGCGATTACAGGTGCCAGGAAGGAGAGCCCGAACCCCCTGACGCCAGACCCCTTTTCCCTTCCAGCGCGGCCTTCTGGGACCCCCGGCCAGGGAGCAGGGAGCATGGAGGAGTGTGTAGAGGACGCTGCGCTGGAGCCCTGCAGGTGGCCCCCCCAGGTAAGCAGCATCGACCTCTCCTGACAAGGAGCCTCAGGCCCCAGGTGTAGACACTCCTCTCTCCTGACATGGAGGTTCAGGCCCCAGGTGTAGATGCTCCTCTGTCTCATGACATGGAGGCTCAGGCCCCGGTTGTAGATGCTCCTCTGTCTCCTGACATGGAGGCTCAAGCCCCGGGTGTAGATGCTCCTGTCTCCTGACATAGAGGCTCAGGCCCCAGGTATAGATGCTCCTCTGTCTCCTGACATGGAGGCTCATGCCCCTGGTGTAGACACTCCTCTGTCTCCTGACATGGCAGCTCTGTCCGTCGTCATCGTAAAGTGGCGCCTGAGCCCATGTCCCCCCGGCCTGGCTTCTGCTTTCTCCATTGCCCGGCAGAGACTCCTCTGGGCCTTTAGAGGCCTCCATCAGCTCCTCCCCCCGTAGCCTTCCAGGCAGCCGAGGCCTTGGAAGAGGCCCTCCGTGACTGCCATCTCCTGCCTCCACATTGGTCTGTTTCCCCTCCTCTCCGGCACCTGCAATCCTGGGGGCTTCCTGGAAGATGCCGCTCAGGAGCTCCCCGTGTGGGAAGGTGCTGCCAGGCTCTAGGCTCTCATTGGGAAGCACTTTGCCCTTTGACAGCCCTCCCTTGTGGGCTCCTGAGGGCTTCCTGACCGGCCCTTCCTTGTTTCTCCTTCAGAGAGGCGGAGCTTCTGCTTAGATCTGCTCCCAGGTCATGGTAGGCACAAGGGGCTGTCCAGGGTCCCAGCTAGGAGGTGTCTGAGGCCAGATTGGAATCCAAGACCTCCTGTATCGAGTCCTGGCTGATGACTGGGAGGCAGCATGGCCTGCTGGGAAGGGCTGTGGATGGGCCTAGAGACAGGGAGGGGGCCCAACTCTGACCCTGTCTGGGTGACCATGAGCCATCTCCTGCCCCCCTTCTGAGCCTCAGTTTACTCATCTGTAATTAGGGGTGAGGAGGACATGCCCTGCCCAGGGCTTGGCCCAGAGCCAGGCACAGGACAGACTCTCCCCCAGTGCTGGCTGCCTCCTCAGTGACTGTTGTTTGTGTCGTGACTCACAATCCAGGACAGCCGGAGGCCGGGAGCCAGTCCTGGTAGGGTTTGTCTTTGGTCACTGGGGGCCGAATCCGCCCTGGTCCTTCCCGCCTGCTTCCCCTCCCTTCCCGGGCTGAGCCCATCAATGTGTCCTTTCAGGCCGCCATGACGTTCCAGGATGTGGCTGTGGACTTCACACGGGAGGAGTGGAGGCTGCTGGAGCCTCCCCAGAAGGAGCTGTACTGGGAGGTGATGCTGGAGAACTACAGGAACCTGGTGTGCCTGGGTGAGGAGGGCACCTCTGGGGCTGCGGATCTGCTTCCTTGTCCTGGGCCCTGGCCAGGGAGCAGCAGGGATTCTCTGGCCTGTCTCATCTGGCCAAAAGCCAGGCTGGCCCTGCTGGGAACCAAGGGCTTCCCTGTGTGCTCCCGGCCCCGCTCTGCCCCCTCAGGCCACAGGGGCCTTCTCAAGGCTCAGGGGAAGTACTTGAAGTCAGAAGAGCTCCCGATGGCTCCGTGTCGAATGGCTGCAATGGGTCCTTCTGACCCCCTCTCCATTCCTCGTTCCATTCCCGATTCTTCCAGGAAAGCCCACCCGTTCCCTGTGTGTGCCTTGGGTCCTGCCATGACCGTCTCTCTCCGTCTGCCCTTTCCCTTGACTAGGCCTTGCTGATTCCCGTCAGGATGTGAGGATCTCTGTGCTGGAGTCAGAGGAACCACAGTGGATTCCAACCGGTGGTGTTCTAAGAAGCTGCTGGCCAGGTGAGTGTGTGTGTATGTGTGTGAGTGAATGAGTGAGTGCCGGGCCCTGGGGAGGACACAACACCCCATCCACAGCTCTGCTGCTCATTAGTCTCTCAGCCCACAGAGAATGGGCTCCTGGGGGATCCCCTCAGTGACCTTTTGGGTCACTGGCCATAGATCCCGCAGAGAATTCCTTCCTCCCGCCTCCTCCACTCTGGGAGGGGGGTGTTGCCTCACCAGGAATGGCTAGAAAAGGTCAGGTTCTGCTGGTGCCCTCACAGTATGGGAATGCATTTCCACTGTGCGTGGCGCTTTGGGTGGTTTAGTCTTTTTTGGAAAGCAAACTGGAATTTTTCAGCTTCAGATCTACACATGAATTCTGTTTCTTAGTCCCATTGATCATATTCCCATGACTCCTTGCAGAGGTCTAATTCAGGTGAAGATTTTTCCAGGCATATTTGACCTTTTATAGCCCTCCCTTGTTGGCCTTGAGAGTTCTTCCTGACCCGGCCCTTCCTCGGGCTTTACTTTTGATATCCTTACCTTGTGTCTTGTAAAGGTCAAAATTATAGTTGAGACTGAAAAATCTAAATTTAAGTGGTCGCCAGGGGAAATCCCAAATAATAAAATACCCAAGTCAGCTGGACTTTTTTATGGGGATTTAATTGATAGTGAAGGAGAAGGAAGAAGGAGAAGGCTTTCTCTCTCCTTCTTACCCCCAACCCCCCCACCCCGGCCTGGCAGGAAGATCAGGAGATAAGGAAGGAAGGTTTTGGAGTGTGAAGGAGGAAGGAGTCAGCTGGAACTCTAGAAAAAGAAGGGCTAAACTCAGATGCCCGAACCTGAATCAGCTCAAGGCAAACTCACCACCACCACTCCAAGATGTCTAAACGCCTAGCACACTCCCAGCCAGAGTTGACTCTCCAGGTAGAAGAAGAGAGAAGAAGTCATGTACCTCATATAGACAGTTTTATGTCACTTTCCTATGTCTCATCTGTACCAATGATCTCTTAGCTTGACTTAGGACAGCCCAGGGATCTGTCTCCTTTTTTCTGCACATGTCTGTTGCCTTTTTCCTCAGATACTTAATCTTTGAGTTTGGTGCAGACCTTCCTAATCTTGTTCAACTAAGGAGGGAGGGGAAAATGTGGACTTCCCAAGACCTGACTCTGTTATTCCAAGTATCCCTATTGTTATTGATCAGGAAATAGCTAAATCAAATCTTCTAAAGAATGGTCTGATTAGAGTGGAATAGTTTTAAAATTCACAGTCTTAAATTGCTAAGTACTGCTTCCAAGGCAGTCTTGTATGTCTATGTCTGTGTCTATGATGGATATAAGTTGTATATTTATACATAAACACATATAGACATGTATATTCCAGGTTGTATTGTTCATATTGGTGTAGAGGAGCCAGCAGTCATCCCCGCCTTCTTTGATTCTGAGGCCCTTCTGTCAGTTTTCCCATTTTCAGCTAATTTAATAATAATGGTGTAAACCTTAAAATTTCTTAGACTTATAAATGTTGGAAATTTCACCATTGGGAAATTTCTTACTTGAAAAATTTCCTATTGATGCATTCCTTTCCATTGTTCAGCAAAAGGTTTCTGTCCTAAAGTACTCTTAAGAAGGGAGGAGGAGGAACCTCCCATGCCAATGGGATTCACATTCCAATAGTCAAGACCCACTATCAATAGGACATTTTTCAAGTATGAAATTTCCCAATGGTGAAATTTCCAACATTTATAAGTCTAAGAAATTTTAAGGTTTACAATGGTCCATATCAAGGGATAAGCTTGGTGACTGCAAAGAAATTTTAGAAGACACGTAAACTGATTTCCAGTTATATGAAAACAAGTACAGTGTTTGTAACATCCAGATTATATGGAAGAGTGACACCTGAAAGCTAATTCATCCCAGGAAAAGGTGCATTTACACTCTTTCTTTCTTTCAGGTTGGGACACTAGGCCTCAGACCAAGGAGTCAGCTCCCAAGATGAGTATTTCGGTGAAAGTCTTAACCCAGGAAACATTCTTGGAGGATGATCCAAGTATCTACAAGATGGAGAAGATCTGGGAGTGTGATGGCAGTTTGAAGAAAAAGCAGCGCATTGAGGGGAAACCTAGACGACTAAAAACAATCCAAGCAGTACCTCCCAAGGAGGCTGGAGGTTCTGAATATAGTAAATACAGTCAGACCTCTAGCCCAGAGCCAGACCTTATTCCACAGCAGGGAGTATCTGTAGTTATGCAGTGCCAGAAAGGAGATAAGCAGAGAGGGAGTTCCACCATGCATTCAAACCGAGGACAGTATAATCAAGTCTATTCCAGGAAGAAATGTCCTAAGGTTAAGAAATGTCAGAATGTGTTGGGTCGTGAAAGGGGGAATTCTTTCCTTCAAAATAACGAACTTTGTCCACGCCAGAGAACTGATAGAAAGGGAAAATGTACTGAATTGACTAAACGTGGGAAGACGAATCTTGCTAAACACTCTCATCTTCAGAGTTCAGAGAGATGGTATAAATGCAATGAATGTGGAAAGGCCTTCAGGTACAAGTTGTCTCTTAAAATACATTACAGAATTCATACTGGAGAGAAACCTTTTGAATGCAGTGAATGTGGAAAGACCTTTCGGTATGAGGTGTCTCTTAACATACATTATAAAATTCATACTGGAGAGAAACCTTTTGAATGCAGTGAATGTGGTAGGGCTTTCTGCCAAAGGACAGATCTTATTCGCCATATTAGGATTCATACTGGAGAGAAACCTTTTAAATGCTATGATTGTGGGAAAGCCTTTTCTAGGAGCACAAGCCTAACTTTACATCAGAGAACTCATACTGGAGAGAAACCTTATAAATGCAATGAATGTGGGAAGACATTCCGGTCGAGCTCTCACCTTTCAGGACACCGGAAAAGTACTCATGAAGGAATAAGACTTCATGAATGCAATGTGTGTGGGAAAGCATTCTCTCGGAAGTATGATCTTACTAATCACAGTAGAATTCATACTGGCGAGAGACCCTATGAATGCAGTGAATGTGGAAAGTCCTTCCGCCTAAAGGCAGGTCTTACATTTCACTTTAGAAGTCATACTGGAGAGAAAGCTTTCAAATGCAGTGAATGTGGAAAGGCTTTTTATAGAAAGCTAGATTTTATCAACCATAATAGGACTCATACTGGAGAACAGCCTTTTCAGTGCATGTTTTCCGTGGAGAAATTCACTGACCAAACATCGGAGAATTCATACTGGAGTGAAACCTGATGAATGAAAATATTGTGGGAAAGCCTTCCCCAGAAACTGAGCCGTAACTGTGGAGATCTCAAGAGTTCATACTGGAGAGAAACCCTATGAATGTAGTGAATCTATAAAGGCCTGCTTCCAAAATAAAAATCTTTCATTGTGTGAAAGAAAGATACATGCCAAAAAGAAATTTTAGGAATGTAATTAATGTGGAAAAACATTCCTCTGGATCACAGCTGTTTCCTAAATATAAAACAATTTAGATGGAGAGAACCTCATTAATATAATCATTGAAGCAATATTTTGTCTGGAAGGGATTCCTTGATCAATTTCCTTCATTTTGGAAAGAAACCAAACAAATATGATGCCTTTGGAAAGCCCTACTGTTAATGATGGTGAACCATTTCTCCTCATTAGAAAAGTCCTTAGCTAGAGATGCCATGGAGGCATATACTCTCTCAAATAGCCAGGATGTTAGCCAGAACTAATCTTTAATGTCAAGCACTGAACTTTGTAAATATCATGCTTCCAGCAAGATAGACAGATAGAGGAGAGACCATAGAACAGCTTGGTAAATTTGTTTAGAACAGTTTAATGGTGTTTGAGTAGTTCTGAAGAGTTTAATAGCAGCTTGGAGAGTGGTCAGCACTCAAGAGCCTTGGGGATTTGTGCTGAATCCTGTTCCATCCTACTGTCCCGTTTTCTCCAAATAAAGCCATTTTTTCTCTGCCAGTATCTTATCAAGTCTCCTGTCTGCTCATTAGAGTGATTTCTGGGGGGTATGAGCTCCTCCCCACCAATTCCACTCCACACAATAGGAAGACTAATACAATGTTGGTGGTTATAAAAAAAAAAGTACAACCCATTCAGGAAGAAATTTTTAATTACACAAAGTGATTATACTATCTATACCCTTTGAATAACTCTGGAACCAGTGATTCCATTACTAGGCTTATACCTAAATGAAGCCATTGCAGGAAATACAAACCATTATAATGTTGGGGTGTGTGTGTGTGGGGGGGAATTACATTGTTTACATCTATGTGATTAAAGGTTATCCACAGTCAGAAAGTTGCCTGACCCCAGTAACTGTCTAGGAATAATGGATATAATTACAAAGTATTTGGAGTTTCCTCAGGTACTCGATTCACCCAAATCATTCTTGTTTGGGTTTTGTAAAAATAAATGACAAAAACTATACAATCAGAAGTTCAAAACTGTTTAGATACTTTTGATAGATGTAATCAAAAGTATCTTCAGCAATAAATTGAAGTGAAACTCATAAGTGAACTTTTCTTCAGGGACAGATGCAAGGGCACTAAGGAAACTTGTTATATAAAATAAACTTTTTTGAAGATATAAGTTATATTAAAAAAAAATTCCTTACTCTTAAGGAATTCTAACTCCCGTTAAATTTAATTGTGGTTGGACTCTAAATATTTAATTAGGTGGTCACCAGGGATTTAATTTCTAAATCCCAAAATGAGTTACTAAAGTAAATAGAATTTATGGTAGTTTATTTACAATAGAGGTAAGATATTAAGGAATTAGAGAGAGAGCGGAAACTGGCTTCCTCTGAACCAGGTAGAAATATGAAGGCTCTAATCAGGGAATAGAGTCTCAAGATGATGGGCCTTTCTCCGAGAAAGACAGAGTCACTAAGCCTTTCACTCACGAATGGTTACTCTAAATGGAAAGAAGTCTGGGTGTCTATCTTCTGGTTGCTCCTCAAGTATGTGTCTTCCAGTTTCTCCTCTGAGTCAGAAAGCTCTTCGATCTCCTCGAATCGAATATATCTTCTTCTGGCCTCTGGTCCTCCTCTTAAAGATCTTTTTCTCATATCACTTCCCCTAAATTTCACATCTACCAATCACAGCAGACAATTTTCTCCAGGGCTGCCCACTCTTTAGTTCACACCTTTGGTTAGATTATACCCTTTTGGGTTACTTAACACCTTTTTTGATTAGTTCACCTTTCGTAGTTACTTAACATCTTTTTGTAGTTAAAATGGGCAGATCTGCTTAAATACTGATTTATCACCTTTTTGGGATTAAAATCTAAAAATAGACTGTGGATTACAATCCAATCTTTCCAATAAAGAAAGAGTTTAGTACCTTCATTGTTACAATCATAGGGTTACAATTTAATCTTAACAATAAAGGAAAAGCTAAGTATTTTCACTGTTACAATCAGGAGATAGCTAAATTCAATCTTCACACTCCACTCAAATAAAACTCACTGTTTTGCAAGGAACTGCTTCTCCTGTTTCCAAAGACTACACTGATCCTTCCTGATCTGACTAACCCAAATTTCCCCTATTCTTAAATAAACTAACATTATTATCCTTATAATTCTTAACTTTGCCTCCAAGTTATAAAAATAAGAAAGGCCAGCTGGTTGAGTCTCAACAAGAATCAAGTTAGGACTCTGAGCCTTAGCTGACTCAGAGTCCAAACTAAAGACCAGGTCTTTCTTTGGTATTCTCAGAGTTAAAAACAATCTATAAAAACAGCAATAGGGGGCAGCTGGGTAGCTCAGTGGATTGAGAGCCAGGCCTAGAGATGGGAGGTCCTAGGTTCAAATCTGGCCTCAGACACTTCCCAGCTGTGTGACCCTGGGCAAGTCACTTGACTCTCATTGCCTAGCCCTTACCACTCTTCTGCCTTGGAACCAATACACAGTATTGACTCCAAGACGGAAGGTAAGGGTTAAAAAAAAAACAGCAATAGATAGTCAATAGTGTTTCCCAAGTTGGAAAAAGAAAACACTAAGCTCCTTCAGGTCTTTCCCTCCTTTCCTTCTATCTCAGACAGAGGAGAGAGAGAGAGAGAGAGAGAGAGAGGCAAAGATGTTACCTCCTTCAAGGCTTCAGAGTGAGTCTCCATGAGTGACTGCCATCTGGCAGAGAAAAAACATTAGATTTGAAACTGACACTCTTATCTCAGCTGTTTCAAACTCCAATTATTTCTCAAGCCAGCTTCTCTACTTCTTATCTCTAAACTAATATAGCAAGACTTAATTTCTAATATCAACCTTATAATATCCCCCCCTTTGAGCATATGGAGAGATAAAAATCTCCCATATGCTCACTATTCTATGTAATTCTAAATCTATACCTAACCTTATTATATTCCCCCACCCACCCACCAAATAGTCTTAATCTTACACTTATTTTATCCTATTTTTATTGCTACATCTTATCTACACTAACCTGCACTAGGGATATAAATCAAAGAAAATTTTTCAATGAAAACATACTTGCCCAAATGCAAGTGAAAAACACAATTACAGAAATTCAAAATGCAAAATACTTTTGAAAAACTTTTGAAATAATAAAACACAGATCTTATTTGCCAGTGCTAATTCCCAGAGCTATCCAAATTCTTTTAACAGTATCAATTAATGCCTGTGTTGCAAAACAACCCTTTTTGTGTATTGCTTGACATATGTAAGAGTAAAATGCTTTTGGAAGAAGTGGTTTTCCCACAGATGCTATCCAAATCCCATTTTCTTTTCTAGCTCCAAAATTTTGCATCCATTTCTGAACTCAATGTCATTGTATGGTTTTTTCTAAATCTGTGGTATCTATAACAGAGAGATTCATAAAGCAAGCAGGAGCATTTTGTGCCACATATTATGCAGCAATTTCCACCCTATGATTTCCTCTGGCAATTAAGTCTTTTCCTAAAGGATGTTCTTTGCAGAGAATCACTGCCAACTCCTTTGGTAGTTGGAGAGATGACAGTAATTCTCTAATTATTTCTCAATGAGTAATTATTTTCCCACTAGATATTAAAAATCTTCTCTGAAGCCAGAGAGAACTGACAGCATGGCAAATTCCAAATGCATATTTGTACTCAGTGAAAATATTTGCACATTTGTTTTTTTGCAAGCTTGCATACATGTTTTAGAGTAATTCATTCTGCTGCCTGAGCACTTAGGTTCCTAAGTAGTGAAGCAAAAACCATAGGGTCTCAAATTCCCTTACTACCACAGCTTATGTAAATCTTATTTCATTCTGCACATATAATGATCCCTCTGTAAATAAGATCATGTTAGGGTTGTCAAGAGGTGTGTCTGACAGATTTTCTCAAGGTCTTTCTATTAATTGCACTACAGTTTCACAATCATGCAATGGTTTACCTTGTTTTAGTAAATTGATTAATAATGTAGCTGGGTTTAAATTATTAAATCTCTTTAGTGTTATATGTTCATTCCTCAAAAGCACTATGTCATATTTAGCCAGGCATTGATCTGAAAATGCCTGTGTTCTGAACTTTAGGAGAAGTACCTTGACTTCATGTGAATGTAAACTGTCAGTGCATAGCCTACCACTAAATCTGCAGATTTGGTAACAAGCAATGCAGTTGCTGCCATCCCTCTTAAGCATGAAACTATTCCTATGGCTTTGGGATCTAGTTAACCAGTATAATATGCAATAGGAAATTAGTTTGGTCCTAAGCTCTGCATTAAAACGCCTGAAGCCATTTCCTTTTGCTCATGGACATCGAGTGAGAATGGCTTTGAATAATTAGGGATAACAAGAGCAGAAGCCAATAATATTGCTTCCTTTTACTTTTTAATTGCTTACAAATCCTCTGGTTTTAGCTTCAATGGGTCTTTCTGTGTCTTTCGTTGAAACAGTCAGTGGTTTTCTAAGTTCACCATAACTAGGTATACATTGTCTGCAAAAACCTGTGGTTCCTAAGATAGCTCTGAGTTGCCTTTTGGTCTTAGGGACACTCGGCTTTTGTATTTCTTCTAGTCTCTTTTGGGAAATGCTTCTGGACCCCTCAGACAGTACAAACCCTAAATATTCTACATGAGGAAGACCCCATTGAAGTTTAGCTCTTGATATTTTATGTCCCCTCTTTTAGAGTTCACACAGCAGACATTTACTATCATGCTGGTACACTTTTGCAGATGGTGATGCTAGAAGTAGGTCATCCACAAAGTAAATGAGATTACTGTCCTTGAACTGGATAGTTTTCAAATCTTTGTTTAAGATTTGAGAAAACATGGACAATGTACCATGTGCTGCAGAAAAGAAGGTATATTCCTTTTTGTCCCTATTTATTTTTCTCCACATGTCTACTAACTCTAATTTTTCTAAGATTTCATTCACTTCTCTTACCTTTTTTATTTATTTTTTGGTTTGATTTATCTAGTTTGGATAGAGGAAGGTTCAGATCTCCCACTAGTATACTTTTTCTATCTATTTCGTCCTTGAGTTCCTCTAGTTTCTCCTTTAGAAATTTGGATGCTATGCCATTTGGTGCATACATGTTGAGTACAGATATTTCCTCACTGTCTATACTGCTTTTTATCAGGATGTAATGACCTTCCATATCTCTTTTAACTAGATTTATTTTTACTTTGGCTTTGTTGGATATCATGATTGCTACTCCTCCCTTCTTTTTGTCAGTTGATGCCCAATAGATTTGGCTCCACCCTCTTTCACCCTATGTGTATCTACCTTTCACATATGTGTTTCTTGTACACAGCATATGGTAGGGTTTTGGACTCTAATCCACTCTGCTATTCACTTGTGTTTTATGAGTGAGTTCATTCCATTCACATTCAGAGTTATGATTACTAGCTGTGTATTTCCCGGCATTTTGATTTCTGCTCCTTTACCTGCCTTTTCTTCTTTCACTATTTCCTTCTACACCAATGTTTGCTTTTGAACAGTCCCCCTTGTTCCCACCCTTATTTTACTTCCCTTTCTACCCCCCTCCCTATTTATCCCCCCCCCTTGTTTTCCCTGTAGTCTTTCTAAAATTAACCCCCCCGCTTCCTCCCTCTCTTGTACTGCTTACCTCCCCACCAGACTGTTTGTTACCCTGCTACTCCCCTATAGGGTGCAAATCTATTCTTTGCCCCCAATGGATTGGATTGTTTTTCCCTCTGAGTCACTTTCAAAGCACGTAAAACTTGAGTATTTCCTGTCTCTGACCTCTTTACCCTTCCAGTGTATTGATGTTCTCCCCCCTCCCACCATGAGCTTCTTTATGACATATAAATTTACCCCCATTTGTTTCTTTTCCCATTTCTTTTAATATTAACCTATTTTAAGCTCTAGTTATATATATATATATATATATGCATACTCATGCGTATGTATTTTTGCATGCATTTATCAAATACCTATTTATGTCTTGTCCTTTCATCCTATACAGTTTGTTGCTGTTCCCTCTAAGTATACTTCTTTTTGCTTCCTAGCTAATAACAACAGTTTTTAAGAGTTACCAATGACCTCTTTTCTTATAGGGATACATATCATTTTAACTTATTGAGTCTCTTAAAAAGAATTTTTTTTGTTTTTCTTTTTTCCCCTCTTTTTTAATTACCTTTTGATGATTCTCTTGAGTTCTGTGCTTGGACATCAAATTTTCTGTTCAGGTCTGGTCTTTTCTTTACGAATTCTTGAAATTCTTCTATTTTGTTGAATGACCATACTTTTTCCTGTAAGAATGTAATCAGTTTTGCTGGGTAGTTGATTCTTGGTTGTAGACCTAGTTCCCTTGCTTTCCGGAATTTCGTATTCCATGCCTTTCTTTTTTTCAGTGTGGATGCAGCCAGATCCTGAGTTATCCTCACTGTGGTTCCTTGGTATCTGAATGACTTCTTCTTGGCAGCTTGTAATATCTTTTCTTTGGTCTGATAGTTCTTGAATTTGGCTATAACATTCCTGGATGTTGTCAGTTGGGGATTAAGTACAGGAGGTGATCTGTGGATTCTATCAACCTCCACTTTTCCCTCTCGTTCAAGGATTTCGAGGCAGTTTTCTTTAATAATTTCCTGTAATATAATGTCCAGCCTTTTTCTTTTGTCATGGTCTTCTGGTAGGCCAATAATTCTTAAATTGTCTCTCCTTGAACGATTTTCTAAATCCTCTGTTTTGTGAATGAGATGCTTCATATTTTCCTCAATTTTTTCATTCTTTTGGTTTTGTTTTATAGTGTCTTGCTGCCTTGTGAGGTTGCTTGATTCAAGTTGTTGTATTCTGGTTCTTAAAGACTGGATTTCATCCTTAGTTTTTTGGTTGTCCTTTTCCTTTTGGTCGGATTTTCTTTGGAGATCATCTTTCATCTTCTTCACCTCATCTTTCATCTGCTTTGCCTCATCTTTCATCTCCTTTGCCTCATTTTCCAGCTGGTTGATTTTGGCTTTCAAGACACTATTTTCTGTTTCCAGATGACTTATCTTAGTTTTTAAGTTCTTTTCCCAATTGTCTTCAGCCTCTCTTAATTGTGTTTTGAATTGCATTTTGAGTTCTTCCAAAGCCTGTATCCAATTCGCTGGGATTTCTGATTTTTCCTTTGCTGGGTCCTCCCCTTCTGTTTCATTCGTTCTTTGCTCATTACCTGTGCAGAAGCTGTCTATTGTAATTTCTTTCTTCTTTTTCTGTTGTTTGCTCACGTTTTTGCTCTTCTTTGCTCCCCATATTTGGCTGTGCTCTTGCTCCTCTCATTTTGTTTTGGTTTTGAGGCTGTCAGTCTCCCCTCTTGGAGCTTTGTCAGATCTCTTGGTACAGTCTCTAGGGGAGGAATGTTAGCTTCCCTGTCCTCTGGGGGCTTTTGATTGGATTGAGTTCAATTGGGTTGGGCTGTATGTGGTATAAATCTCTGAGGCTCTGAAGACTCCTGGAAGGCTGGGACGCCCAGGCTCTCTTCAGTTCTCTCCAGCTGCTTCTCAGCTATCCGCAAGTGCCTTTGCCCACCTCCCTAAACTCTGGGGAGTTCTGATGGGATTAGGTTTAACTGGATTGGTCTGGATGTGCCCGAGGCAAGGGTGAGACTGGAGCCCGATGGAGGGACCCAGCCACATCCCGTTTCTCCCTGACTTCCTCCCCGCTGTACAAGCTGGATGCTCCAAGTCCGGCATCCCGCTGCTCACAAGGTAGACCCTGCAAACCAGCACCTTTGCCCGCTCAGAGGTCACTTTTGCCCGCTCAGAGGTTCCTGCTGCTGCTGGGGGCTCAGCCCTCTGGGTTGTGGGGGAAGGGTCCTGGGACCTTCTCTCTGCCTTCCCCTTAGCTCTGGGTATTCTCAGATTCTGGCTTTGGGGGGATGTACCTTTTGATTTGAGTCCAGAAGGAGGGTTCCCCACTTCTGTCCTGTTGTTCAGATTGAATTTCGGTGCCCTGGGAGCATTCAGTCTGTATCAGTAATGAAGGGTCTTCCATGAGGTCTGAACTTTTGCTGCTTGCTAAAGCTGCCATCTTGACTCCGCCCCTGCTTTGCATTCTTCAGGGGATTTCTGTAGCACAGATTTGGCAGCACCTGTGTCTAAGAGACAATCATAAACTTCTGTTTCTATTTTTAGAATTTTCATCTCTAGAATCTAGAATTTAATCTCTAATCTCTAGAATTTGATAAAAGCTGGAAGCCCATCAACTTGAGACCTGTTATTTGTTCTGGGACTCCAACACCTCCACTAAGACCCTTCAAGAATAGTGACTGTTAAGGGTAAAATTAGGGGTTGAGACTGAATTATGTTATATTAGTGGGCACCAGGGATTTAAATTCAATCCCAATGAAATACTCAAGTCAGTATAGGATTTTATGGTGGTTTATTTACAATAGAAGGAAGGAATTAAGAAGAAGGAGAAGAGGGAAAGGGTAGAAGATCTGCTCTGGCCTGGCCTAAACCAGGGGAAGAGGCCTCAGCCAAGGGATCTTCCCAGAGGATTAAATCTAGTTCAGCTTCCAGCCATGAGGCCTCCTCCAAGATGAGGGGCCTCCTCGGAGGCTGGGGCCTTCAGAAGGTCAAGGAAAAAGGGAGTCAGTCTTATCACTCACCAAGGTCAATTCAGGGAAACCACCTCACCTAAACCAAGCTACAGAGCTCTTTTCAGTAAATGCCAACACCAAAGTCGCAAGCACCCCAAAAGCTGCCAAAAGCTCTCAATGCCACTGAGAGACTCATAAGAGGTGATGTGAAATATATGGTCAGCTCTTTACATCACTTCCTGTGTCTCACATGTACCAATGGTGGTTTAAGCTTGGCCTAGGACAGCCCAGGGGGTCAATCAGTTGTTTCTGATTTGTCACTTGCTAGCACATACTGGTCATAGGCCATCCTCCCCACATTTAATCCTTAAGTGGGGGTGTAGACATTCCTGGGTGCTAGAATTCTAAAGTCTTATCAGGGTTGATTAAATCTAAAATTCACACTACTGGAATTCTCAAGGGATTTTTGGATTTGGACTCACACTGGTCAGAGCCATCCAGATCTTTCCCAACATTTCTCTCTCTCCCTGACCTGATCCTAGATTCCTGAATTAAAACCTTGTTAGCTGAGGAATAGGGATCAACCAACAGCTGGCCAGAAGAGAGTTCAAGGCACTCAACCTTCAACCCTGAGAACTTGGGGGGACCAGCCTGCCAGAGGGGACCAGTGTTTGGGTTTTCTGCTTTCCACTTTCCTTGCCAGACACCCCTGCCTCTCCTTTCCCATGTGAACCCAAATAAATTGTTTACTACTGTAAAAAATAGACTCGAATACAGGACTACAATCCCCACGATTCCTTGTTCCACTTCCCCAAAATGCCTTGTAATCTCACCTGGGCCAAGATCGAGAAGGTATTTAAGCTGATTCAAAGGCTTTTGAGGTCTCTCTTGGCTCTTGGACTTCCATGTTGGGGCAGGCATGGCTTTTTTTCATAATGTAGGTGAGGTTGTGTCTAGGCCACTCTATGGCCTGGACACGTGTTTCTTATCCTGTATTTTCTTTAATCCTGAATCTTCAATAAACCTCTAAAAAATATACTACTCCTTGCAGAGAGAAACTAATTTCAGTCTACCTGCCTCAGTCTCCCCGTCTCCCCTAAATTTTAATCTTAACAGATGGCGACCACTAGATTGGATGAGAACTTCTCAAAAAAATTTTAGCCTAGAGAATTTTTTTTTAAAGCCACAATTCTCCAAGATGCTCTTTAAAAAACCATCTTGATCAGCTTCTGCCTGTGGCCCGCTCTGGCTCCTGCTTCTGCTCCTGGCCTCTCACCTGATGGCTCCTGACCCACCCTGGCGGTCTGTCCCTCACCCATATGGCCTCCAACCCAGCCGGCTCATCACCCAGATCCTTGGAGCAGATTGCTCAGGACTCATTGCGACCAGCTGGTAACAGTATTGGCCACGTGGGTGGAGGGGAGAGACGAGAGGGAAAGGAGAATGGGTAATTTTCCCTTAGGCTAAACCTCTGAGCAAACGGAGGTATTGACTCCACGTGTCCTGGGCTCCACGTGGACTGGGGCAGGAGGAAGGATCATATCAGGGGAGAGGGGAAAGAGAGACTAGAGAGAAGAAAACAGATTTTTTCAAACAGAAACTTAAAAAGCAATGGGCTGTTTAAAAGGATTTTTGACTGTTCTAGTAATATCATTGATTTCACCTGTGTGCCAGAAGAAACATTCAGCCCAAAGATTCAACTTTGAATTTGCAAATGGGTGGCTCAGGGAACTGAGAGCATGGTCCTGGGTTAAAATCTGGCCTCAGTTTCTCCCCAGCTGTGGGGCTCCGAGCAGATCCATAGCTCTTACTACTCTGCCTTCTGACAATAGACATTTAAATGGATAAGAACCCAAGGAACTTTGAAGAGACTAAAGGCTATATTCTAAGGCATTTCAGATTCCAATGGTTTATAAAAATCTCTGTATTCTATTGCATTTTTTGTTATGGTTTAACTTTGTAATTTTAAGTTCATATATTACTGGATTCAATATTATTGTGCTTGAATGGAAGGTTGATTGAATTTATTTTGAATGTACTGAGTTTTAAAAATTCTGTTGTTTTTCCCCTATAACTGTATTGAACAAATATTATTGTGAATAAGCCCATATATGAAAAAATAGCCTTTTTCTATTTTGCTGAGGATAGATGGACTTCAGAACTGGTTATAATTGTATTAACAACCTTTGGAAATTTTAATGTGCTAAATACCTCAAATGATTTGATTTTAAGGGTTTTTTAAATATGATTTTTGGAATTTTTTTTAACAATCTGGTTATTTTTGCCTGCCCCTACCACAAGGTAAGGCCCATTAGCTGAAGTGAAATACATTTTATAAACCCCAACCTTCCCACATGTGAATGGAAGTTGGGCAGTTAATCTCAGGACATTTGTACCCTTAAAAAGCCTCCAAAAGGAGCACCCCTTTATTTATGCTCTTCAGCTCACTACTTTACTTGCACCAGAATGATATCTAGATTTCTTGATTATGTTCTTAACCCAAGATGAGTTTTACTTTGTTTAAAAATATATTTAAATACCAAGGTTGAAAGATTGCTACGTTTGTAAAAATTGTGACAAATATCAATCAATTCATAGGTTTAAAAATGTCATACAGCAACTTATGTGAAATATGAAAGTGTGTTTGTTTGCTATTGTAATTAATTGGGCTATTGAGAATTTTGGGGATTTTGATATCTACATATTTGTACTACTGTATTTTTAAAGATGAAAAAATTGTTAACCTTGTTCAGTTCATTTGCCTTCTACTCACAGTGATCATGGCCAGATATTAAGAGGAAATGGATCTCATTTTTGGTGAGAAAGCCTTGCATTTTATATTTTCTTAGCTGACACAGAGTGTCAATGATTATAAGCTATACTTTTGGATTTTTTAAAGCTTTTATTATTATATTTTTCTTGCATGTGCAATATACTTTTTCAGTTTTTTTATTATTTTTTCTCTCCTTTTTATATTTGAAGCACATGTCACCAGCATTAAGATTTTCTTTAACCTTTTGATTTTTCAGTACTACAAGTTTAAGATACATTTGCTAATACATGCCCAAAAAGCTTGTGACTATAAAAATGATGCCACTAATTATTTAAATAAATTATGGGACTTTGCTTAATGATTCTGTCTGATTCCAGGACAAGATATACACACAAGAGCCATTGCACAGAGCCAAAGTAAAGCCAATCCAGGATGGATTGATACACTTCCAGGCCAATACAAAGGTCTTGAACCTGGTGTGAAGACTCGAGGTTACTATGTTTATCATTGCTAGACATAGGCTTTCCTTGTATCCACACTCAGCCTGAGAATACTCACTGATGAGTATCCCCAAAACCTTGGCTCCTATAATCTGGTCCCCTTTTCTGCCTCTCATAGTGTGGTACCTTTCTGTAGTCCTGGCACTGACTGGGTAAATGCATCATTACTTAGATCATTTTGATTGGGCCCTGATTGAAGGACCTGTTATAGATTTATTTTTCTTCTACTTGGAATTTTTACACATAAGACTTTGATAGTCTATATTTTTCATCCAGAGATTTTTCTTTTCTTTTGGATTTTCTGATGTCTTTTTAATAACTCTTGCCAATTGATTCATATACCTCATACCTCAGCTGTGCATCCCTAACTGATTCTGAATCTTTCAATCACCCACAACACGGGGGAATGTAAAAAAAAATCATTATTTAAATTGCAAAGTTTAAATTCCTTTTGAGAAGAATTTTAGGTAAAGAAAGATGCTACGTCTCTGAATCCAGAACTGAACTGTTGGAGAAGCCACCATGAAGAAGCCTCCAGACCACAAGTTGTGCAAAATTGAACTTTGGGTGTAGTTGATTGAACATTTATTTGTATGTATACTTTCATGCCAAAGGGGACTGACCCCTAACTGGCTTTCTGTCAATGTGTCCAGTAATTATTGGTTTTATTCTTTTTTCTCTCTTATCCTCACATTATTGTAATCTTTTAAGTTGATTATGTTTTTATGATCCTTTTGGGGAAAAATTAATTTTTCCAAAATGATCACACGGGGAAATGTAAAAAATAGACTTGAATACAGGACTACAATCCCCCACAATTCCTTGCTCCACTTCCCCAGAATGCCTTGTAATCTCACCTGGGCCAAGATCGAGAAGGTATTTAAGCTGATTCAAAGGCTTTTAAGGGCTCTCTTGGCTCTTGGACTTCCGTTTTGGGGCAGGCGTGGCTTTTTTTCATAATGTAGGTGAGGTTGTGTCTAGGCCACTCTATGGCCTGGACACGTGTTTCTTATCCTGTATTTTCTTTAGTCCTGAATCTTCAATAAACCTCTAAAAAATATAATACTCCTTGCAGAGAGAAACTAATTTCAGTCTACCTGCCTCAGTCTCCCCAGTCTCCCCTAAATTTTAATCTTAACACTACTTTAGAATTAGGTCTGCTTGGTTTCTGACACTAGGAAAGCGGACAGAAGATTTGGGGAGAATCACATCTCTCCCCAAAAAGAGAAGATTAGCTCAGCATCCCCGGGATCCAAACTGCCTAACCCAAGGAACAACAACTCTCCTTGATAGTGGGGTGGCCCCAGGTTTCTGAAGGGAAGTGACAGCGGGTGTCCTCCATCTCCCAGAACTATTCCTGAGGAGACAGTCCCCCTGTCAGGGGGACAAGACTTCGATAACTCTCTCCCAGAAAAGGAGAGGGGAAGAAGAATCTCTTCAACTTCTCTCCCCATGTCCCTCTCTCTCCTTCCATTTCCCCTATTCCCTTCTCAATCCTTCTCTCTCAGATCCTTCTATTACATTTGGAAATAATGCACAATTACAAAAGTAGTCAGAAATACCAAATCTTTAATCAGGAGAGGGATAAGTCCATTATTTGGCCACCTCCAGAGCCCAGAGTCAAAAACTTTTACAGAGCCTACCCCCGGGACTCTGGGGACAGTATCCCTGAGAGTGACACTGCACTAAGTCACAGCTGCAAAGCACCATAGTATTGGGGGAACTGAGGGGCAGGGAAATGTGACTGATGGATATGACCATGGCTACAAGGAAATGGGTCTGTTCAAACTACACTGACAGGCTAGGGAAAGGAACCAGAGACAGAGACTGGGGTGTCAGGGAATGGACTACTTACAATGGACACTGAAAGGAGGGTCCCTGCCCTGGGGCTGGTCTTCTTGGAAAGATCTCTGATCTTTCTGGGGAATGCTACTAAGACACAAAGGATATTTAGCATATGCTTAGGCCTGTCATCTCCGCCTAAGCTAGTATTATCATTTACTTTAAGGTCTATTTTTCAGTCTGAGACTGGTAGAATCTGTTACCTTCCTAGAGGCAAACTGTCATGGGATAAAAATAGAAACTTAGGGTCTCTATCAGGTTGACTAAACTTGGGGCTGCTAGATCCCAAATAAACAGATTTGGGGGTCCCCAGATTACAAATTGACAATAGTTATAAGTTGTTTGTGGTACCTAGAAAATCTGTCCATTTATTCGGTCACAGATAAATGTAGAAAAGCAGAAATAGGGGCATTTAAGGTGGCTCAATGGAAAGAGAGAGGTCCAGAGACAGGAGGTCCTGGATTCAAATTTGGCCTCAGCCACTTCCTAACTGGGTACCTCTGAGCAAGTCACTTAACCCCAGTTGTCTAGTCCTCTGTAAAAATAAATTTCATGAGCTATATAAAATAAAATATTTAGATGGAAAAACTGTTCAAATATAGGTTCAAAACTGCTTCAAACTGTTTAACTCGCCAATCAGGTTCCAACTGTTTGTTAGAGGTAATCAAAAGTATCCTTAGTGATGAAGTGAAGCTCAAATGTGAACTTCCCTTCAGGGCCAGGTGTAAGGACACTAAAGAGACTCTTATTATAAAGATAAAATGTTTATTGAAATATATAAGGATAAATGAAGGGTTTCTAATTCCAAGGGATTATAAATCCATCCAAATAAGCTCCCAGCTGTGCCAGGCTCAGGGCTTTGAATACAGGGAAGCAGCTGGAGAAGGGCAGAGCAGGCAGCCTAGTCACAGTCCAGACACTCCTTATTGCCCTCCCCCCATTCCAGAGGTTTTGGCCTCAGGGCACATCCAGCTCTGCAAGTTCAACTCTACCATGCTTAATCTTATCAAGCCTTCAGAGGGCAGGGAAGCTGAAGCTCCAACACCTCTCCCCTACAGAGAGCCTTGCTAAGCTCCAAGGGTGAAGGCTGACAGAAAAGCCCAAACCCATAGATCCAGCCCATAATGAGGGGATAAAGAGTACAGGCAACTAACTACAAGGGGAAAAAGAAGGGGCAAATATGAGCAAATGATAGAAAAAGAAAAAAGAAATTACAATCAACAGCTTGTACCCAGGCAATGAACAAAGAGTAAATGGAACAGAGGAGGATCAAGGAACACCAAGCAAAAACACAGAAACTCCAGTGAATTGGATACAGGCTTTGGAAGAACTCAAAATACAATTCAAAACACAATTAAGAGAGGCTGAAGACAACTGGGAAAAGAACTAATATCATCCTTTCAATTAGCCCCCTTCAAGCATATGGAGAGATGAAAAATTTCTCCCGTATACTCACTATTCTATGTAATTCTAAAGTTATACCCAACCTTATTATTATTACATTTCCTAAGAATAATTGAAATCATATGATGATTTTATCCTATTCTAATTGCTATACTTTATGCTAACCTGTACTAGGGATATAAATGAAAGAAAATTTCAATGAAAACATATTTGCACGCAAAACATACAATTACAGAAATTCAAAATGCAAACTTTTGAAACAATAAAATACAGTTACAAACTAACTTGTTTTATAAGAAAACTGAAGTCTATCTAAAATAACTATGCAAAAGTCAAGTAAACTTCATTTTACAAAAAATGAAACTTTTTACTATGCTAAGACCA
Organism: Monodelphis domestica; assembly: GCF_027887165.1. NCBI lineage: Eukaryota > Metazoa > Chordata > Mammalia > Didelphimorphia > Didelphidae > Monodelphis > Monodelphis domestica. Next base: position 1,741,239 of record NC_077229.1, read on the forward strand.
TATCCTATCATTAATACAGAAAACCAAAACTGACTACATTAAAACTCAAAATCAACTTACCACACTAATAAAATCAAAACTTTTTAATAATTTACCTATATACACATCTATATAAGTATACAGATATGTACAATTTCTATAGCTATGTATATGTTATGTATAAACTATTCACATGTTGCAGAAGGAAAACAAACTCCCCCCTTAAGATAGTCTAAGAAAAACTTAAAGATTTTTTAAAGATATGTATGTTTTCTTGATTTTATCTCTTAGGAACACATAAAGACTCCCTGTGAGATAATACCATATTATTTTAATGTGTACAATTATTATTTTCCCAAGATGATTTATCTGTATTTATTTCTATGGATACTCCTGGTCGTGATGTTTATGAGATTATGAGGTTATGAGAAATGTGTCCTATATATGTATGTTATTTTGTAGTGAGTACTTACTAAAATTTTAAAGTAACCTATTCTGCTACTATCTTTTGTTTTTGTGTTGTTACTTTGTAGTGTTTGTTTGCAACTATAGTGAAAGTGTGTAGTGTTAGAATGGTGCAAAAATCTTACAATTCATGTCCATAATCAGTCTATGTTCCTCTTCTCTGTGTTGATTTTTTCTTCAATGTCTTTGTTACAGTTCAATTGTCCTTTTAGCTCCCATCTATATTTCTTCTACATTGTCTTCTACTTTGTCTTGATCTTGATCTCTATCTTCATTTCATTCTTCTTCTGATATCTTTTTGACTGCAGCCATGTTGACTTAAATAATTTCTTCTGCTGTTGCTTTTTTCACATGCAGCAATGTAGCCACATTTCTTTCTCTAATACACTTAATACTTAAAGTTTTTTATGTAAACGAAAACCCCTGGTTTTATCACATGGAGTGCATAATCTAAAAAACACTTGCCTCATCCACAACTTCTATTTAACCTATTTCTTTGCACTCTTCAGGGGATTTCTGCAACTCAGATTTGGCAGCATCTATGTCTAAGAGACAACCATAAACTTGTATTCCTATTTTTAGGGTTACATGGGGTTCTGTGCTATTTTCTGGAGAATGGACAGGTAGCACAGGAGCTAGGATCAGGAAAACTCAACACTTGTTCCTGTTCCTAATTTTTCATTGATTTCTCCTGTACTAATTTCACATGTTTTTAAAATCTCTTTTGTGGGGTTTTCCTTAATGAACTTCCCTGACCAGCAGGGTCCCACAAGGGAAGGGGCTCACCTTTGTGATGGGACCCGAGGAGAGGTAGGAACCGAGAACCAGGGTGGAGAATGAAAGACAAGGACAAGTCAGTGGTTGGATAGGGCAGGCAATCCCTATGATACTCCTTTTGATAGGAAAGTATGAGTACAAAGGAACAGGAGGTGGATGAGGAGATTAAGGTAGGGAATGCAGGCCGAGATGGTTACAGCCTTGGGGAAGGAGAAGGTTAAGAGGAGAGAGACATAGTCATTGAGGAGCTGAGTGGAACTCCATGGAAGGGGAGAGAAAGCCAAGAGGAAGTTCATGGGTTTGCCTCTGAATTTATTCCTGTCCTGCTTGGGCGGTACTCCCAAGCATGTAGTATCCACATCACAAAGTATAGACAATTAAGATTGGGTGGCAAGGTAGAGGGAACACCTTTGGGCGTGTAGATTGCAAACCGTGCTTTCCCAGGGAATTGAGTCCGAGCATGTTAATGAGTTTGTCTTAGCCAAGGGCCGCATGGCCAGTTCAAGGTTACATTCACAAGCGTCATTGGTATAACCTTATGCTTGGAGACACAGTCGCCATACAGTCATTTATATTTCATAGATGTGGATATGCTTGGGATGCTACATCTTTGTCATTTTCATTAGTTTTTATTCCATTGCCCATACTTCCTAGTCCATTTTCTCCATATATTATATTTTTAACTGCATAGGCCTTGGCACACCTTCATAATGAAGTTGCACCTTTTAGTAGATCAAGTTTTTGAGGATTCCCACCAGCTACTTGGGAATATTTTGGATGAGCACCTGCATTAAAATATTGCATGGTATTCAGGTCTGTGGCTTGTTGGGAATTATGGTAGTATCCAGTATCAAAAGAATTTGGGTATTTTGGTGTCCCATACTGAACTGCATTATTAAATCCATTGTTAAATCCATAATTTCTATATCCATTTTGCCTGACCCCATTAAAGTGATTAAATCTATTGCCTCGGTTTCCCCTGAAGCTTTGTCCAAAGATTGTCCCCTAAATATGCATTCTCTCATGAGGTGGCCAGGTCTGTTACAAAGAAAACATCTTGGGGTTTGTCTGTATTGTCTGGGGTTGTAATTATTTCTGGATTGTCTATAAGTTCTTAATGCAGATACTGTTTTTTCCTGCACTTCATTGGATTTCAGTTTTTGTTTAAGCTCTCTAATTTCTTTGGTTAAGTTATCAATTATATCATTTTTCTTTTCTGATTGCCTATCTTTCTCATCTTGGAAAATATAGTTAGCAACTCGGCAAATTTCATTAAGACCCATGTCAAACCAATTTGGACAGTTACTCTGAAAATAATTTCAGACCATAGGCCATGCATTTTTTACAAACTGCCTGTGAATATGATTTACGTTCTCCTCTGTTAAAGTATCCAACTCAATCCATTTTTCAGCACAGTGAATAATTCTATCAAGGAAAGTGGAGGGAGTCTCTCCCACTTCCTGCTTTTGGCACTCAAATTTAGACCAGGTTCCTGAGTGTCTGGAATTTTGCCTCATAGTTTCAATTATTCCCTCTTGGCTGTAGTTAAGTCTCCGTACCCCGCAACAGAGTTAACTTCCCAACCAGGATCCTCAGTTGGCCAATCGGCAATTAGGGAGTTATTATGAGTGTTTTCTATAATTTGCTGTTTCTCTTTGTTAATAATTCATCCATAAGGATGTCAAAATCCACGGAAAAAGGATTGTAAATCTTAACTAAACACTTGAACTGCTTTACAACACCTATGGGTTCTTCTTCATAAGATGGAGTATTTTTCTTAAAACTGTCTATATCAGCCTGCGTAAACATTGTGTGGCACATGAGATTCACTATACCATGCTCTGGGGACACTATAGGTACCTCCTTAGAGGAAACATGAGCTGGTTTGCTTTCTAATGCCTCAGTTTCCATTTCTAATTTAGTTGGATTATCTGATTTAGTTGCACCCTCTAAATTAGTTGCTTCATGTTCTTTACTTTCTGCCATTGTCTCTAGCTTTGAGTAATTCCTCATATTGAATTTGCATTCTATCTAGTTCAGTCTCCGGATAGTTCACATTTAACATCAGATCACTCTTTGCAGTAGCTTGCTTGATGATTGCTTTTAAATGTTTAAACACAAGTCAAAGATTTGATCATCACGTAAAAGCACATGATAAACAATAGTAGCACAGGGACATGAGAGAGTAGTTGTAGGAGTGTCAGTGAAAGGACTGGCATTAGAAAGTCACAGGCAAGTACATTTTGTATATATTCCGGTATAATAGTGAAAATGAGAGAAACCATATCTGAGAAAATCCCACAGTGATTTTATATAGCTATTCACCAGGTTTCCTGAGAGTAAAGAGTCTTTGTACCAAGTTGACTGTAGCCAACTAGAGTTCAGCTCACTGTTACCACAGCTCACCTCTTCTTCCACAGACCCCCTACTGACATGATGGCTCCAACTGCCTAAATTGACAATTGGACCCTTAAAATCAGACAGTTAGGTTCTTTGTCCTATTTAGCTCACCAAACTGTAAAAATAAGTTGACAAGTTATAAAAATAAAATATTTATTGAAACTGTTCAATATAAGGATAAAGAAGGATTTCTAATTCTAAGGGATTCTAAATCCACCCAAATAAACTCCCAGGTTCCGCAAGGAACTGCTTCTCATGTGTTTCACAGGCTACACTAATCCTCCTGACTAACCCAAATTTATACTATCTAAATAAAAACTACCATTATTATCCTTATAAATCTTAACTTTGCTTTCAAATTATAAAATAGCAAAGGCTGCTGGTTGAGTCTCAACTAGAATTCTGCCACCCTGCCAGCCTCAAATGCGGCTCGGGCCCAGACCAAGGAGCCAGAGCTACACCAGTGAACAAAAAGCAGAAACTACTTTGGGTTCTAGTCAAGGCGTGCCTCACCTGAGTTGGTGCCCCTTGGCCCTAACAGACCTTCCCCTCCTGCCACCACTGGGTCATGGAAGGCTGTGTGGAATCCTGCCCTTCCTGCCACAGCTCCATCCTGGGTGGGGGTGCAGGCTGGTCACCCCAAATCTTCTTGGGGAACCAACAAAAAGACCAAGACTTTCTCAGGCTGAGGGCCTAAAGAGGGATCAGGGGAAGAAAATGGAACCAGGGTGTCACTAGCACCTCACCCTGTCTACATTCAGGCACTGATACTGGGGGCCAGAAGGCTTGGGGAGCTTGTGTTTAGCTCCTATGCCTGCAGTGGCATTCCACCCTGCTTCTATGCTAGGCTGGGCCTCACTCAGTCTGGGACATGAGCCCAAGAATGCTCAGGAACCTCCAAACCTTATTGTCCTTTGATCTTTCTCTAGGCCTGCTGAAGGCACATCCACTGTCCAAACACATGAGACACATGGGCAGCCCAACACAGTGCCCTATTCAGCAAGGCTGTGTCTATCCCACCATGGGTCTGAAAGAACAGTCAGCCAACAAACATTTATTAAGCATTCACTGTGTGCCAGGCACCGTGTTAAGCACTGGGGACACATGCAGCCCTCAGGGAACTCACATTCTAGAGGGGGAGATGACACATAAGTAGGGATACTGCAGGGTCTGGTTAACGAGCAAGGCCTCATTCAGAATACCATCAACCTACTGTCACCAGGCTCTGGCCCCAGGGCCCCAGCAAGGGTACAAGTCCCAATTCCGTGAAGTCCTGGGAGAGAAAACCCAAGACAGGCACAAAGGACTTAGATGCTTGCTCTCCCTCTTGCACCCCCACTCAGTTCCTAGGTTATTCCCAGCTGGGCTGCCAGGAGAGAATACCAGTCACAAGGGTCCCTTTATACGCTTAAGGGTTCCTGGGTACCTACCTCAAGGCCAGGGCTCACCCTCCCTCCATGGAACCCTCCTAGGAACAAGGCTTTCTTGTATGGACTGGAAGGCTAAATTTGGTTTCTGTGGAGCCATGTAGTTTTAGTCACTGTGGTGGAATGCCTGCGGGGTCCATTCTATTTTTTAAAAATTAATTTATTTAGTCAATTTAGAACATTATTCCTTGGTTCCAATACCCACCCTTCCTGCAGCTGACATGCAATTTCATTAGGTATTACTTGTGTCCTTGATCAGAACCTATTTTCCATGTTGGTGTTTGTATTAGAATGTTCATTGAGAGTCTACCTACCCAGTCATATCCCCTCGACCCATGTATTCAAGCAGTTGTTTTTCTTCTGTGTTTCTAGTCCCAGTTTTTCTTCGGAATGAGAATAGTGTTTTTTCTCATAGATTCCTCCAAGTTGTTCAGGATCACTGCATTGCCACTAATTGAGAAGTCCATTACATTTGATTGTACCACAGTGTTTCAGTCTCTGTGTACATTTTCCTGGTTCTGCTCCTCTCACTCTGCATCAATTCCTGGAGGTTGTTCCAGTTCACATGGAATTCCTCCATTTTATTATTCTTTTGAGCACAATAGTATTCCATCACCAACATATACCACACTTTGTTCAGCCATTCCCCAATTGAAGGGCATCCCCTCATTTTCCAATTTTTTGCCACCACAAAGAGCACAGCTATGAATATTCTTGTACAAGTCTTTTTCCTTATTATCTCTCTGGGGTACAAACCCAGCAGTGCTATGGCTGGATCAAAAGGCAGACAGTCTTTTAGCACCCTTTGGGCATAGTTCCAAATTGCCCTCCAGAATGGTTGGATCAATTCACAACTTGCGGGGTCCATCCTAAAGGTGGAAAAGCTACACCCTTTTACATGAATCAGTCTAAGACTACAGAGAACAGAACCTGGGGTCACTCTACCCTGGGAACCACAAGCTCAATAAGCAGGGCAGCATTGACTCATCAGATCCTGTAACTCTTACCACGAGGCCCAAGACTCCAGGTGCCCCAGTGTAAGGGAACTGCACTCAGGTTACAGGTCAATGGGTCCTAGAGCTCAGCCTTGGTGGGGCTCAAAACATGACCCCTGCCCCCATCCCTGTGGCCAAAGCTCAGACAATGGCAACTACCCCGGGTCATGGCAGACCTTTATTCTTCCTTTTAAAAGTTGGGACAGTCCTCTGCTACTGACTCTTCAGGACTTCAGACTCAAACATGGGTCCAGAGCCACATTCTCCTGGGATAACATCTAAATATCCTGAGGACATCACTAACCAGGGCTCAGCTCTTCCTAGAATAGGGGTAGAGGCCAAACTGGCCTCAGACTCTCCCCACACCCCCCCTCCCCAAGCCTAGACTCCTTCAGCCTCTGGTTCATGAGCTGGGGTCACCACTCTATCACTATCATCCTACTGTTAACAGACTATGCTTCGCCACAACCACCTTCCCCCACCCCCTCGCCCCACAATAGGGCTCCAAATGCTCAGTTCTGCAAGACTTGCTGAGAGGAAGCCAAGATTCCATCATCTTCTAGCCATGCCCTGGGTCCTGTGGACAAAGCTGGGTGACTCAACATACCCCATCTCTGATCATGAACCTCAGACCATACTATAGATGCAGTTGTACTTGGGGCCTAGAACACAAGGCTGATGCTCCTCCAGACACAGAGCAGTGTGGAAAGATGAAAGCCAAAGGGTGACCTAGTAACCTTACACCCCAAACCATGCACGCGGGGTTAACAGACCCTGCCCTTCAGGCCACAAGTATACTGCCCTTGGATCTTGTGAATAGGGCAATCTGGCCTTAAACTCCAGGCCTTGGGTCCCATAAGTCTGATTGGTAGATTACAAGTTTGCTAGGCTGATTAATCCATTGATTTTATTAATCCATAATAATTGTAAAAGGGGGAGAAAAGGGGGATTTTGGCCACATTAGAAAAGAGTAAGTTGAAGGTGTATATTTATGCACATAGAAAAAGCTGCTTGGGGAGAGGGATTTCTCTTCTCTTCATAAGGAGAGATTACTATCTCCCTTCTGAAGGGTACCTACCTTTCACCAATTTTCTATAGGAAGTTGCCAATCAAAGATTACTAATTAATGTATGCTAGAGAATAATGCATGATCTTATCCCATACAATTAAGGTTTGTCTCCAGTGTGGATTTTCTCATGTTTAGCAAGAGAGTCCTGCCTTGTGAAAATCTTTTCACATTGTTTACATTCATAATTTTTCTCTACAGCATGGGTCCTCTGATGTTTGGCAAGATGACCCTTCTGTGTGAAAGCCTTTCCACACTGTTTACATTCATGAATTTTCTCTCCAGTATGGATTCTCTTATGTGTAGCAAGATGCCCCCTCTCTGTGAAAGCCTTTCCACATTGTTTACATTCATAAGGTTTCTCTCCAGTGTGGATTCTCTGATGTGCAGCAAGAGATCCCCTAACTGTAAAAGCCTTTCCACACTGATTACATTCATAAGGTTTCTCTCCAGTGTGGATAGCCTGATGTTCAGCAAGAGATCCCCTAACTGTAAAAGCCTTTCCACAGTGTTTACATTCATAAGGTTTCTCCCCAGTATGGATTCTCTGATGTGCAGTGAGATGGCTTCTCACTGTAAAAGCCTTTCCACACTGTTTACATTCATAAGGTTTCTCTCCAGTGTGGATTCTCTGATGTGCAGCAAGGGAGTCCCTCTGTGTGAAAGCCTTTCCACACTGTTTACATTCATATGGTTTCTCTCCAGTGTGGATTCTCTGATGTGCAGCAAGATTGCCCCTCTGTGTGAAAGTCTTTCCACACTGTTTACATTCATAAGGTTTCTCTCCAGTGTGAATGCTCTGATGTGCAGTGAGAGAGGCCTTCCAGGTAAAAGCCTTTCCACACTGTGTACATTCATAAGGTTTCTCTCCAGTGTGGATTCTTTGATGTGTAGAAAGAGAGTCCTTCTGTGTAAAAGCCTTTCCACACTGTTTACATTCATAAGGTTTCTCTCCAGTGTGGATTCTCTGATGTGCAGCAAGATTGCCCCTCTGTGTGAAAGCCTTTTCACATTGTTTACATTCATAAGGTTTCTCTCCAGTGTGGATTCTCTGATGTGCAGCAAGATGGCCCCTCACTGTAAAAGCCTTTTTACATTGTTTACATTCATATGGTTTCTCTCCAGTGTGGATTCTCTCATGTTTAGCAAGAGAGCCCCTCACTGTAAAAGCCTTTCCACACTGTTTACATTCATAAGTTTTCTCTCTCTTGTGAATTCCCTGATGTGCAGCAAGCTTGGAGTTCTGACTGAAAGGTCTCCCACCATTATCACTCACAGAAACCATCTCTACACTTTTACATTTTGGATGTCTAATGAGGTCTAAACTGTAGCCAAAGGCCAACCCCCTTAGGTTACCTTGATACATGGGCATTTCAGGAGGTTTCTCAGGAGGCTGAATAAGTCCTACTTCTCCAGGAAAGCATTTGTTATATTCCCTATCTTGACAACAGTCTTTTTCTGAGGACAATTTCATATACTGATTTAGGACTGAATACTGGCTGAATTTCTCTGCAGTTTCATCACATTCACAGTCACTCTTTGGATTTTTTTTTACCATGATATTATAGTCACAGATTTCTCTCAAAATGAAGTGATGGGGATCCTCATTCACGCATCTTTGGGGGCCAGATCCTTCCTCAAAAAAGTTCAGCCTTGTAGACATCTTCACTTGAATAATGGTCTTAGCCTCTGAAGAAAACAAATAATGATATAAATACAGAAGAAAGGAGGACACACACACACACACACACACACACACACACACACACACACACACACACACACACACACACACTTCCTCTGATAGCAGAAAGTAAACTGATTTATTTCTATTTCCCCAGGTAAAAAGGAGTTGGCAAACTTTAACAAGCAAAACCAGTCTTTGGATATACCTTTTGGTCATATCTGCAAGATGGATAATTTTAGAAAGACTTTCCCATACAATAACAACGAAACCTCACAAGCAGGCCTGAGATTCTCATCACACTTTACAACTTATGTCATGAGTAAAGAATGGAGGAATGACCTGACCTACTTCTTTGTAGCTAGACTACCACTCAAACCCCATGCCTGATCATGCTTTGTTCACAGTATTGCACTGTCTTCCTCCATTGCCCTTTCTATCTTTCCTAAAAAGTCACTTGTCCAATATTCTTATCATTTTGTGAATCTCAGGTAACATTACCTTCCAGACATTCTGTTTTCATTATTTTGGAAACAATATCATATGGCCATTCTTGGTAAAATTGTACACTAAGCAGAAAAAGAATTTCACTCTTTTTAGTTCTCATGCAGTAATTTTCAAAGTAGAATAGAAATTTTCTCCTTTTCTCTACACATGCAATGATATTTATGTCATTTAGTGATGACATACTAACTCTTTATCTTATTTTATGATCAACCATAAATTATGTCTCATGCCCTACACTGAGGCCATCATCCATCTCTCAGGAAATGAACAGCATGATTCAGCACTGGTCTGCCAGCCCCCATGTCTAGCACTCCCTTATCCACAATGATAAGTCATTTGGGATAACAGTCCTTATACACCTGCTTTCACCTCACTCACCTGGACAGGAGCTCCTTGGGCCTTTTTGCTCTAGCAGCCATGGTGCTTTCCCTTGCTGAAAACAGGACATAAAATTTTCTCTAGGAACTGGAAGCCCTGGGCATAAGAAAGAAGGAAGGGATCAGGAGAGAAAAATAAAAAACATCATCTTTTTAAAGGAAAGGGGGCAGGTAAGGCCTACAAATGGCTTCTGTTGTATTCACTATTGGGACAGTTGCATGAGGGCAGAGATCATGGAAACCATTGGTAATCAGAAAAGTCCATCTTGATTTACCTCTTGTAATAGGATAGGCACATTATAAAACCCCTATTACCTAGACATTAAAGGCAGTTAGTAGAGAAGGGATAAGAGATCAGAACTTAAGGAGTCAGAAAAGCAAATTTAATCCAGGCTTAGAGAGCTGGTAATTGGGTATTCCTGGGCAAGTTAATCTGTTTGTCTCAATTATGAACTGAAGACAATAAGAATATCAAACTCACAGAGATGTTGTGAAATTACTGATTATTATGAATTCCTTTATCCAGTAGAAAGGACCTAGAGCAGGTATTCTGAAATGCTTATTCCTTTTCTTTCCATTTCTATCATCTGGCCTGGGATGTGAGGGAAGAATGAAGGTTGAATAAGGATAAACTTGCCAGACTGGACAGAATTAGGGGCTATGAGGTACAATTTTATGTCTTTTTAAATTGTATTCCCTTATTGTTATGGATATAACCATCCCCTTACCTTTACTCTCTATATGTTTAATTTTATGTGTCAAATGTGTTTCTTATAAACAACATATCATAGGATTCAGGTTTTTAATCCACTTGGCTTCCATTTTATGAGTAAGTTCATCTCATTTACAATCACAGCTTTGATTACTCTCTGTATTCCCCTTCATCTTGTTTTCCTCTTTTAATCCTACGTTTTCTCCTTTCACTGTGTCCACATTTTTCCCTTTTAATCACTTCCTCCATTTCCCCTCCCTTATATTATTCCCCTCCCTATCTCCATCCTTATTCTCCTCTTACTCTATACCCCAATGAGTCTGACTGTTATTCCCAATGAGAATAAGTTATACTGATTGGCTGGCACCACTCTTGTCACTTCCACTGTAATAGTTTTTCTTCTTATGCCTCTTTGATATAATTTACCCCATGTTACTTCTCTCTTCTTTTCCCCTCAGTGCTATCCTCTTTTTCAACCTTTAATTTTTGGGGGACATATTTTCCTAAACACTTTAGTACCACACCCTCTGTCTAAGTACACTTCAAGTAACTAGTATAATGAGAGCGATTTAAACAGATTCAAATATGATCTTTCCACTAGGCATATAAACAATAGGACCTTCTTGAGTCCTATATTCTTTCTTATTTACCTTTTATGATTCTCTTGAATTTTACATTGGGACATCACCTTTTCTGTTTTGGTCTGCTCTTTTCATCAGGAATGCTTGGATATCCCCTTTTATTAAATAACCATTTTTCTCTCTGAAAATATATAATCAGTCTTGATGGGTGGATAAATCACTCTTATAAAACTAGTTTCCTTGCCTTCTAGAATATCATATTCTGCGCATTTTCATTTTTTAATGTAGAACTTCCCAGATCCTGTGTAATCAACACTGGGGCTCCATGATATCTGAATTGATTTTTAGTGGTTTGGTTGAGTTATTTCTCCTTGGCATCGGATTTCTTCAATTTGGCTATAATATTCCTGGGAGTTGTCTTTTGGGGGTTTCTTGCACTAGGTGATTTGTGGAATCTTTCCATTTCTCTTTTAAGTTATAATTCAATAGCCAAGCAGTTTTCTTTGATGATTTCTTATAATATGGCATCCAGACTTTTTTCTTTTTAAGATTGTCTAATAAATTTTGGATTGTCTTTCCTCAATCTATTTTCCAGGTCAGTTGTTATTTTAATCAGATATTTCATATTTTCTTCTATTTTTAAATTCTTTTGATTTTGTTTTATGCTTTCTGGATGTCTCATGACATCCTCAGCTCCTATATGTCCAATTCTAATTTTAAAAGAATTATTTTCTTCCGTGACCTTTTTTCCATTTTGGTCATTTTACATTTCCTGGAACTCTCTTCCCCCTTGATCAACTCTCTTAGGGTATGGGGGAATTCTCTTAAACTTCAGTTTTTCCTTGCTTCTCCCCTTAGCTGTAGTTCTGATTGGTTTTCTGTGACTTTCATTTTTTCTAACGTGGTACCATGGCCTGTAGGCTGGGTGCTCTGAAAGCTGCTCTAGGGACTATTGATGGATTGCTGGGATCAGAGAATTGGGAGCTATTTTGCCCTGGGGTTAGGGACTTCATCACAAGCTTGAACTGACCAAGTCACTTTGGGGTCTCACTAAAGCATTGTGCCAGGCCTTTGTATTCGAAGGGGTGGGTGTGGGAGGTACTAATAATGTAGGTTTAAGCAAGGTCCCAAGGTCTTGAAGTTGACCTGTGTCCAGGATCAGGACCTGAAGTAATAGGTAGGGTGTGAATTACCTGTATTCCTCTCTGCACAATTTTACTTCCAGGTCCCCCCTTATCCCTTTATGCCTAAATTTCAAGTTGTTTTCCTCAAGAGTCACCTCTACACCTTACATATTTGTTCTGTGACTCTAGTAATTTAAAAGCACATTTTAAGGTTGCTTTCAATTCTCAGAGTAGTTTCAGCTTTTCCTTTTGCTATGCCACCTTCTTGGATTTCTCTCCCCCATGAATACTGTAAACCTCAAAATTGCTCAGACTTATGAATGTTGGAAATTTCCCCCATTGGTGTAACAAGGGAATCACTTTAAAAGACTGATATATATTAATTTAAGGTCGCCAAGGAATCAGCTATGTAATTCCTAAATGAAAAACTCAAGTCAGCCGTCAGCCTTTTTTGGAGTTTAATTACAATAGGAGTAAGAAAGGAATTAGAGATAGAGAGAGATAAAAAGGGAGAGAAGGGAATAGGGCTTAAATACCCCTTCTGTTTAGGCTGGGCCAAAAGGCCCAAGCCCTTAGATAGCTGAGGCAAAGAAAAGAGATCAGTCCCTATCACTCACGTGACCAAAATGGAGAAACAGTCTCAGAGGCCCCCACCTTCAGCTTCCTTCAGAGCAAGCCTTCTCAGAGCCCACAGGAACCACACTGACCAACTCTCCTCAACCTCCCCTCGAGTCTTCAGACCCCCTATCTTTAAGGAAACCATCCAAGTTCCTCCCCTCAGTTCTCCCATCTACCAATCACTGTTCATCAATTTCCCTGTGCCAATGGAGGCTCTAGCTTAACCCAGGACCGCCCAGAGGTTTCTGGCTTTTGCACATGTCTGTTGAAGGTCATATTTTCAAATGATTAAATCTTTACTCCTTTGCTACAGCCCTTTCTAAATCCTGTTAACTTGAGTAGGGTAGAGATTGGAATAATTAAATTTTGATCTAGGCTGCAGCCCTTACTCAATCCTATTAGGACTGAATAGGGTGGAGATTTATTCCAAGTATCTCCATTGTATCAATTCTAAAATCAATCAAGACTCAAAGAAATTCCTGTTCTATGCTTAAGCATAGGTCAAAGTCCTTTCCATTGTTCAGCAAAAGGTTTCTGTCCTAAAGTAATCTGAAGAAGGGAAGAGAAGGAACCTCCCATGCCAATGGGGTTCCCATTCCAATAGACTATCAGTAAGAAATTTTCCAAGTATGAAATATCCCAATGGTGAAATTTCCAACATTTATAAGTCTAAGGAATTTTGAGGTTTACATTGGGGAATCTTCTACTTTAAAAAATTCCCTAGCAGATGGTGAGAACTCTACTTGAGTGTGGGGGCTCCTTGCCTTGGGAATATCCCTACTCCACCCTACTTGGGACTGCTTTAGGACAGAGAGGTCCTTGAGAACAATGGAAGTATTTTGATCCATGCTTATGGAAGGGACAGGAAGTTCTTTGAGTCATGACTGTTTTAGAATTGATACAATGGGATACTAAGTACCTATAAAGGTGGGGAAACTTGTAAACTATTTAAACCTAAAAGGGTGATAACTTATTCAGAGGTTTTTTCTTAATGAAATTTGTCGACACAGCCTTACTAAAGAGATTAAAACTACTCAGCTGTGAATTAAAAATGGACAGTCCTTTAGAAACATCTACAGTGACTGGTAGATGTAAGGACTTAGGGGAGGTGACATAGGAGATTTTGCTCTTAAAAATAAGAGCTCAGAGAAGAGCTGGATCTGATTCTGAGGGAGCTCATTTTGATAAGACTCATTCTGAGGATCACGATTTCTGACTCTCATTCTGAAGGAGAGCTCCTTGAGGAGCTCCTCTGAGGGGCTCTGTCCCTCTGGGGTAGGAGCTCTGGAGGCTCTTGAGGGAGGCCCTTTGAAACAATCTCTGGCTGGAAGACTCTTTGAGGAAGGACGTTGGCCTGGTGTCATTAGAATTCCTTACTTAGACAGATCTTATGGTGAGTTATAAAAAACTGACTGATTTCTCTTTTAAGACTCAGGTCTAGGCCATATTGGCCTGAGGCTCTTCATACTTATTCCTTTCTTACTCTCTCTCTCTTTCTTTGATTACTCATTGTATTGTTAATTAAAATCTCTATAAAACCCAATTGACTTGGGTATTTGAATAATTGGGAATAATTCCCTGGCGACCACCTTATATTTGATTTTAAAACCCAAGACACTGTAGTGAAACATATTTCTGTGGTCAAATTTACTCACCCTCTCTTATATCTATCACAATTTATATCTTCCACTATTTTAATCACTACAGTTTAAGACCTCAACCATTTTAAATCTCACAATACTTAATAACTGGAAATCCTTTCTAAAGACCAGACCCAACCCAAAGGGGAAGACACTGCCTTGGCAGGTAGAGGGTTCTTTTCAAGGAAAAGCTGCCTGGATATAAACAGAGAAATTGCACACAAATTTCAGGTCTAATTAGAGCCTGGACTAGATGACTTCTGAGATTAGCTTCAGGAATATAAATCTGTAACAGTGGTTTAAATTTTTTCCTGAAGCTATCTAAAACAGAGGAGAAATGATTTTAGGAGCAAGAAAAGAAAGATCCAGCTTCCCATCACATAATTCAGACTTTTTTTTTAACGAAAAGCAGGCAGGAGGAGGACCCTGGACAGGGATCAGCACTTTTGCTTTTTTAATCATTGACAAAGATCAAAGTCTTGTATATCTGGTTTGGAATGAAGATGTTCCCTTAATGGCAGATTCAGAGTTCACAGAGGAAATGGTCCTTACCCACAGAGAGTAGATTCTGCATATTTTCCTGCATGACCTCCAGGTACAGCTCTTTCTGGGAATGGTCCAATAGGCACCACTCCTCCTGGGTGAAGTCTACAGCCACATCCTTGAATGTTATTGACCCCTAAAACAGCAAAAGTCGCAAGATTTAGATCTGAACCATTAGAATTCATCTAGTACAACCCTCATCCAGTGACTGGAGAAAACTTAATCACAAAAGAGATTTACCCAGACTTCTAATCTTGAAGGGTGTCAGAGCCAGCACTGGAGTCTAGTCATGCAGTGTGTGAATCTTAAAATTTCTCAGACTTTACCTTAGAACATTTGGTTAAGGCTATTCCCCATTTTAAACAATGGAGGTACTTAGTCAGGAATGTATGTGAGAACTTTACATTACTCCACCCATACTTAGGCATACTTTAGGGGAAGATAAAGTTCTAAAATTCCTTACTGAACAATGAAAAGGTACTTAACCCATACTTATAGTGAGGCAAAAGCTAGGTCTATTTTTAGATCTAATACAAAAGGGTGCTAAGTAACTATGAAGGTCAAATTAATCACTAAAAGGGCAAGCAACTTACAAAGGGCAAACTTAGCAAAGAGGTTCGAAGTACTCAGAAGTTATAATCTACCCAGAGAAGGTGAGAACTAAAGAGTGGTGAAAACTAAGAATGGGCAGTCCTAGGAAAAGCGTCTACTGTGATTGGTAGATGTGAAAATTTAGGAGAGGTGACACAAAAGAAAATTTTCTTTAAAAGGAAGGAGCTTGAGGCCTCTGAAGTGAATTCAGCTCTGAAAGCTGAATTGGAGGGTCTCTCTGAACACTGGAGTTTTGCTTGGAACGACCTTGTGGTGATTAAAGACTGACTTAGTTTCTCTCTTAAAGAGAAAGGCCTAGGCCATTTTGGCCTATGAGAGATTCCTAAGAGAGATAACCCCAAAGATTCCAGGTTGAAGACTGTCCCATTTTAACCCAGTATCTTAGCATATGTTAGACATTACTTTAGCCGATAGTACAAACTGGTAAACTGAGGTAAGTTCTTATGGTTAAATAAAATTATATTCCATTTGAATCAGTTACGCTGATTTTTACATATAACCAATGTAATCACATTCTTGTTCTAAAAGTATACATTTTAATAGTATTCCAAACTAACTGATGTTACACTTATAGACAAATTTATAGTTGTCTGATGACTCCTTAAACATGACGTTGATAATCCACCATTCCAGAGAAAAGCCACCTTACTCAGAAGGAATGTGCTGGAAAAGTCATGGTGGAGATCTTTGTCTGGCTACTCTTTTTTCTACTCTTTCAATGGGCTCTTTTGGAATTTTCTCTTGCTTTGGTCTTGCTGACAACTCTTCCTTGTGTGGCCCTGGAGAAGTCACTTGACCCCCACTGCCTAGTCCTAGCCTTTACTACTCTTCTGCCTTGGAACAAATACACAGCATTGATTCTAGACAGAAGGTAAGGGTTTAATAAAAAGAACCCCCAACCTGTGCACCCCAAGTGAGTTAGTTCTTCACTGGTGAAAAGATTTAACTCGTTTTCTCTCTTACCACCCTGCCCTGTCCTGCCCATGGTAAAGGAGGCTGCTCTAAACTTTGGACATTTTTCAGAAGAGATCTCTGCTCTCCACACCTGCTGTCCCAGACAGATGCAAGTCACTCCATCGAAGGACCTAAGCAGGAGGCTGCTGAGCCCTGAACCTCTCTAGCCTCCTCTGGGCCACCAACAGCCACAGCATCCCTGCCAGACCCAGCCCAAGTGGCTGCTGGTGTCCCATAGCTGCTGCTGCCCATTGACAGGGAGCCCAACATCCTCCTCCACATTGTCTGTGCCCTGTAAGAATGCAGGCCAGGGTTCAATTCATTTATGTAAAGCTGATCATCGGGTGTGCTTATCTCGCATTCGTGATCCTACACTGTAAACTGATACCTCCAACACTGAGCCACAGCAGGTTCCTCGTGTTCGGAAATCTGGTCACTGTCCTGGCAGGTTTCTGTCCACCCTAACCAGCTCCTGTAATGGCTGCCAGAAGTCAGTGAAAAGCTTGTTTCACAGATTCCCGTCACTAGAGAAGTCGCTGAGGAAGTTGTCTGGCAGGAACAGGAACGGCGGGCTGGGACACTGGATTCCGGTCCACGTAAGGTCTTGGTCCAGAGTGGCGTTTCCAACAGGCGACTCTGGGTGCTACCCAGCCTGTGTGTCACACAAGACCTCGGCCTGGAAGGCATTTCCTGATTGGCGGGAAGAATTCTCTTCTCTGAGTCCGTCCAGTTCCAGCTGCCAGATGTGACCAAACGTGGCCCCCAAACACAGGCACGAGCCATATTGGACAGAGACTTCGCCTGCGCATCACTCAACACCACATCGGAGTTTCCCGGCACTGACGTGGTGCCTAATGATCTAGCAACGTCCGGGCCTTGTCAGCGCCTGCTAGTTGGGTTGGGGGCGTTTGTCTGTCCACCACGGAGAACGTCCCTCGGAAAGGGCTTCCACAAACCGTCTTCTGAATGTATAACCGTGAGGAAAGCCCACGAGTCCCAGGAACAGGAACGGGCAGCTCGGCCTTCCCATGGAGTCCGTGAGGAATGTCCTGGGTGCCAGAGGCCGGGGGCGAGTTATGGTAAACGGGGCCCGAAGCATTTCCAATGTTTAAAAAGTAGCGCAATGAAAAGGAAGCCTAAAGCCCCCGAGCGCCAGCCCAAGGCAGCTCCATCATTCTGTCAAGGCACGAATCAGCACAGGACACGGATGTGACCTCAAAATACCGAGCCGGGCCCGCCCCTCCCCCACGTCTTACTGCCTAATAAGGCCCAAAGGCCCAGCGAAGGCCTGACCCAGGAGGCAGTCCATGGCGTGTCCTCTGACCTGGAGGCAGGAGCCTGGCTGGAGCCCCTCTCAGCACACCCTCCAGCCCTGCCCGCCGTGCCCAGCCCTTTCCTTGGGCTACAAACGCTCCTTGATCTCCCCCAAACTCCTTCCGAAGCCCCCCTGGCAGGCCTGACTGACCCCCCCAAGCCCAGGCCTGGAGGGCAGGAGCAGAGCCTGGAGCTGGGGGACCCCTGGCCATCCTGAGGGAGGGGGTCACACTGGGGGGGGGGGAAGGACTGGCAGCGCCTGGGCTTGGGTGGAGGGACCTGGATGGCTCCTTCAGGCAGGGGATACCGAGGCCGGGAAAGCCCAGAACAGGGTGGATGCAGCCAGGGCGGCCCCAGGAGCTCCCCCTGAGCACAAGCAGTGATGGCGCCCCTGGAGGCCTGGCACAGACCCAGCTCGGAGTTCTGGGGGATCCCAGCCTGGCCCGGGGAGGGGCTGCACTCACCTGGGAGGGGGGCCTCGGGGTCCCGGGGGCCATTCCTCTGGCTGCGGGCTCTCTGCGGGGCCACCCTGGGGTGCTTCGGGTGGGGGGTGGCAGCCCCGAGGGGGGGAGACTTCCTCTGGGTGCGCCTGGGGGGGAAGGAGAGAGGGGGAGGGTCAGAGGGGTTCCCAGGCCTTCCCTGGCCTCGGGGGTTACAGGCAGCCTCAGGCTGGGAATAGACTCCAACTGACCAGGAAGAAGCCCCGCCCCCTCTGACGTCATCTTTGGCTTCATCCCATTCAGGGCCGCACAGGGTGGAGGGAGGGAGGCTGCTGGGAGGAGACGGAGGGTAGGGTGGGCGGGGCACCAGCTGGGGGCGGGGAGAGCGGGCTGGCATTCCGTCAGTGCTG
This sequence comes from Monodelphis domestica, assembly GCF_027887165.1. Lineage (NCBI taxonomy): Eukaryota > Metazoa > Chordata > Mammalia > Didelphimorphia > Didelphidae > Monodelphis > Monodelphis domestica. The sequence continues at coordinate 1,759,864 of NC_077229.1, forward strand.
AGATCAAGGCTCCCCCCCTGGCATGTGGGCACGGGCACCCCCCCTGCTGCCCCATGACCGGGCTCACGTGGGCTGCTTCTCCCCTGGACGTTCCCCTGGGGGGAAGGGCAGGACCAGCCCCATCCCCATCCTGTGACTGCTTCCCTCCCCCAGCTGCCTCCCTTCTTCCGGGCTGGCGGCCCCTTCTCTCTCCTGGGGGAGGGCAAAGCCCCGCTGTGGCTCGGGGTCCAGACGGAGCCGCCCCGGCCTGAGCCCGGCACTTCCGTGTTTGTCCCTTTTCCGGGGTCCTTTAAAGTGGGGAACAGACACTGAGGCAGCCCCTCCCCCACCGCCAGCATTTACACGCCCCTCCTTTCCCCCTCCCCCCGCGCTCCAGCCCCGCCTCTCTGGCTGCACATGCGCACAAGCTCAGTGATCCAGAAGGTCCACCCGGGTCTTCCCGCCCCCGCAGGAGCGAGGGAGCAGAAAGTCTCAGGGACACAGCAGGGAGCCCGGGCCGCCCCTCCCTGGGTCACGGACCCCTCCCCTCCCCCTCTTACCCAGCAAAGGTCCCAGAAGCGTAGCTGTGCAGCTTCCGGGAGCTGAGGAGGCCCAGAGGAGACTCCCAGCATGCCCGGAGACCACCACAGAGAGGAGGAGCCGGGGCTGGGGCGGAGTCAGGGAAACGGCATTCTGGGAAATGGAGTCCTGCACAGCGGAGGGCCATGTCTGACTCATGCATTCTGGGAAATGGAGTCCTCCCGCCTGGGCCCCTGGGGGTAGAGGCCTGGTGGGGGAGGGGTAATTAGGAATTGTTTCCCACCCCGGGGAGCGGCAGTCTTCTCCCCTCCCCCCATTTCCCCATCCTGCCCCGCCAGCTGCTTCTTCCTCAGAGAGGGAGCTGCCTCAGGATGGGGCCAGGCACACAGCAGGTGCCCAATAAGTGTCTATTGATTGACTGACTGATCAGTCCTTGGATCTCTGCTTTGCAGGGCCTGGGGAGGTGGCTCTAGGATGCCCCTTCTGACAGAGGAGGAAACTGAGGCAGAGGGCAGCTGCCCAGCCCCAGCCCCCCCCCAGCTTCCCCTCCTCCAGGGCTGTCTCTGAACATCCTGCTGCTCCTTCTGTTTGGGGGGACCCCGGGGGCTCCCCAAAGGAGGGGCCAACCCCATCCCCAGGTGGAGGAGTCCAGTGACTTGGGGCTGCCCCCCTGCCTGGAAGCCCCAAGATCTGGGCTCAAACATGGCCTCAGACACTGCCCAATGCAGGGGGGCGCGGGGGGGGGGGGGGGCTGGCCAAGGCCCTCCCCAGCCTTTGCCTCAGTTTCCCCACTGTAGAATCCAGACAATAAGAGCCTGAGCTGGGGCTGTGGGGAAGCTGGTCCAGAGAAGGTCTGGGCAGAAGCAGAGCTGTTTCCTTGGGGTCTTTTGGGCCTCTGGGCGGGCTGAGGAGGGTTTCTCTCCAGCACCTCCCCCTGCCCACAAGGCCTAAAGACCCTCCAGAGGCCCAGGAACCCCCCTCCTGCCCTTTGGGAAGCTCCAGAAGGCAACAGCAGCTGCTGAGCCCAGGCTCGGAGCCCTGATCGATAGAAGACAGTCTGGGGGTGTCTGTGTATCTGTCTGCAGGGTTGCTGGGCTCAGGCTGCTCAGGCCTGGCTGACTCTCCTCCTCTTTGGGGCTTTTCTGGACAGAGGCTTGGCAGCTTTGCCCTCTCCTCCTGGAGCCCAAAAGACAGGGGAGGAAACTGAGGAAAGCAGAGTAAAGTGACTTGTCCAGGGTCTCTCGGGATTAGGGTTAGTCAGGGTTAGGTTTAGTCAGGCCTCCATGACTCCAGGCCCTGAGCTCTGGCAAGCACCAACTTCCTAGGCTTGGGTGGGGGGCCTCAGGGAGGAGAGCAGGAGGGGGTCTGGGGCCTTGTTGGCTCCCTGGGAGAGGAAAGGAGGCTTCCGGGAGGAAGAGGAAGCCATGATAATGGGTGCATGAAGGTATGTAGACACAAGGAGGTGCAGGAGAGAAGCACACTGGGCCAAGGTGTCTCTGAGCAATGTGGCTCTCAATTGGATTTCCAGGAAAGGAGGCAGAAGTCTGCAGAGGCCCCCCTTAGCTCTGCACCCAGTTATGGGCCCTGACAGGTTTTTAGAGGCCCAGAGAGGAGGTTGGGGAGACTCTTGGGGGCTCTCTCAATGTCAGGAATAGAAGCTTCTGGGTCATGGATGGCTCAGAACCCTTTTGATCTGGCTTCTTTACAGCTCAGCTGGAAATTTATGGTGATTTAATTGATATGGTGGAAAGAAATTAAGAATAAGGAAGAAAGAAAGGGTATAGGATTTCTCCTGCCTGGCTAGTACCAGGAGGAAGACCAGAGGCTCTAGGAAGGTAAAGTTTAGAGAGTAAAGGAGGAAGGAATCAGCCTGAACTCCAAAGGGCTCAGCCAAGATGCTTGAACCTGAATCAGCTCAAGGGCAAACTCACGCCAAAACCCAGACAAATAGCTGCCACCACGCCAAGATGTCTGAACGCTTAGCACGCTGCCAGCCAGTCACCTCTCTGGGGAAAGGGAGAGAGAGCAAGTGACATGCCTTATATAGATGGTTTTACGTCACTTTCCTGCATCTCATCTGTACCAATGATAGCTTAGCTTGACTTAGGACAGCCCAGGGGTCTGTCAGCTGTTTCTGCATGTGTCTGTTGAAGGCCATCTTCTTAGATAATTAAATCTTGAGTATGGTGTGGATATTCCTGACTTTGTTAAACTAAATAGGGTGGAGAAATGTAGAGTTCCCAACACCTGATTCTGTTAAACCAAGTATCTCTGTTGTTACTAATCAGGAAATAGCTAAATCAGATCTTCTAAAGTACAGCCTGAGTAGGGTTGAGTAGTTTTAAAATTCACAGAACTAATACACAGTAAGAATTCCAAAACAGAAGACAAGGGTTTAAAAAAAGGAAAAAATGATGGAATAATATAATCTGGTTATTTTAAAGCAATTTCAGAGATTAAAATACTAGATATAATAAACTGTGTGCTAAAATCTACATAACTTCTTCTATAAACAAAAATGCCTACTTCTGAATTTGCATTTTGCTCCAATTGTTTCATCATTTTGGCTTAGTCATTTTCAAAAATGTCTCATTCTTCATTACCCAAATTGTAGTTTTTTCGGCAAAGACATTGAAATGGCTTGCTAATTCCTTCTCAAACTCAATTTATAGGGGAGGGAACTGAGGCACACATAGTTAATAACTTGTACAGGATCACAAAGCTATTAAGTGTCTGAGACCAAATTTGAATTCGGGATGATCCCTCCTGAGATTGGGTCAATCCCCCATCCACTGTGGCACCTCGATGCCCCTCTCTAACTCTTACCATGGATCAAACTGTTTCCTTCTCATCCAGATCAGCTATGGTCCATTTGATTCCACTCTTAGTGACAAGGTCCATTTTCCTTCTCTCTACCAGATGGCCCCCAAAGACTCTTCTCTTCACAAAGGTATTATCTGCTTAATTGTATATTTCCAGTGGAACTGGATAGTCTTGATTGCCACAGATGATATGAGAGGTGAGGAATTCCTCTGGAAAATGGGAGAGGAAATGGTGAAGAATAGAGTTTGTGTGTCCTTCACAGAGAAGATCTCTGTCAGTGACAGAAGACATATAGACTCACAGGAGGCCTCCATGCTCAGAATCATAACATCCCCAACTGAGGTGTTTGTTGTCCATGGCGACACAGATTCATTAATGATTCTGAGATACGCACAAGTTCCTTTATATCCAATATACAAGGTGTGGATTGCCACAGCTCACTGGGGTGTTACAATGAGATATTTGTATCAAAGAGGTTATGCTTTCCACGGGGCTCTCACATTTTCACATTTGACAAGTGAAATTCCTGGGTTCAAGACTTTTCTTAAGACAGTCACACCTTCGAAATACCCAGATGACATTTTACTTAGGAGATTGTGCCTCTCCGTGTTTAGATGCCCAGATCAAGCAGAAAGCTCAGAGCTAGAGATATGTTCACCAAATGCTTCCTTGGAGACTTTGCCTGTGTGCTATTTTGATAGGCCCGTGTCTGGCTTGAGTTACACCATCTACAATGTTGTCTATGCTCTGGCTTAGGCTCTCCATGAGATGTTTCTGAGAAAATTGGAGGAACGTTCAATGAGAGACGAAGAATATTTAGTACCTCGTTCTTGGCAGGTAATATAAAATGGTCGGTCACATTTTAGATATGGTGTAGTGGAGATATATTTTGGGAAGGGCTGGGACAACATAGAAAATGAAGTCCGTGACAATTCTCAAATTCCATGATGGTTATATGTTCCTTAATGATTGTACTTTTCATTCCAGTCTGTCGATCTGCAGGTGAAGCTTGTAATTGCTGTTTCTTTCATAGAATCTTGGAGTCGGAAAGGACCTTAGGAAGAATCCACTAGTCAAATGTGTCTGGACTGGGTTCTTTTGACAAGAACTTCCAGTCATTGCACTAAAACACCTTACATGGCATAACCTGTCAACTCTGAGGGTGTCTCATTCCACTTAGTAAGAATTGTTGAATAACTCTTCATCGTTGGCCAACGTGAAGCTTTTTATAGCCCCTCAATGCCTCTGCCTCCGTCTTTTGAGTCTTTCCTGTTTAAACACTTTTATCCTGTGCATAGCTTATTTATACATAGTAGGGTTTTTAGGCCCTTTAGACTGAGCTTCTTCAGAGTGGGGATCATCTTTTACCTCCAATGTTTGGCACTGTACTTGGTCCCATAGTAAATGCTACTTATTGATTGATTAACTGACTTTGACTCAGTTGCCCTTTACACTAATAGGGAAGAGAGGAGGGAGAGAGCTCATGGGGAAAGACAATGATTATGTTTTGCCGTGGTGACTTTTAAACATCTACTGAAAGTCCAGGTCAATGAGTTTAAAAAGCAATTGGAGATGAGAGACTGGAGGACGGCAACTCTCAAAAAATTCTGATGCCTGCAAAAGAGCTGTGAGGTCAACCTGATACAGAAACATGAGGTGATCGTGATGAAAGCTAAAGGAACCTTGGACAACTGTAATTGAGGCACAGTCTGAGAAGAAGATCTTCCCAGGGCTGGTCTTTGGTGCTCCATGTTGGCAGCCTCCTTTTTAGGAAGGATGCTGATGGCTAGCATTCACTAATGAAGCTGGACAATGTCTATTAGAAGGCCGTTAAGTGAAGGGACTTCATTTCTCAAGATGTCTGATGATTTGTTGAAAGAGCTTAGCCTGGTGAAGAGGACATTCAAAGGAGTGGGACATGCTAGGTTTGTTCAAGAAGTGGAGAGACTCATACGGAAGAGGGACTAAAGTCACTCTATTTTTCCCAAGAGGGAAGACACAGGAGCAGAGTGGAAGGTGCCCAGAAGCATATATGTATCTGCTCTAGCTAGCAGCATCCGACCCAAGGCAAAGGAGACAGAGAGATTAAGTAACACAAGCAAGGATTTATTGTGGCAAAGGAAGGGGTGGGGGAGGAAGAGACAGCAAGGGAGGAGTCCACAACCAGTAGAGGGCTAGGGGTCTCCACCTGGGTGGAGAAGGGGGCAATCTCTTATAGTGTGATGGTCTGGAATGAAGTAACTTGGGGTGTCTCTGTTGGCCAAGGTGGGGGGCCTTGGGTGAAGTTCAATGGAAGGCCCAGAGGGGTTGTAAGGAATCCTGTTCTCTGGGGGTGGAAAGTTCTCAGACCTGATGGTCATTGATGCAGGAGGTCATTTTTCCAGGCCTAACAGGGAGATCCTGGTGTTCTGCCAGGTTTTACTATTGTGGCAGTTTTTATCCCAGGCAGGGGCTGGGGGAAGGGGGAAAGGGGTGGGGGCTTTGGGCTCGGCAGGGATTGGGGAAGGGGATGGCTTTGGTCCCAGGATCTATCAATATGGAGATGATGTCAGGTCAAACATGTATCTAACTATATCTATTCAAAAGAATAATGGCCTTTGGGCAGTGGGACCCATATTCCAGTGTGGCACTTAGCAGAGTTTCTTGCCATTAGAAGGAGCTTACAAAGGGCTGATTGATTGTTTGGGGCAGAGTTTAGATGATAATTTTTGGGGTTTTTTTCCAAAAGAATTATTCTAGATATGGATTAAAAATAAAGTCATTAAGGGCAAGCCTTCTCAAAAATCATGGAGAGTGTTGTAAGGATTCATTGGCCAATGGTATCTGTGGATTTAGTTTCTCTTATACTTCCGAATCCCATTCTTCAAGGAGAACTATTCACCTGGCTCTCCACTTTCAAACCTACCCTCTAATAAGGATACATAAATAACCGAGAATGTATTTGCCTCAGACCTGTCTCTGAGCACTGGGGATCTCCATGACTGGATGTGATTCCAGGGCAACAAGGATCATCTTTGCTATGTAGAAGGAAGCCAAAGTGACCACAAAACTGAGTGGTAAAATGGATCCCTTCTTCAAAAACTCTCTTCTGGGAAAGGATAGTATGTAGTCATTCACTCAAGAAGCATTTATTAAATGCCTGCTATGTTCGAGGTACTGTATTAGGAACTGAAGGTACAATCTTGGAGAACTAACAATCTAAGAGGGGAGAGAACAAGTGTGTACCAATTGGATAAATGAGAAATAATCAACAGAAATAAGACAGTAGAATCAAGATGGGTGGTAAAATTGGATTTTAATAGGGTCTTGGATTAAGGCAAGTACGAGATGAGGTGGGGGACAATTCCACAAACAGAAGTAAGTGTCTACTGGAGCCAAGAGATGGAATCTCTTGCACATAGAAGAACAAGAAAACCAGTGTCACTGGATTAAAGAGTAGGTGGGGAGGGTTGGTGCAAGAAAGGTTGAGGAGGGGGTGAGTACATGAAAAGCTTTGAAATTCACACACAAGATTTTGCATCTTCTCCTGGAGGTACTAGAGAGCCATTATAGGTTCTTCAGTATGGGAATAACATGGTCAGAATTAGAAAAATTATTTTGGCTGAATGGAAGATGGGCTGGAGAAAGGAGGCACTTCTGGCAGACAGACCCAGCAGTATGTGTGAGGCCATGAGGTTGTGGCAGTATGTGGCATTTAAAAGAGTGGATGCCATAAACTGTAACAGTTTAAATGGTTGAGGTTGTAAACTGTAGTGAATAAAATAGTGGAAGATATAAATTGTGATAGATATAAGAGTGGGTGAGTAAATTTGTGACTGCAGAAAATATGTTTTCACTACAGTGTCTTGTTTTAAATCAAATATAAGGTGGTCGCCAGGGAAATATTCCCAATTATGAATATACCCAAGTCAACTGGGTTTTATAGAGAATTTAATTAATAATACAATGAGGAATTAAAGAAAGAGAGAAAGAGAAAAAAGAGGGAATAATGAGAAGGGAATAAGCCAGCCCTGGCCAGTCCTGGCCAACCCAGGCCTAAGTCCTAAAAGAAAAGATCAGTCAGTCAGTTATCACTCACCATAAGATCTGTTCAAGCGAGGATTCAAGGGGACAGAGTCTCCCCAGAGGGAGTTCCAGCCAGAGTCAGCCTCCCTTGAGAGACCTCCTTAGAGATTGTCCTTCAAGAGATTCTCTACAGAGACCCTCCTTAGAGCCTGTCTCTCAAGAGCTTTTCTCTCAAGAGCCCTCTTCTCAAGAGATTCCTTTTTCTTATATAGGGGGTTTTCTCCTAAGTTCTTCCATCTACCAATCACAGTAGACATTTTCCAAAGGACAGCCCATTCTGAATTCACATTTTGTTATCACCTTCTTAATTCACATCTTGCTCTCACCTTTTCTGGGTAGACTAAAACTTCTGAGTAATTCACATCAGGAAAGCTCTGAGTAAGTTTTCACCTCTTTGCTCCTTGTAAGTTCACAAGTTGCCTGACCTTTATAGGTACTTAGCACCCCTTTCTAAAAATAGGCATGGCTTAAGTACGGGTTTAAGTACTTTTCATTGTTCAGCAAGGAGTTTTTTTTTCCTAAAACAGTCCTAAGTACGGGTGGAGTAGAGGTCCTCCCATTTCTGATCCAAGTAGAGTTCTCACATTTTAGATCTAAGTAGCTTCACTGTTTAAAATGGGGATGGTCTTAACCAAATGTTCTAAGGTAGAGTCTGAGAAATTTCAAGATTCACAATCCCCCCTGATGATCATTGAGAGACTAGTCTCCCCATTGATCATTTAACATAATCATTTTGTAGTTCTAAATGCACTTCTAACTATAGATATACACAATATTCAATTTTCTAAGAGAAATTAGAATAGTGAGGGAGGAAGTAGAAAAGAAAAGAAAGCAAAACCAATGTTTTGCTGGGCTCATTGACAGAAAGCCAAATTAGGGGCAGTCCCTTTTGGCATAAATGTGTACATTTACAATAAATGTTCAATCAAAGTTCAGTTCAATCAATCATGTCCAAAGTTCATTCTTGATCTTCTTGATGAAGTGTAGATTTTCAGGTATCTTTCTGCAACAATTCATTCTCTGGATTTAGGAGTTTCAAGTTTCTTTCTTGAAGATATTTTCTCGAACAAAATTCAAAGTCTTGGATTTTTATAACAATACAATCTTAAAAAAAATTCAAAATTCTTAGATTTTGAATTAAAATACAACCCCCCCCCGAAGTAAGTGTTAAAAAAACATCCAGTTCAGCTCAGGATGCAATGTTTAGTATGGGGGTGTATGTGTCAATTATCAAAAGAAGAGAAAAATAATCAAAAACATAAGAAAAAAATTCAAAATAGGTCTTTGTATAGATCCAATTTAGAGTAATTTCTATCCCACAAGTCTGTAGGACAGAATGCAGTAATATTTCACTTATTCATTTGTAGCCAAGACTACAGGAAGTTGCCATAATATAAGAAGGAAAAGAATTAGAATTCTATTTTGATAGGGAAGCGTCATTCCCTCATTTGATTTTTTACATTCTCAGGGATATAGGGAGCCAGCATAATAGTCAAATTTTGTACTTGTATGAGTATTTCGCAAAGAGTGTAGATACAAGGAAGTCCTACGACTTAACGTATGTCAAGCGTCGCAACCTCGAGTCTCACATTAGTATTTCATGTGTGCTCTTTTTGGCACTATTCAGGTTAAATCTGTGCTCCTTGTTTTTTATCCCTTTTTTTGGAATCAGATACAAACATTAATCACAGTCCTATAATATTTTATCAATAAATGGCAGGTTCCCATAGTTTAAAGCTTTTGGGTGTGCATTGACATTATAGCAAGAATATATATATTTTAAATTTCTATTACTGCAGAAAAATAATATTAATTATGTGTACCTTTAGTACAAGAAATGAAAAAATCAAATATTCTAATCAAAATAAAGAAAAGCAATAATAAAATTAAAAAAATCAGTAATTCAATGTGTTCTCGAAAAACAGCATCCATTTGTCTATGGATTATTATCTCCAATGCATATGATAGGATACAATCAGTCTCAGCAGAAGATGCTTTCTTCACATGTGAGCAATGAATCCAAGAGTCCTTTTCTCCAACCTTTATAGATGTTGGAGTAGTTAACAGTATTTGGAATGGTCCTTCCCACGAAGGCTGAGTTGCTCCAGTATGCTTGAAATTCTTAATATAAACTTTATCTCCTGGGTTCAGGTCATGCAGAGAAAAGTCTAGTGGTCCGGCCTATACTGCCGCTCCGGATTCATGAAGTTCACGTAGTTTGTGCTGTAACTCCTATATATAGGAAGCAATAGTAATCTCTCTCCCTAATAGTGAGGTATATGTAGGGGGAAAAGGTTTAGCCTGTATAGGCGGATGTCCAAAAAGCATCTCAAATGGTGAGATGTGTAGGTCTCCTCTAGGCCTGCTTCTAAGATAAAATAGGGCCAGAGGGAGAATTTCAGGCCATTTTAAATGTGTCTCAGTGCATAATTTTCCAATCATAGTTTTAAGTTCTTTGTTCATCCTTTTCTACTATTTGGAGTGGAGAAAAAACTGAAAAAGGTTAATTAATATCAACAATATCAATAGAGTCTAAGAAGAATCATCTTTATTATATTTGGGATGTTCCTTGGGCACCCTCCTGAAGGGCACCTCTCTGAGGGTCATTAGCACCTCGAGTATGTTTTGGACGAGCGCCATTTCTCATATTTTGTTGTTGGTCATTATAATTTTCTTCATTTTGATCATTGTCATTATTTTCCCAATTCCTATTTCTATAATTCTGGTTTCTAAAGTTCTTATTTCTATATTCATTATAGTTATTTCCATAATCATTATTATAATTTCTAAAATTTCTAAAATTCAGAGGTGTGGCAGAGGTGAAATCATCAGAATTTGGCAATATTTCATCAAAGGGATGAGAGATGACTGAGGTTATGAGCCCGGAGGCTGCTGGCAGCACTGTGGGTTCCAGAGGTTCATTTTATCCCCCCTCCAAATAAGAGTACAAAATTCCATAAAACAACAAAACAGGCCCAGGACTTCCCCTGTAACTCAGGCTGTCCTTCTGGGGGAGCCCTTCCCCCAGTATTGCAGATTCCTCTTCCATTTCAGAGGCACTCCTTCCTGAAGAACGTGCAACTTAACCACAGTGCTGCCAACCGCTGTTTGTGGATGAGCAAAGAAGCCAGGAGGCTCAGTATGCTATAATGAACCATCTCTACTCTCCTAGTGGGAATGATTCTTTGGGGAAAGTGGGACAGTTGGTCCCCAGTGCTCCACTTGGTCTGCATCTCACCATATGTAAGGAGGACATCGTGTGGAGCTGGGGATATTCAGAGATGTTAAGATTAAAAATAAGTTTCTCTGCTAAAAGTATTATATTTTTAGAGGCTTATTAGAGATTAAGAAATTAAAAAAATACAAATAAGAAAGCACGTGACTAGTGTAAATCTTGAAATTTCTCAGACTTGTGAATGTTAAAAATTTCCACATTGAGGAATCCTCCATTGGAACAAATTCCCTACTGGGAAACATTCCCCATTTTGATGTGAGACCTCGTCAGGATCAGAAATGGGAGGACCGCTACTCCACCTGTACTTAAGACTGCTTTAGGGGAGAAAACTCCTTGCTAAACAAAGAAAGTACTTGGATCCATGCTTATGGTGGGGCAAGGAGTTCTTTGAGCCAGGCCTGTTTTTTAGAATTGATACAATGAGATGCTAGGTACCTAAAAGGGTCGGGCAAGTTTTCTCTTAATGATATTAGTTGACTCAGCTGTGTTTTCACTGGTTCAGATTTACTGAGGAGATTAATTGACACAGCAGCATTTTTTCTGGTTCAGACTTACTGAGGAGATTAGTTGACTTAGCAGGAATTCAGGTGGGCAGTCCTTTGGAAAACATCTATAGTGATTGGTAGATGTAAGGACTTAGGGGAGGTGACATAGGAGAAAAACCCCTATATAAGAAAAAGCAGAATCTCTTGAGAAAAAAAATCCTTTTGGAGGATCTCTGATGAGGACCGCTTGGGAAGAATCTCTTGAGAGAGGCTCTGGAGAAGGGAAGCTCTTGGAGGACAATCTCTAAGGAGGTCTTGCTGGAGCTCCTCTGAGGGGACTCTGTCCCTCTGGAGGCTCTGGAGAGAGGCCCTTTGGAACAGTCTCTGGCTGGAAGGCTCTTTAAGGAGGACTCTGGCTGGAATTCTCGCTGGTGAAGTCAGCTGAGATGGAGCTGGCCTGGTGTCACTAGAATCCTTGCTTAGACAGACCTTGTGGTGAGTGTTAAAAGACTGACTGACTGATCTCTCTCTCTTAAGACTCAGGTCTAGGCCATGTTGGCTTAAGGCCCTTCATACTTATTTCCTTTTTCTCTCTTTCTCTCTTTTCTTTAATTCCACATTTGTATTAATTAAAACCTCTATAAAACCCAGTTGACTTGGGTATTTGAATAATTGGGAATATTTCCCTGGCAACCACCTTATATTTGATTTAAAAACCAAGACACTGTAGTGAAACATATTTTCTGTGGTCAAATTTACTCACCCTCTCTTATATCTATCACAATTTATATCTTCCACCATTTTAACTCACTACAGTTTACATCATCACTCTTTTAACTGTTACAGTTTAAGGCCTTCAACTATTTTAAATCTAACACTAGGAGGGCCAATCCTCTTTTCCCCTTAATTCCTCCTGTGAGCCAATATGATATAACTTCAAACTTATCTCCTAACTTCTCTATTTTAACAGTCCTTTGGAATTCTCTCGAATCATTGTAATGTTCAGAATAATCCATTCAGAGTGGATCACTGTGCAATATCACTGTTAGTGCTGATGGTTCTGCTCACTTAACTTCGCATCAGTTCCTATAGGTCTTTCCAGGTTTTTCTAAAGTCATCCTGCTCATCATTACTTATCACACAATAGTATTATAATCCTATACCTCAACTTGTTCAGCCTTTCCTCAACTGGACATCTCAATGACTTCAAATTCTTTGCTGCACTAAATATTTTTGTGCAATTCTTTTCTTGTTGATTGTTCATCCTTTATTTTTAAAATTTTATTTTTTCCAGATTTCATGGCAATACAATTATAATAGTTGTTTTCTGACATTTTAAGATCCATGTTCTCCCCCTCTCTCCTCCCTGATACCCCACTCTGATATAGCAGGTAATATAAGGTGTGCATGTGCTTTCATGCAATACATATTTTCACAATCATCATATTTTGAAAGAAGACATGCATCCTATATGAAGGTAAGTTCAAAATTGGTATATGACTTATACATAAAGAGTGATATTATAAACAAATTAGGTGAATATAAAATAGTTTACCTATCAGATCCTATGGAGAAGAAAAGAAAGTAACCCCAAACAAGATATGAAGAACATTACAAGATTTTGACTATAGTAAATAAAACCTCCTGGCCCACGAGAGGTTTCAAGGAGAGAAAAATAGAAATAGGATAGAAGTTTTGGATCCTGCGAAGGGTGTGAAGGAGCCGGCTTTAGAGATGTAAATAATCGAGTCAGTAATCAATTATTGATTTTCGGGAGCCACAGCCTGCTCCAACCACTGTACATTACTATTCAGACTATTCCCATCCAATGATCTCAATTTAACACTGCACTGGTCAGAGGGATAATGCTAGCTCAGAAGGAAAGGAGATCAGAAACCAAAGGCGGTAGATAATGCTAGGTATTAGCATTGGAAAAGAGAGAGAGACAGGAAGGCCTGACCGAAAGGCCAGCCCTCAGGGAGAAAGATAGAGAGGAGAGAGAAAGGGGAGAAGTTGCTCCTTTGCAAAGCTGTTGATGTCCTCCCAGTGGGCAGGCTGGCTGCCTCCCGTTCCTTTTATTCTCTTTGATATACAAATGAGCTCAATACATATTGATCAGTTACATGATGCCTCAATACATATGGATGAGTTACCTAGTGTATTGCCATTGGATCATTGCAACTTATGACAAGGCGAAGGTGGGGTTATTATCCTCAGGTGAGTGAGACAGGAGGAAGCAAGGTTTCACGCCTAAACTTCAGCCACGCTGGGAATAGAGCCCATTGCCATGCACAGGATGGCCATGTGCTCACTCACAATCCTTGTCTCTCCATAATACCTATGGGCTGGACTGCTACATTAAATTTAAAGGGTTTCATACAAACAAAATCAATGCAACCAATACTAAAAGGAAAGAAACAAACTGGGGGAAAATTTTTAAACAAATTTCTCTGATAAAGGTCTAATTTCTCAAATATATAAAGAACAAAGTCAAATTTATAGGAAACCAAGTCATCCCCCAAATAACAAATGGCCAAGGGATATAAATAGGCAGTTTTCAGATGAAGAAATCAAAAAAATAAATAATCATATGAAAAAAAAATGTTCCAAATCTCTCCTGATTAAAGAAATGCAAATCAAAACAATTCTGAGGTACCACCCCACACCTAGCAGATTGGTCAATATGACAGTGAAGGAAAATAATAAATATTGGAGGGGATGTGGCAAAATTGGGACACTAATGCATTGTTGGTGGATTTTTATGAATTGATCCAAACATTCTGGAAGGAAATTTGGAATTATGCCCAAAGGGCTTAAAAGAATGCATGCCTTCTGATCCAGCAATTGCACTTCTAGATTTGTATCCCAAAAAGATAAAGAAAAATGGGGATAGACGTGTTTGTACAAAAATATTTATAGCTGTGCCTTTGCGGTGGCAAAAAATTGGAAATTGAAGGGACGTCTCTCAATTGGGGAATGGCTAAACAAATTGTGGCATATGATGGTGATATAAAATACTATTGTGCTATGAGGAATGATGAACTGGATGATTTCAGAAAAAGCTGGAAAGATCCACATGAAATGATGTGGAGTGAAATGAGAAGAACCAGGAGAATATTATACACAGTGACTGAAACATTGTGGGATAATCAAATGTAACAGACTGCTACTAACAGTAATGCAATGATCTAGGACATTCCAAGGGACTTATGAGAAAGAATGTATTCACATCCCAAGAAAGAACTGTGGGAGCAGAAACGCAGAATAAAACATATGTGTTGTCACCTGTTTAGGTATATGATTTGGGGTTTGGGTATTAAAAGATTATTACAAAAATGAATAATGTAGAAATAGGTTTTGAGTGACATTCATGTATAACCCAGTGGATTTGCTAATCAATCCTGGGAAGGGGAAGAAAAGAGAGGAGGGAGAGAACATGAATCACATAACCAGGGACAACTTATATGTAAATTTGTTACTGGAATAAAATAAAGAAAACAATTTTAAAAGGAGATATGTATCTTACATTAGAGGAAATGTATAAAGGAAATAAAATAAAGAATGGGCTGCTTCCATATGCATTTAGACTCCATCATGCCCTTCTGTGGTGGTGGATAGACTTTTTCATCATGACTCTCTTGCAGTTGTCTTGGATTCTTGCATTGCTGATAATAGCTAAGTTATTTACAGCTGATCATCATATATTAGAATTCCTATGTCCAACTCCTGATTCTGCTCACTTCACTTTGCATCATTTCATATAAGCCTTTTCAGGTATTTTTATGACTGCTCTAGTCATCATTTCTTATGGGAAAATAGTTTTTCATGACAATCATATACCACAACTAATTCAGCCATCTCCAAATTGATGAACATCCCTTCAGTTTGTAATTCTTTGCCACCATGAAAAGAGTTGTTACGATTATCTTTGCACAAGTAGGTTTCTCCCTATCTTTCATCTCTTTTGGGGTACTGATCTAGTAGTGGTATTGTTTAGTAAAAGGGTATGCACATTTGATGGTCCCTTGGGCCTGGTTCCTAATTGCTCTCCAGAATGTTTGTATCAGTTCACAGCTCCGTCAACAGTATATTAATGTCCCAAGTTTTCCATATCTTTTTCTAAAATTTCTCAATTTCCAGTGTTTTTCCATTTTTTCTCTGCTCTTAGTATAACTGGTGTTTCTACTCTAATATTAAATAGTAGTGCTGATAAAGGGTATCCTTGTTTCACTCCTGATCTTATTGGGAAAATTTTTAGTTTGTCCCCATTAGGGAGTCATTAAATTCCATTTGCTGAATTTTAGTGTTTATGAAATTTGTTTTCTTCCTTGAACTCTTGTGTTTCCTTTTCCATTTGGCCCATTCCAGGCTTTAGGGAGTTTTCTTCACTAGCTTTGTTGACATTCGACCACTCCAAGGCCCATTTGAACTAAGACCTTTGATTCTGGAGACAATGTCTTTTCTTTTATAATTGGGTGCTTCCCATTTTCTACTTTCTTCTTTCTACCAAATTCTGAATGAAAAGGAATAATGCCCATTCAAGCAATTGCTGCCAAAATGTGGTGAACGTAATATTATTTAGATCAGGAAGGGATTTCAGGGGTCATCCAACTTATTTCATTTAAGAGATGAGATAACTAAGGACTTGAATGTCAAGTCTTTCTAAGTCTTTCTCAAGATACTCTGCCTCCCAATCCCATTTTTCCTTATAGTGTTGTACCCCTTTAAGATGGAAGGCAATGAATACATTTACATCATTTCATTAAGCAAGTGGCATGGAGACCTCCACATGGTCTAGTGGCTCATGGAAGAGCTATTCACATGCAGAGAACGAACTGTGGGAGCAGAAACGCAGAAGAAAAACATGGGATCTATCACGTGGTTTGATGGGGATATGATTGGAGTTTTGATGTTCAAAGATCACTATACTGCAAATATGAATAAAATGTAAATGGGTTTTGGACAATCATACATGTATAACCCAGGGGAACTGCTCATCAGCTCCAAGAGAGGGGAAAGAAGATAGAAGGGGAATCATGAATCATGGAACCATGGGAAAACATAGTAAATAAATAAATAAATATGTCTAATTCCTTTGCCACGGGATTCATGCCAATTCATGCCAATCAATCAATCAACATTGAAAAAAGAGTGTATTCTGTGCCAGACACTGTGCTACGTGTCAGGCCTTCAAATACCCGAAGGAAATTACTGTGTTTTCTACCTCTTTCCCTAAACCTCCTGTTCCTCTGGTTAACCATCTAAGTTCCTGAAGTCAGTTCTTGTATGGCATGATCTCCATTCTCCTCCCCATTCTATGCACCCCTTTCAGATGCCCTTTATCTATGTGAATGTAGCATAAATCGTACCTCTTATTCAGTTTAAAATCCCATTTTGGTGGTATCAGCCCCACCATTATAGGTGGGTTTAGTCTCCCTCAGCACTCCGACTTGGCCTGAGGTGAAGGCTGTCCAACCAGAGCGACCCAGGAGTGCTCTACATGACTCTGTAAGAAAGAGAACAGAGGAAGCAAGGCTCTTTGGGGGAGCATTTGGCTCTTGGCACACTTGGGCTGAAGAAGGTTTGAATCGATCACTCTGTCTTACAGGTAAGCAACTCCATTCAAGGAAGCTTCTATTTAGGCTCCCATAAGGACGGAATCAAATAAACATTCATATTTTAAATGTATTTTAAACTTCTGTAGCATAGGGACAGTTTTCATATTGGTCTTTTTATTCTTCGTACCATGCAGAAGAGGAGCCAAGATGGCAGTGCAAATGTAGTAAAAGGTAAATGTGTAAAATGACCTCTCACAATTTCCCCTCCAAATAACGTTAAAACAATGTCTCAAAATAACTTCTGGAATGGCAGAACCAACCAAAGGATGGAGTAAAGCAATTCCTTCCCAAAAGAGCTTACGAGGCCACAGGAAGGGTTTGTTTCAATGGGGTGAGAGTGACAGACAGACCACAGCCAGCCAGCGCAGGCCTTGTGGAAGGTGAGATCACTACCGATAGTGTCTAGAGCTCTCAGCCTACTAACAGTGGGGGCCAGAAAACCGATCAGGAGGAGGTTAACCTGGAAACTTTGTGGCACTGGGTGCCAGGCTCAGTTGCATCGCCCAGAAGAAGATCTAGGTCACAGGCCCAGGCCTCACTCAGGTCCATGGGTGAGGTGGAGCACTAGTCCTCCAACTCTGGAACATGTGAATGCAGGGGACCAGGGATCCTGGTGAAAGCTTCAGGGCTGAAAAATGCTTGTGGTCTCTCACAAACTGGAGTACAGGACAGAGAGCAGAGACCACACCTCTCCTTAGATCATATCATGTTAGAATAACTGAAAACTTATAAATCCACAGAATTAGTTCTGAAATTTATGAAAACCTGAAGTTTAGGACAGTGTTTCCTCTGTTCTAGGAACAGAGTCCAACTATAACATAAAGTTGAGTCAATAAATAAGCTGGAAACACAAGCAAACAATAACACCAAAAAATCACCATAGAAATTTCTATGCAATGTTACTATGGTGCTAGGGAAGTTCAAAATACAAACTCAAAAGAAAATAGTAATGTGAAAACAGCTATTAAAAAAAAAACCTCAAAGAAAAATATGAATTGGTTTCAGAATAAAAAAAATTCCTGGAAGAGATCAAAAACATTTTCAAAATAAAATGAGAGAAGTAGAGGAAAAACTGGGGAGAGAAATGAGAGTGACACCAAAAAAAAATCATTACAAAAAAGCAAACAGTAAAGAAAGTTACAAAAATGGGAAAAGGTGTACAAAAATTCACTAAAGAAAACAACTTAAAAAGTAGAATTGGCCAAATGGAAAAGGAGGAACAAAAGCTCACTAAAGAAAATAATTTCGTAAAAATTAGAATCAGGCAAGTAGAAGCTAATGACACCATAAAACATCAAGAAACATTAAACAAAGTGAAAAGAATGAAAAGAGAAAAAATATGAAATATCTCAACTGGAAAAAACAACTGATCTGGAAAATAGGTCCACGAGAAAGCATTTTAAAATCTTGAACTACCTGAAACATGACCCAAAAAGAGTCTAGTATTATATTTCAATAAATTTTCAAGAAAAATGCCCTAGATTCAGAAGGTAGAATGGTTATTGTCTTTCATGCTAGAAGAGGACCAAAAGGACATCACTATGTTGGGATCACTGTGCAGTGTTTCTGAGTGGCTGATCAGAGCAATATGAGTTCAGAAATTTGTGCTTGGGCACAAAGAGCAAGTATGAACTTATGAGGTGGAGAGGGCTCTAAATCTGTACATCTCACCTTTCTCTTGAACTATGAGCAAATTGACTTCTTTGATGTAGTCACAACATACAGGATGGTCGTGGGTCCCTGTTCCCCACATCTCACAATTAATACCAATTCTTCAAAGAGACTTTAAGAGTAGCCTTGTATCACTTCCTCTGAGCTCAGTACGAGCACTTGCCTCATGTGAATTCTCCCAAAATATAGTCTTTTTGGTAGATGTACGTTTGGCACTCCAGCAAGTGGCCAGTTGATCAGAGTTGTGCTTCTTGCAGTAGAATCTGAATGCTTGGCAGTTCAGCTCACAAAAGGGCCTCAGGGTCCACAACCCCATCTTGCCATATGAACCTCAGGATCTTCCCAAGGCAATTCACATGGAATTGATTTGCTTTCTTTGCCTGGCATTGGTATACTCTCTAGGTGTAACAAGTATATAACAATGAAGTCAGCACAATGGCTCTGTAGACCTTTGGGCTGGTGGGCAGTCCAATACCTCTTTGTTCTCACACTTGCACACAGCCAGCTCTGGCCATGTGTGTGTCAGCCTCATCATCTAGGTGGACATCCCTGGAAAGTACACTGCCAAGGTAAGTGAAGTCTTCCCTAGCATTTGGAATCCACCCATTTTTGCAGCCGATGGTTCCACATAAGGCAGTGTTTACTGGTGGAAAATCTTGGTTTTCTTCATGCCAGGCCAAAATTAGCAAAGCAACAGAGAATAAATCTGTGTTCTATTGCATCTCAGACTTGAGGCTATAATAAGTATGCAATCATCTGTAAACCAAAAGGTGTCCACCTTTTGTCCCTCCACATTAGGCTTGGCTTGTAGCCTTTTCAAGTTAAATCACTGACCTTCAGTGTAGTAGCTGACTTTGATGCTGTTTTCATCCCCCCTGAAGGTAGCTGGCAACATTGCTAAAAATATCATGCTAAAAAGCATGGGAGCTGGAGGTCCTAGGTTCAAATCTGGCCTCAGTCACTTCCTAGCTGTGTGACCCTGGGCAAGTCACTTGACCCCCATTGCCTAGCCCTTACCACTCTTCTGCCTTGGAGCCAATACACAGTATTGACTCCAAGACAGAAGGTAAGGGTTTAAATTAAAAAAAAAAAGCATGGGAGCATGGGGAAGACTTTGGTCAAAAGAAAAACACTTTTGAGGATGGTCAGGGTGAACAGAGAGAAAGAGTAAGATAAATGGGGGGAATAAGATGGAGGGAAATGCACAGTAATCATAAGTGAAAAAACTACAGCAAGTTTTTCTGCTTAAGTCTTCATTTCTCAAATATAGAGAGAACTTAGTCAAATTTTAAAAATACAAGACATTCCCTGAACTAATAAAAGGTCAAAAGATATCAACAAGCAGTTTTCAGATGAAGAAATCAAATTTACCAACTGTCATATGAAAAAATATGCTAACTCATTATTGATTAGATAATGGCAGATTTATTCAACTTTTAAAGTAATGTGGAAATATATTTTGAGTGACCACAGATACATAGTAATCATAAGTGTGAATGTGAATGGAATGAACTCACCTATAAAACAAGTGACTAGCAG
The DNA here is from genome assembly GCF_027887165.1 of Monodelphis domestica. NCBI lineage: Eukaryota > Metazoa > Chordata > Mammalia > Didelphimorphia > Didelphidae > Monodelphis > Monodelphis domestica. The sequence goes on from NC_077229.1 coordinate 1,779,819, forward strand.
AGTGAATTAAAAACCAGAATTCTACAATATAATGTTTACAAGAAATGCATTCTAAGAAAGGAGTCAAAGAAAAGGGGTTAGAGCATAATCCATTATGTTTCTGCTGATGTAAAAAAAGCAGGGGCAGCAATCATGATCTCAGACAAAGCAAAGTCAAAAATAGATTCAGTTAAAGGAGATGAGGAAGGTAACTCTATCTTGATAAAAGGTACCATAGACAATGAAGTAATGCCAATACTAAATATACATGCACCAAATGGTAACCATGCAAATTTTTGAAAAAATGAAATAAATTACAGAAGGAAATAGACTATAAAACTATACTATTGGGGGATCCCAACTTGCCCCTCTTAGAACTAAATAAATCCAACCAAAAATAAACAAGAAGGAAATTAAGGAGATGAAGAGAATTTTAGAAAAATTAGATATGAAAGATTTTTGGAGAAAACTGAATGGGTACATTCTTAGTGGTATATGATACCAACAAAAAAAATTTGACCACATATTAGAGCATAAAAATGTCACAGTTCAATGCAGAAAAACATATATTAAATGCATCCTTTCATTTAGACCATAATGCAACAAAAATTAAATTCAATAAAGGCCTGTGGAAATACTAAAAATTAATTGGAAACTAAATCTAATACTAAAGAATGAATGGATGAACAAATGAATTGTAGAAATAATAAATCAATTAAATTAAATTAAATAAAGAGAATGACAGCAATGAGACAACTTACCAAAATATATGTGATGCAGACAAAGCAGTGCTTAAGGAAGAATGTATATCCAAAACCGAGGCTACCATTTACAGAAGTTTTGTTGTGGCTGATGCAATCATATCCAAAGCCGAGTGCCTTCTTAGTGCAGTAGGCCTTGCAAGTCAGTTTCATAAGCTGAAGGTCCTGAGTTTGATCCTCAAAAGGGGGATGTGGTACAATGGGAGAAGCTCCTAAGGCAAAAAGAGGCACTTGGCTTTTGCTTAGCCCCACCTAACTGGGATTGTCGGTTACCTTAGGGTCATTATTCCTTCTCAAACTGCCAGCCTGAGATTCCCTTCAGGGTGGATTCTCACAGGAACAAGGAACAAGCAGAAGCTTTGGGGTCTCCAACTTACAAGCTAGTCCTAAAACTTGGAGTTCATCAGATCTTACTGGGCTACAAGTTTAAGGTTTCTAGATTCAGAATTCAAAATACCAATTTCACAAGAGTATGAAGATAGAGGCATAGCTAGACTATAGTTTTTCTAAAAGAGATCTTGGGATTTGGGGGGATTTCAATTTATATATAATCTAACAATTTCTCATGGTAGCCATTAAAATCAAACTAATGGACAAATAAAATTAATGTAGTCAAGATTAGAAGGAAAGCAGTAAATTGGGGGTAAACTGGATTAGCAAAATCAAAGTCTTCTCTCTGTTCTTCAGCAGGCCATCTTGTCAGGGTGCTAATCAGTTCTGGTCTTATCAATAAATTGCCTATGCTGATGACGGCTAAATAATTCCAAAAGGAGGAACTCTGCATCCTGAAAATTAGGCTCAAACATTTTAAATGCCCTCTTCAATTCCTTAAGTGCATAGTAAGACTCACAGAGAAATTTTGGAAATCTGCGCCAGATAGATTCGAGTTCCTGGGTGGAAAATTGTTTGTGAACTTTGGAATGAAGCACCCCTGCATTGCCTGATATCTTTGCAATGTCCCCAAGTGGTAATATTTTCTCAACATCATTGCTGATTTCCTTGCCATTTTCCTGGGCCCCTTTCTTGTTCTTTCCCTTTGCTTTCTTATCTTCTCCTCATTATCTTTGTCCTTAAGCCCAATATCTTCTTGCCCACTTCCATCCTTAGCCTGATCTAATCCTTGCCTTTGCAGAAACTCCTCACACATTTTCTTAACTAGCTGTTCCAGATTTGTGTCTACAACCAAGATTTGAGCTGCTTTCTTTGGTGTCAGAAACTTAATAATGTTCTTGAGATAGGAGAAGGTCTGTATGGCAGCCCTGGTAAACACATACAGTTGGGTGAGGATTTGCCATAGTACAGTGTCAGTAGTGAAGGGTAGAGCTGTTAGAAAAGCAGTCGAATTAGAAATCAGGCCTATAGTGTCCATCAGAATATTAGTCACTGCACTATACATTAAATTATAAATCCAATAGCACGCAAAGACTGAGAGTACCACCACTTCACAGATTATCTGCAGAAACATCTTCTTTTTCCCTTATCTTTCACTGTTTAGGGAAGGGTAAGTAATCTTTTCCAGGGTGCCAAATTGTGTTCGAGGCTCAGTTACTAAGGTAAAGGGAAAGACTGGAATAATAATAAGAAATAAGGTTAAGGGGGACACTGAATTCTCACTTCTCCCTGCCCCCACCCCCCACACTTCTTGTTTCCTTTGGTTGGTTTCAACAGTGATTCAGAGTTGCTAAGTTGGCTGCAGCTTTTAACAGACTAATCTCACTCTATAATACTGAAAACAGGGATTTATTTGAAAGGAAGAAAGGTAAAGGAGTGGGGATAGGAGAGAGGGAATTTATGGTTTCCCTAATCTATTAATAAATTCAAGGGCAGCTGGGTAGCTCAGTGGATTGAGAACCAGGCCTAGAGACGGGAGGTCCTAGGTTCAAATCCAGCCTCAGCCACTTCCTAGCTGTGTGACCCTGGGCAAGTCACTTGACCCCCATTGCCTAGCCCTGACCACTCTTCTGCCTTGGAGCCAATACACAGTATTGACTCCAAGACGGAAGGTAAGGGTTTTAAAAAAAAATAATAAAAATTAATAAATTCAATATAAGTAAGGCTGAATAGTCTTTAAGGGATATTGTTAATAACTTGAGAAGATATTCAGAGTTGCGCCACAAATCTTTCAAGGAGAAGCCAATAGCCAGAAAGGTAGAGTAAATCTCTTTGATAGCTCCTTCCTCAGAGTCCAAGGAAGAAAGGTGAGTAAAAACAGTTTGTGCCAGCTTATTCAAACTGCCTTCCTCCTGGCCACATTCTCCTTTAGAATCTTCCTGGTTTACAGATCTTCAAGCTTCCATTGCTTGCACTTGCTTGCCAATCTTTCTGTAGTTGTAATAAGTTCTTCACAGGGGGAGAGGGATTTATAGTTTCTCAGAGGTCTCTTATCAAAAATATGTAGAGAACTTTGTCAAAGATATAAGAATATTACTATTCCTCAATGGATAAATGGTCAAAAAATATGAAAAAACAGTTTTTGGTTGAAGAAATCAAAGCTATATGTAAGTGTATGAAAAGATGTTCTACGGAATTATTGATTTTAAAATGAAAAGCAAGATATCATCTCACACCTATCAGAATGGCTAAAATGATAAAAACACAAAATCACAAACATTGAGGGGATATGGGAAAATGGGAACATGAATACACTAACGGTGGAACTTACAGATTCATCTATTTTGGAAAGCAATCTGGAATTATGCCTTTCAGTCTTGAAAAACACAGAACCACTGAAGTAGCCAGAAAGAACAAGTCTTTAATCAGGACAAGAGGGGCAAAGTTCAGAGCCAAAGCTCTGGGAATCTGGGAACAGTGTCTCCAGGAAAAAATACCTCGAAAGGGGAGTTCCAATGAACTGAAGAACTTGGGGTCTTATATACATACCTTTTGGGAGAAAAATGACCAGAAAGTTCAATGGATTGGCTTTACAGTGGACACAAGGGAAGGAGGGCTGAATTCCCTGGGAGAGGCTGATGCTTTACAAAGGAAAAGGAGAACTTTTAGGAAGAGAAAAGGACCCCAGGCCCTGACAGTCAGAAAAATAAATGAACTATAATAGCTTGAGATCAAATCTTTTCCATTAAGATCCATGTAAAGAGTCTGTGAAAAAAAATAGTATAGGATTGGCATTTACTGTATAAGAAAGTTTTTAAAAAGCACTTTATCTGTAAACTTGTATGGCTTTAAGGAATCTTTAGAACAAAAGAGTTGTTTGGGTTACGGAATTTCAAGATGGTGGAATTGAAGTACTGAGAGGCTGAACTTCTCCAAGCTGGAATGGGAAGGATCTTCCATTTGAGGAAAAAGCTTTTGGAGATCTCAACAAATGCTATTTTGCGGTTGGAATTGAAGTCTAACTGTCTGATGACTGAGCCACCATCCAAGACCACGAGGCACTCAGAGGAATGTGGCTAGATCCCAGTGAAGGCCTTTGTAACAGGGCTAAAGGACAGAACTGGATTCTTCTGGCTCACTAAGGCCAGGGACTCAGATGGTTCCCGAGTGGATTTGTGGCATGTGGATTGCTGGAGGCTCGAGTTAGACAGTGTTGAATGACTCTGGGCCCTTTAAGGCATAGACCTAAGGAGCCAGCCAGGACAGTACAATCTTTTCCTGCTTTTCCTTTTATGGTGAATTCCTATAAAACAAAGTGTGAAATGGGAGCGTGAGCACTCTATATCCCAAACAACTGAGCAAAGCAGGGAGGTGAAGGGCCAGGGAACATACTTTGAGAAGTAAGAGGGGCTGCTGCATCAGGGATCCGCCTCTGCAGTTTTAATTTATCACCATTGAAGTTCGGATCTTGGGCCCAGAGCTCTCTGTAGTCCCTCCAGAACTGGGGCTCGAGCCACTGTCTTTGGGTGTATTAAGCCCAACTCATCTGTGCTTTGCAGAGGATTTTAGCAGGAACATCCCAAAGCATCTCTGCAAGCAACTTGGGAAGCACATTTCCTGAGCCAACGTCCTGTGTGAAGATTTCTGAGACAGCATCTATTGGCCCTGGGGATGAGCTGCCCAAATGCAGGGAAGTCGCGTGTTGAACCGATGTTATCAGGTGCTATTGCGCTCATTTTTTCTGTGTTTGCCCCAGTTCTGGCTTCCACACTTTGGCCTTCGGGACTGAGCCTCTCCCTCATGCTCCATCTGCCAATGAGGGGAACCCGTCGCCTGGGCCCATCCTCCAGATCGCCAGGCCTACAGGAGGTCTGCTGCTGCTAGGAGACAGCTCTGAGGGAGCCACAGAACACAAACTTCACCATTCTCCCATGGAAATCTGGAGAGGGGGGAGATGTCAGGGGACCCCGACACCCCCAAACCCCAGCGATAGCCCAGGTCTAGATGAAGGGAACATCCCCTCGGGGCCTCCCCCGGCTTCCTGTGAATACTGGTCCGCCCCTCCCGGCTCTGCGAAGCACAGCATCTACTCCTGCCTCAGACCCTCCCCAGCATCCTCCTGGCGTCCAGGGGCTAGAAGCATCCCAAGCACCTGCTGCCCTGGGAGCAGCGTTCCGCCCACTCCTGCCTCCCTGGCCGTTCATGGAACTCGCATTCCGTCTTTTACTTTCAAGCGGATGATGGGAGGCTTCGCTGCTGACCAGGGACCCAGCCCAGCCATGGCCGGACAGCAAAGCCCTCCCACATGAGAATGGAGGGCGGTTCATTCCGGAAATGAGCAGAGCCCAGAGAACATTCTGTTTGGCAGCAGAAGCCTCCTTTGAGGAAGGCTCGTGTGTGCCCACTTCCGGGAGAGAAGCAGCTTTTCCGTCCGCCCATCGCTGCTGAAGCCACGCCTCCCCCCCCCTCCCCAGGGTGCAGAGGACCCTCCCAGACACGCGGGCGCCTTTTGGTTTCTTGCTCGGTCTTTGCCGCTATTCCTCGCGCTCCTCTTACCAAGGGCTCCGCCGCCTTGTCCACCGGCAGGAGACGACGACCCCGGTTTCAAAAAATCAAACGGTCCCTTTACTGACTTCCGAGGAAATGGATTCCTGGGGGAACTCGAGCGACAGCGGCAGAGCCATGAGACAGGAAGCCTGAAGAAAGCGCGGGGGCTGCCCCTCGCCTCGGGAGACCCGCAGCCTCGCTGCTGCCCCTCGTCTCCTCCTGGACCATTCGGGCCCTTCTCTGCATCTCACTAGGGAGCCAGGCACGATGGCGCAGCATGCCGAGGACCTCTCGTTATGACACTCTGGGGACTGGTGAAGGGAGACAGCCTCTACGGATCTGCCTCTCGGGCTGCCAGTCCTTCCTCGGGGGAGGAAAAGGATGAATAATTAAAGGTAGTCCCCGGAGGGCCACCCGACGTGCCTCACCCTCTTGAGATCCATGAAGAAAGGGAGGGATCTGTGCCTGGGTTAGGGTGTAGGGGGTGGGGGAGATACTTGGGTAATGACAACGATGTCAGGAACAGAAGATGTTAATAAAAACGTAATTTAAAAAATATTTACAACCCTACGAGAAACTGCTTCCGGGCAACACTACTGAGGTAAGCAGAACCAAGATGGTGGCTTAGTAACAGAAGAGTTGGAACGCTCAAACACTTCCAAACCAATCAATAATGAGAAAATGCTGATGAAACTCCAAGGTTTCACCTCTAACCCACAAAATAGGCCAAAATGGCAAAAGATGGAAAAGAGTCAAAGCCAAAAGGAACTTGGGAAAATGGGAATTTTAATTCCTTGTTGACGTTCTCAATCCATCGACCATCCAGGAAGATGATTTGGGGCTACCCTTCTGGAAGGTGACCAAAGCGTGCTGGGGTTGAACCCTGAGCCTTCACTGTGGGCATCTGTGCCAAGGAGATCAGACAGACAGACTTTGAATGTGTCAAAGTAATCACGGAAGGACTTTGTTGTAGGAGAAAAGAACTGAAAACAAAATGCTTTGGGGCTCCCTCTTGCTGACCGTTGCCTGAAGAACAGCTAGTGTGGTATATGGATGGAATGAAGATGACACACTATAAGAAACTGTGACTAGGAAGAAGTCCCAGAAACAGGGGAGACTTTTTAGGAAGAAGTCAGTCAGTCAGCTGAAGGAGGAGGGCCTTGAAGCTTCATCGGCTCCTTTTCAGTTCCCGTTTCACTTTGTGTGAGCAATAACAAACCATGCAAGTGGATAGGGATGTGGTTCTTGTGATGATCAAGCGGGTCCCAGAGTTGAACAATACTGTTCTCTTTAATGTAGTGGAGGTACGATGGCCACGTTGTCCACAACGTTCTGATGCCACTGATGCAGGGAGTAGTTTTGTGGAATTGTTTTATCGCTAAATATGAGTCCGATAATATATTTGAATGAACACGAAATGTAAAAATGCAAGATTCTTTTTCAAGTTTACGTTTGATCAGGTAAGATTTTAAAGTTAAGTATTGAGTGGAAAGAGGCCTTTAAGAACCCTGGATGGAGCCATCAAGAAAAAATTCAAACACAAATATGATGAAGTTTGATCGCGTTCGTCCTCCCAATCCTATGACTGTTTGTTGTACAAAACGCATGTATCAGCACGATCATAACTAAAAGGTCCTCCTCCTGGCTGCGTACTTCCTAGACCCTCATTTATCTGAGCATTTTCCTGGATTTTGTCGTCAGCACTCTGACTGTTGCTAGTGATTGTTATTGCTCATAAGGCTCTTTTCTTTTTTTCTCTCTCTACAGTATGACTTGTGGATTTAATGCTCCAAAGCATTCCCTGAACTCCAGTCCCATATCATCGGCTGCCCGCTGGAAAGCCAGGAGGGGCCTCAAACTGATCGTTCAATGCCTGCCCTCCCTTCTTCCCACTTTCCCTGGGACTGTTAGAGGCATCAGCACTTCCCTGGTTTTCAGCCTTGTGATCATCCTTGTCGCTCTTGAACAAATCCCAAATCCCATCAGCTGCCAAGGCTTTATTTAGACCTTTTACCCACTCTTCTCCCCTCAAATAGACACCACCCGAGTTTGGCTCCTATCTGTCACCTAGTGATCTAACTGTTCTCTCTGCTTCATCCTCCTCCGATCCATCCTCTGAAGATGCCAAAGTGGCATTCTTAAAAGTGACGATGTCCCGTCCCAGGCACACAACTCAAGCGACTCCCTATAAGTTCAAGAGTCCGATGCAACTTGTCTTAGGCATCCAAATCCCAGAACTTGACATGCCCCACCGTCCCAGTTTTAGCCTACTTTATGAGCTTTCATTGATCTTGGATCCAGCCAGCCAGCCTCCTTTGGTCCTCATGGGAGCATCTCATCTCCCATCTCCATGTCTATGCACTGGCTGTGCCTCTGGCCTGAAATGCCCTCCTCCTCAAAACTTTTTAGAATCTCTAGTTTCCTTCAAAACAAAGTTCATGTCTCCCCCTCTCTGTCCTCACACACAAGATTCCCATCTCCAACCTCCAAGTATTTTCCCTGGCTGTTGTCCATGCCTGGTTATCCTGGGAAATGAGTTTTTGGAAGAGTACACCCAGGGCAAGAAATCTAGGCTAAAGGACTGTCCACTGAATGGCTGCAATATCTACACATCTCAGTTTCTAACACTCAAGGATAGATTCGGATATCTGTCAACTGGAGACACTGAAAAACCCAGCCTTGTATGCCTTTGTCAAAAAACAAACCCCTGCCTGAGCCGTAGATTCAAGAGGTCTTTGGAGAATGTTCAGGACACCCTCCTGTGTTGAGGTCTCACAAAAATGGAACATGTAAATTATGTAAGGAAATTACATGAACATTCTAGAAATACGAGACCTATTTTTTCAGGGATCTAAATAGGCATCTCTTCAAAACAGCTGTCCAAATTATCGCAAAATTTTCTCTCTCTGATAATCAAAGAAATGCAAATTAAAATTCAGAAGTGAAACTTTCCCTCTATTAATAAGAGTAAACTTATGGGTAGCAAGTGTGAGACTTATAAAGCACTTTTATTGTTGAAAGGAACCTTAAAAACCCTTAATCCAAGCTACATCTGAACATAATATTCCCTACAATATATCTAATGAATGGTGATCCAACTTTGGTTCAAGGACCTCCTGTGAACTCTGAAGTTTCAACTCATGCATTAGATTCAAAAACATGTCAAAAGTCAAAAATTGTTAGTGTTGGAGACCCATTGGGGACCTGTGAATTAGTCCAACTATTCTAGAAAACAATTTGGAAGTATACTAAGAAAGTCACTAAACTCTATATAATCTTGCACTCTAAAGGGGTCAAGGATAGAGGACAATGTCCCAAGTAGACAAAAAAATTCATGATACTTTTGTGGTATCTAAGAACTGTAAACACAGTGGATGTTCACTGACTAGGGAATAGCTCTACAAATTATGGTATGTGAATGGAATATTATTTCCCCCTAAGAAATGCTGTATGTGAAAAATTCAGAGAAAAATGGACAAGGGATGAGCGGTGAGAATAGCATGAAAGTCCAGATTCAAAATGAGGACTTCTCCTGAAGTGGGAAACAAAGAGTAAAGATGTGAAAGGTATATGGGGGTAGAACAGACAAGAAAGGGAAACTCGTGTGTGTGTGTGCACATATGTGCATGCTCATGTGTGTGGAGAAGGAAGGGCAAAACAGATTCTAGAGAATTAATTGGAACACGGGAAACTAGAAGAATATGTCTTGACAAATCATCTAATGAACTCACAGGCACCAGATTACAAAATGAGGACAGTGTAGGGTTTCCAAAGTCACCTGAGGTAAATCAAACCTTGCAATTCTCTCCATTTTGACCAATGAGATTACAGAAGGATAAATCAAACAGTTCTGGCCTATAGGGAATAAGCTCTTTTCCAAGAATTGCAGGATGTCCTATTCAGTAAGCATCATTCATTCTTTTCATTAGCATGGCACATTTTCTGTAAGAAATTAAATTAAGGGTTTAATTAAATATATGAGAATTCTAAGCTAATACTATGCTCACCGACTTAAAAAATATTATAGCACAAGCCAAAATGACTTTTAGTAGTTTTATTTACAAAAATGTGGAAAGAGTGAAAGTAGAGAAATATAAAAAAGAGGGTAGAGAAGGAGTCCAGCCTATTACTCTAAAATGTTGCTCCAGTTCCTGGCTCAGCCCAGGCATGGCTCTTGTTAGCCCCTCAGCCAAGGAACTCGGTGGTGAATTAAGCAAGAATTCAACCCACACAGCCTCCTCCAAGAAGGGGAGGCCTCTCCAGAACTAATCTCTCCAGAAGTTAGGAAAGGAGGGTCAGCTTTTCACTCACCCAAGCCGAAGTTCAAAGGGATATCCAGGAATAGTCTTATGAGAAGCAGTCCAAGATCCAGAGTCCCAGGTCCAAGTTGTAGCTCCAAGCCACAGGCCAAGATCCTCCAACCCAAAAATTCAGGACGAAGATTCCTTGGAAAGGAAGTTCATCACCTTTTATAATCGTTTTTCTACATCACTTTCTGTCCCTTCCTCCACTTTATGGAGACCAATTGCAGTCTTTTAATTTGCATAGGATTGCCCAGGGCAGGCAGTGTTTATAGGTTCCATCTCTTGCTGTATGAGGGTGTAAACTCTTCACAAAGGATTCACAAGTTTCTGACTGAGTTGAAAGGGTGGAACTCTCTAAGTGGCTTGCAAGCTCCTCCACCTAGTGCCAAGTAAAGGTATTCTTTGGTTGATTAATTAAAAAATAGGCAAGGGGAGAGTCAATCCTATCTTCACATTTACTCTTCTCCACCAGTCACTCCAACTATTATTCTGTTGATCATGCTCAATATGAGTCTTGGTTTTTATGGCAAAGACTTGCCCATCTGTAGCCCAAACTTTAAGTAGGCTTCCTCATTCAGGGCATGCCCTTACTGCATTTACTTGACAGATCCTTGGTTCACTTCTTGTTTAACCACAACCTGTCCCTCAATGCTAAGGTGGCATTCTTGATCCTCCATGGGAATGGGATTCTCCAACTGAATCTAAGGTTCCAAGATTCTCTCTATCACCTGAGATAAATGTTGGTGAGAAAAAAAGGCAAAAGAGCAGAAAATAAAGCAGGTGTCCATCAGTTGGGAATAGCTAGACAAACTGGGGCATATGAACATGGTGGAACATTGTATAGTAGCAATCAACAAACGTGAAGAATTTCCAGATGGTTATCTAGCCTCGGTCCTTCTGCTAGGCTACAGACCTACAATCATCAACTGGCTACTGGACATTTCCAAATGATGCCCCAGATACATTCCAAAGGCAATATGTCCAAAATAAAAGCTATCCTCCATCCCCACAAACTATATTCTCTTTCCAACTTCCCTGTTTTATAAAATGGATCATTGTCATTTTCATTACCCAGACTAGGATAGTTCAAAGTCTTAGTATTTTCCTCAACTCTTTGGGCTCCCTATATTCCCCTCTCACCCAGTTGCCAAATCAGATCAATTCTGCCTTAACATTTCAAATCAGTGTCTTTCATTTCATCTCCTTAGTTCAGGCATTCATCACCTCTCTCCTAGACAACTGCAAAAGTGCTAGACCATGTCATTCCCTTCTTCAAGAAGCTTGAATGGATGCCTATGGCCTCTAGAGTCAAATACAAACTCCACGGTTCACAACCTAAACCCTACTATATACCTTTCCTGTCTCATATGTTCCTATCCACTTCCCTCTATGTTCCAAACTGGCTTTTGTGCTGTTCCTCCCACACTCCACCCTACCCTGTTTCTCTGTCTTTACAGTGACTGATGCCCAAATCTAAAATGTCCTTCTTCAGCTCTGCCTCTGCTGAACCCCTACTTAACTCCAAGGTTAAGTTCATAGGCTGCCTTATCCATGAGGCCTTCCTCACATGCCTTCTTCCAGAAGCTGCTGGGAGCCCACAGACACTTCCTTTGTATCTATATTGTGTGAAGATTCGATTAGCTTTCCCATTGTCTATTTTTAGCTAATCAAATCAAGAACTTAAAGTACCCCTACTTATCATTAAGTATGAGAGTTCACAGTCACTTATTAGAGTAAGCTCACACCTTCAAAGGCTACTGCCCCCCTCCCTTGGGCAGTGCTAGGCAAATTGAAAGACTGCCATTGGTTCCTGTGAAGAAGGGGGAATGACAGGAAGTGATGTGGAAAAAAGCATAAAAAGAAGAGACCAGCATGGTCTAGATTCATTCCCTTCCTGGTGTTTGGAGAGATTGGTTCCGGAGATTCCTTTCCCAGCTTGAAGAACTTTTACCTGGATCCTATGTAGGCTTGCTGGGTGAATGATGAAATTCCTGCCTTGCCTTTGGAGGAGGCTGCATTGGAGGAACCCTGGCAGAAGACACCACCAGGACTTCTGACTGAGGATTATTGGGAAATCCACGTGGAGACAGTCTTGGGGAAGCGCTGCCAGGACTGAGCCTGGCTTCTCAGAAGGGCTAATATAGGCTTATTAGAATCTGTCTGTCTATCTACATTTTTCCACTTTCACTCTTTCCACCTCTTTGTAAATAAAGCAGCTAAAAGTCATTTTGACTTGAGCTATAATATTTTTAAATCGGCAACTTTAGATATTACTTTAGAATTCTCATATTAGGATAAAACCTAAATTCAAACTCTTACAATGGTACATATTTTTGCATATGCTTAGTGTTGCCCCTCCTCAAGCTCTTCAAAGGCTTAAGTTTAGTCTTTGTATCCCCTAAATCTAGCATAGTGCCTGACACACAGTAGGAGCTTAATATATGCCTATTGGTTGAATTCTGAAAAACAAAGGCAGCTACAAACTAATGTAGAGTGAAAACAGAACACACAAAAGAACCTGCATTTATCATCAAAGGAATGTGGGTGCCGAGGAACTGAAAAACCACAGATGGTGCTGAGAAGCCAGAGAAGGGCATTGTAGATTTCTGTGCCCTTCCTATAGTCACCCTAAGAGGTGGATGAGATTCCCTAGAGTGAGAGTACATAGGAAAGAGAAGGCAAGAGAAGGGGAAGCAAAAGCAAAATTTTAGGGACTGTTCAACTGAAGGGAATCAAGAGGAAAAAAAAAACACAATCAAAGGAAAGGAGAGAAGGGTCAGTTAGAGACCTAGGGAAATGTTTCTGCAGTGTGAAGAAAAGGCAGAGCTGATTAATTCACAAAGAGCAAGGAAGAAATAAGAAATGACAAAAGGCCATTATGTTTGGTGGAACATGTCACTGATGACTTCCAGGCTTGATAGAGGCCCTGACTTAGAAACAAGGGGTAAGTGGGCTAAGGGTAGCATTTTTTCTTTATTTAGCATTGGTGACACCTGACCTTATTTGTAAGTGGCTTGGAAGGAGTCAGCACAAGATGAACTGAAGACAGAAGAGATGATGGGGATTGGGTGACATGGAGGCAGGCAATTTTTTATTTTCAAGGAATCAGAAATGGAAGGAGAAAGCCAAGTGATTCTGAGAATACCTGAGGAGTGGAAGAAGAGCCAAGCTCTAATTAGATTGCCCCAATTTACTATGGTTAATGTAATCATAATGGAATATTAGTGTGCAATACAGAATAATTATGAGAAACTCAAAGACACATGGGAAGACTCACATGAACCAGGGCAGAGACAGCAAAAGAAGTAGAAAGAAGACAGTACTATAATATGTGGATACGGGAAATGAAAAGATTACTAATAGGAAGCTAAACTCCAAGAAATGGAAAAACCTATTGAAAATCCAGGAAAGAGATAATGTAACATAGCTTTTCCCTTCCAGCTTGGAGCCCCTGGCCTATGCCAAAACACTGTTGTATATGGTGCTATATTTACTCAAATGTTTTTCTTTTTTCACAAAGAAGGGAATGGGAAAATTTGATATAAAAACAAAACATTAAAAAATAGATTGAGAACAGCTTTTGAAAAAGACTAATGAAAAATCTGGCAAAAAAAACAACTACAGATAACCACAGTTTTCTCAGTGAACTCTGGCTTTGGTGAGGAATCTGGGAGAAGGAAATTGCTGGGGAGTTGAGAGAGAAAAGGCTTTGTAACAGCTAAGAAAAACTAGGCAGGAATTTGCTTATCTATAGTTTCACCCATTAGTTAAAATTCTGTAAATATCAAGGGAATACTCTGGCTAAAATCTTTCTCACTATCATTATCTTCATAAGCTTTACCAGTCAAAGGCAATATTTCACCAAGAATAGGTCAAATAAGTTCTATTCTCTGGGGGAAAAGGCCTTTTCACATACATTCATAGGGTTTTATTCCATTATGACTTCTCTGATGTCGAGACAGTTGTGAACTGTCACGGAAGGCCTTCCCACAGTCATTACATTCATAAGGCTTCTCCCCAGTATGAATTCTCTGATGTAGAGTAAGCTGTGAACTCTGACTGAAAGCTTTGCCACATTCAAAACATTCATAAGGTTTCTCTCCAGTGTGAATTCTCTGGTGTAGAGTAAGCTGAGAGCTCCGGCTAAAAGATTTTCCACATTCAAAGCATTCATAAGGTTTCTCTCCAGTATGAATTCTTTGATGTTGAGTAAGTATTGTGAAACGACTAAAAGCCTTCCCACATTCAAAACATTCATACGGTTTCTCTCCAGTATGAATTCTCTGATGTCGAATTAGCTGAGAGCTCTCATGGAAAGCCTTCCCACACTCTTCACATTCATACGGTTTGTCTCCATTATGAATTGCTTTATGCCTACTAAGTCCTGTACTCCAGCTAAAAGACTTCCCACATTCATTACATTCATAAGGTTTTTCTCCTGTATGAATTCTCTGATGTTGAGTGAGAATTGTGAAGCGACTAAAGGCCTTCCCACATTCATTACATTCATAAGGTTTCTCTCCTGTATGAATTCTATGATGTAGAGTAAGCTGTGAGCTCTGGCTAAAAGCTTTTCCACATTCATTACATTTATAAGGTCTCTCTCCAGTATGAATTCGCTGGTGTTCAGTAAGTATTGTGAAACAGCTGAAAGACTTCCCACATTCATTACATTCATAAGGTTTCACTCCAGTGTGAACACTCTGATGTAGAGTAAGCTGTGAGCTCTGACTGAAGGCCTTCCCACATTCTTTGCATGCATAAGGTTTCTCTCCAGTATGAATTCTCTGATGTAGAGTAAGTTGTGAGCTCTGACTGAAGGCCTTCCCACATTCTTTGCATTCATAAGGTTTCTCTCCAGTGTGAATTCTCTGATGTACAGTAAGTTGTGACTTCTGACTGAAAGCCTTCCCACATTCACTGCACTGATAAGGTTTCTCTCCAGTATGAATTCTCTGATGTCGAGTAAGTTGTGAGCTCCCATGGTAGGCCTTCCCACATTCAAAACATTCATAAGGTTTTTCTCCAGTATGAATTCTTTGATGTCGAGTAAGATCTATAATCTGGGTGAAGGCCTTTCCACACTCCTCACATCTGTAAGGTTTTTCTCCAGTATGAATTCTTTGATGTCGAGTAAGATCTGTGATCCGGGTAAAAGCCTTCCCACATTCATTACATTCATAAGGTCTCTCTCCAGTATGAGTTGTCTGATGTTGAATAAGTCCTGTGGTCCGCCTGAAGGCCTTCCCACATATCTTACATTCATAAGGTTTCTCTCCAGTATGAATTCTCATATGTTCAATAAGTTGTGAACGCTGGCGAAAGGGCTTCCCACATTCATTACATTTACGGGGCTTCTCTCCAGGGTGAATTCTGTGATAGAAAGTAATGAATGAATAGCAATTAAAAAGCTTTTCCATTTATTATATTCAGTATACATATCCTCTGATAACCAACAGAATCTAAATTATAACTACCATTTGCAATTCATTCAAATTTAGAGTTCACGGAGTATATGGATTTTAAGCTCTTTTATCTGGATATCACATCTATCTTTTCTATAGAGATTATCCCTTGTGGGAAAAGACCTGACTCTTGAGAGAAGCTTCTACCACATTTATTATTTTCATGACCACTTACTAAAATGGCACTTTTCCTTAAGGGGATTTTTACTTGCCTGGAGTACTTTTCCACATTTCTTTGCTGCTTCTTTAACTGGGTATCATATTCTAAGGTTTCTCCCAACTTGAAGACACAGGGAAGATTCTTTGTGAGTGTTTTCGAGGATGATTCTTCAATAGAAATGGCAATCTTTGGAGTTGACTCCTTGGTTTTAGACACCACCTGCAAATCTGAAAGAAATAAAATACATCAATAACCCTGATTCTCTGATACAATCTTATATTTACATGTCTTAGAATTCACCAAAACCTTTCACACTCAAGTTACTTTGCCAAATGAGGAAACTGAGGATTAGGATGATTTGTTGACTTACCAAAGGTCACAATGCTAATAAGTATCAAAGCTAAGGCCAAGGAACCAAGATCTTTTGACATTAAGATATATCCACTTTCCATTATAATACACTGCCTCCCTACACAAAGCAGTGTATTTATTCTGTGCTTCCAAGAAATGTGGAGATAGGATCAAAGAGTGGATATTCCAGGAGGACCACTTTTTACTTAACTGAAGGACTCATATTCCAGCAAAGATCTTAAGAGACCATTTAGTTCAAGATTTCTTAACCCTATGGAGCCCATGGAGAGATGTCAGGGGTCTCTGCACATTAGCAGAATATGGCCTCCTTATTTCTACTAAATTCCAAATGAAACATAGCATTTTCTCTGATAAAAAACAGTCTGAGGGGAACCAAGGGTTTCATTAACCAGATTCCTCATGGGGTCCAGGAAATAGAAAGTCTTAAAAATCCCTGATCTAATCCAATTCCCTTATTGCACAAATGGGGAAATTGAGCTTGAGGAGGATAAGTGACCTGCTCAAAGGAACTCTTAACAAGGAACTTCCATTTCACTGATCATTTCCCCATACTGGACTGTCTCTCCACAAGGAACTGCACTCACTGAATCTGGACATATCTGAGCAGAAGTTGGATGGCCATCAGTTCCAAGATACATGTGGAGGATTCTTGCAGTTAAAGTGACTTAGCAACCAGTGTCCTTGTGATTTTAAATGTCTAAGTCTAAACCCTTCTTGGTCATCATAAAGGCCGACCCAAGAACGAGAACAATGCCTGGAGGAGCAAAGGGGTTTAGTTATAGCTTCTCCTCCCTTCCCTCCAGGACCCCAGTTGCATCATTCTTTCCTGAGCCAAACTCCCACCTGCTCTAAAGTCAAAAAGCCCAAATGAAGTACTAAAATAACTGTGGATTTCACTGAAAGTGAACACTGCAAGAGGGAGAATGGGATTGTGCCATTGGACTGCTGGATTTTCAAAAATAGGAAGGTGAAACTTCCAGGTTACAGACCATTAAACTTGCCTTCAATTCCTTGGGGAAACTCTAGAATGTATTTTTAAAAGAAAGTTTATTGTGCAACTATAAATGAGGATGTGACAAAAGATAACAGTTCATGTTGAAAGATGTGTGAGAAAAGAAAGGCATGTTAATTTGTGGTGTGAGAATTTAACATTAGCCTGTGCCCTTTTTCTTCTTCTTGGTACCCTAAGATCAACCTTGGATTTTCAAGAGAAAGTTTTGACTCTAAATTAGATTGGATTGGATGGATCTTGATTGGATTAAGCTGTAACCTGCCCCACCCTCTTATCAAATCAAGAAAGTGGGAGAGAAGAACAGGCATACATGGGAACACTGGACCCACATTACTCCCTGGCATCCAGAAGACCTGCCTCATGCCCAGAGTGAGGTCATAACTCTCGAGTCAGAGGGGCTGGGGAAAGGGGACATCATTCAAAGTACAGATTTGAGTCCAAGAAGAAACTGAATCTTTTTGGCTAGGAATTTGGAAAAAGAAGATATTCATGGGGATGGTTCCTGGGCCACATGTGGTAAGAGGCCTTTTCTTTCTCTGACCCATTCTTTTCATTTCTTTAATAAGTAATCCTAAATTAATATACAATCTCCAGAGAATATTAATCATAACAGTTCAGGAGCAACACACTGATCTGACCATCGTGAAAGGCAGTACAGAATGAATTTAAGTGCCTAAAATATCCATACCTATAGTAACAAGACAGCTTAATGGATAGAGTACTATGTCTGGAGCCAAAAAGATGCAAGTTCAAAGCCAACCTCAAACGCTTCCCAATTGTGTGACACTGGGCAAGTCACTTAACTGTCTGTCACAGTGTCAGCATCTGTAAAGTGAAGATAATAATAGCATCTATACTCCAGGGATGTGGGAAAATAAAATGAGTTAATATGTGCAAAATGCTTTGCAAAACCTTATAGCACTAAAGAAGTGCTAGTTTTCATTCCTTCTAACAAAAGAAAACTGACGAGTTATTAAAAGATAAAACATCCACTTACAGTGATTCTCATGGGTACAATAACCCTTACAGATTGTGATTTTTAAAACTATTCCACCCTACTCAGACTGTACTTTAGAAGATCTGATTTAGCTATTTCCTGATTAGTAATGATGGAGATACTTGGTTTAACAGAATCAGGTCTTGGGAACTCTACATTCTCCACCCTACTTAGCAGTCAGGAATGTCTGCACCATACTCAAGGATTAAGTATCTAAGATGGCCTTCAACAGACATGTGCAGAAACAGCTGACAGACCCCTGGGCTGTCCTAAGTCAAGCTAAGCTATCATTGGTACGGATGAGATGCAGGAAAGTGACATAAAATCGTCTATATAAGGCACGTTACTTCCTCTCTTCGCCCTTTTTCCCTGGAGAAGAGGCTCTGGCTGGCAGAGTGCTAAGTGTTCCGACATCTTAGTGTGGTGGCAGCTATTTGCCTGGGTTTTGGCAGTGAGTTTGCCCTTGAGCCGATTCAGGTTCAGGCACTGTGGCTGAGCCCTCTTGGAGTTCAGGCTGATTCCTTCCTCCTTTACTCTCCAAACCCTTACCTTCCTAGAGCCTCTGGTGTTCTTCCTGGCACAAGCCAGGCGGAGAAATCCTACACCCTTTCCTTCTTCCGTCTTTTTAATTTCTTTCCACTATATTAATTAAATCACCATAAATTTCCAGCTGACTTGGTTTTTTTAATGTGGGGTTTCCATGGCGACCAATAATTAATATAGTTAGGTCACAATGCTAAAATTATCCTTTATAAGCTGTAACCTATAAAAACATTACTGATGATCATGAAGTCTTAGGTAAGAGTTGAAGATTAGGTCCATAGAATGCTTTACTTTTGGCTCTCCACAGTGAGCAAGGGTTAGCTAGGAGAAAAACCAAGTTGGGTAGTAAAGATAGTGCTGTGTGAAGATGCGATTAACTCTTCCCCTATTTATTCTTTAGATTTTAGCCACCAGGAATGTATGCAACCCCACTTAATCCATAAGTGGGGAGGGGGAGGTCTGTGACCCACCTGTGCTAGTGAGTGACAAATCAAAAACAACTGACTGATGTAAAAAAGACTCAAATACAGGACTACAATCCCCATGAGCCTTTGCTCCACTTCCCCAGAATGCCTTGTAATCTCACCTGGGCCGAGATCGAGAAGATATTTAAGCAAAGGCTTTTGAAGGGCTCGGCCCTCTTTTGGACTTCCGTTTTTGGAGCAGAGGCGTCTCTTCCATGATGTGAGGTTATTTTGTCTAGGCCTCTGGCCTAGGCACATGTTTCTTACTTGTATATTCTTAATCTTTAACCTTTAATAAACCTCTAAAAATATATATATTCCTTGCAGAGAGAAACTAATTTCTACCTGCCTCAGTCTCCCCATCTCCCCTAAATTTTAATCTTTACACTGCCCTCTGGCAGTCTGAAACAAAGTTAAAACCAACATTGGTCCACATAAAAGTGGATCAAAGGCACAGAAAGTGACACAAAGAACTGTCTTTAAATGTGGTGGTAACTTCCTGTGAGAGGTTCTTCCCCTTTGGCCTTGGCCTTGAAGGAGCTGAAGCTTGAGAGATCAGACTGCTTCCCTTTGGACTGAAACATGGGTGAGTGAAGAAGGCTGACTCCCTTTCCTTGGCTTTTCTAGAGGCACTAACCTCTGGAGAGGCCCCTCATCTGTCTTGGAGGAGGACTCATGGCTAGAAGCCTTGTTTAATTAGCCTCTGTCTCCCCTTTGCTGGGGCCTCTGAAGCCCTGACTGGTTCAGACCAGGCTGGAGCAGTGATCACTCTCATTTTTTGTCCATTCCACCAAGGATCCACTCTGGACAGATATGTCATGCTCAAAAGAAACAGAGTCCATAAGGCTGTCTGGGTGGCAGTGTATATTAAGAAGGCATTCAAGTCAGGTAAACAACTTGGTTACGATGTTTACACAATGATTACAACAAAAATGGAAAGAACTACTGCCACCAAACAACAAATGCTGCAACACGGTAAAGAATGATTAACGGGACAATAAAGCATTTATTTTGCACCAAATAGTGCACTGAGCTCTCAGAATACAAGAAGACGAGTGAGGCAGGCTCCACTCTCAGGGAGCTCATATTCTACTAGGGAGAAAAAGAACCTGGAGGAAGAGATAGGGCTCTTGGTAGGCCCTGACACCTCTTCCTTCTTCTATGAAGCTGTATCTACTTCTGATGCTTGAATTACATGGTAGGGCCAAGGTCTTTCTCTTCTGGATGGGAGAATTTATTTCCCACATACTGAACTAAATCTTCTATCAGGACCCTGGGTAGAAAGGCCCTGGTTCCTGTATATTAGGGAGAAGCTAGGCTCCTGCCATGACGGTATCCCAGGTATTTTCTAGTCATCTGCCATCCTACCTGCCACCACCCCCTCCTATCTGTCCATCCTGGCCACCACCACACCCTCTAAACCACTGGGCCCAGTAATCCACCCCACCTCCTATTTGTCTGCTCTGGCCACCACCACACCCTCTGAACCACTGGGCCCAGAGGTCCACCTTTCTCTCCCCTCTACCTGAAGACTTCCAGTTCTGGAACTACAATCACATACATATTGGAAAGGCCAGGTCAGTAGGTTCTCCTGTTACTGCATCCCACGTGCCCCCAACCCTGGCACCTTTCTAAACCCAAACAATGGGCTGTTCCATAAAAGCTGTTGCTCTCCTATTAGAATCTAAGCTCCTTGAGGGCCGGAACTATCATCTCACCTTTTTCTACATTTGTACACCCAGTGCTTAGCCCACATAGTAAGGGCCAGATAAATACTTTCCCATTCATTCTGAAACCCCAGGGTAAAAGGAGCCCTTTGGACAAGGGCTTGGAACAGTCTGGTGATCACTAGCAACCTGAGAGCAAAAAGAGAGATGGAAGATGTCGTGGGATGCCAAGGCCAGGGTTTGGAGAGACAGGAGGGCTGACGATGCAAAGGGTTCCAGAGTTGAGGGCAGAGAGATCAAGGTTTTGGGGGAGGAAAGCAAGGGAAGGTCTTGTGACCAGATGTTGTGGTGAGCATGGAGGGCCACTGAGGCAGATGGAAGGAGCCAAAGGAGGCTCAGAACCCTTGAGTGGCCTGGCCCCACTAGCAATCAGTCTAATGATAGAACCCTTCTCAAAATCAGGTTTTTGAATGCATGAAACAGGACACAGAAGATTACAAAGATGGCCAATTCTACTAAAATGTATCTAGTGAAATATTTTTGAAAAAACTAGTGCATGGAAGTCACACTAAAAGGAAGCTCAGAACTATGGATTGTGGGGGCAAAGGCTCATGAATGACAAGACCGGCAAAGAGTGAATCTGCAGGTCAAGATGAAGTCGGTGAAAGGGAAGCTAGGGAACTGAGCGTTCTTCATTCAGTGCAGAAGCGGAATCCAAGCATCGGGTACATCAGACTCTACTCCTTGAGAAAGGAGGGAACTGGCCCAACGGCCTACCAAGAAGAGTCCCCAAGAACTGGTTCAGGGGACTGAGAATGGAGGGATGGCAAGAGGGGCAGGAACAGTTGACCTCTCCTGGCTAAAGGGTTACTCGGGAGCCGGGCGGCCTTGCCTGAATTGAGACTGATGCCTGGAGAAGTGTGAAGTCCCAAGGGCAACTGTGAGCAGAAGAGGAAAGCTAGCCAAGCCAACCTAAAGAGCAAGCACTTACCTTGTTTCTGGGCCTTCTCAAACCAAAATGCCCACTGTTCCTTCAACAACTCCTAGAGATGGGAAGGGCCATTCACGGGTGCTGCCCATTAGGGTGCCTATGTTCTCCCTAAACTGTGGTGACCACAGCTGTGTTCAGACCCCACCTGGGGATCAGACCTTGCTTGTTCCTTGCCTCAGGTGAGGAGCCAAGGTAGCTTTCAGAGCTCCCCTAAGCTTGAGGGCTACTTGTGTGCCTCCCCTGGGTTTCTTTAGGCTGGCAGCCATCTCATCATGGCTCCTCCATCCCACAGAGGCTCAAAAAGCCACCAGGTTTGACATTTCTCCCACTCTGAGCTCATCTTCTAACTTTCCAAACTGCCAAGATGGTTTTTTGGACTTCTCTGTGAATCTGGTCAGAGTCCCTCGTCGCTATATCCGAGGCATAGCCATAAAACAGTCCTCACCAACCCGGGCCCTGCAATAGGAGCCTCCTTCCAAACTGGCACCCAGGCACCAAGGAACAGTCCCCGTTCGATCCGTTCTGAAGACACCCACCTGTCCTGTCCTCTGGCCCACAGCTCATCCCCAAGGACAAGGCGAGAAATAGGATGGGGAGGTCTGCCCCAGACCCAGGGAACGTCCATGCGGGCGCTCTAAGGGGGACTGGCGATCAGCAGGGGAATGAGTCACTCCCTCAGGCTCCATCTGCAATCTCTCCTTGCCCACGGCTCCTTTACTGCACCCTCCCAACACGCCCACATCTCCCACCTTCACTAGGCTCCACCATCCCCTCACACACCGTCCCAAATCTCGGTCCCCTTGGTGGAGCGAAGTCTTCATCTAGGCTGTCTGCATTCCTTCCTGTCCCTGCTTTACCTGCTGCCTTCTCAGCCCAGCCCGTCACAACTTGGCTTCTCTCTAAAGCACTCCCCTACTGGGGAACGAGGGCAGCCTAAATCAGCCCCTTGCGGCTGTCAGAGCACCACCCAGGGCTGTTGTGAGCTAGGAAGCAGCAGTGTAGACTGAGGCACGTGGCGTTGCCCCCCTGGAAGTGATCAGAGTGGTCTGGGCCAGGAGCTCTTGAAGCCCAGGAAATCCCTCTTTAATTTCCTGGGCCAGGGAAGCCCAGAGGCAGAGGTGAGGAGGGAGAGGCCAGTGGAGAAAATGTAGGAAGTGGGGGGTGAGAGCCAGGGCACACTGGCAAGATCCGGGACAAAGGCCTTGCACACGAGAGGAAGGCCACCGACGAGAGAGGGAGACCACCAAGCTTTGGGAAGGCCACTCTGCCAGCGCAGTGGAGGAAGCACTAGGGGGAGACTGGAGGCAGCAGAGCCCCTGACGGCTCTTGCAGTGGTCCAGGTGGGAGGTGATGAGGGTCTGCGGGGCCAGGGCAGGCCAGAGGAGAAAAGAGATCCATAAGGAGTGGGAGCAAGCGGCTTCACAATGCCGCCACTGGAGCACCAATGGATCTGAGGGAGGCCCAGATAGACACTTTCTCCCGGAGTCGGGGAGGACAAAAGCCAGGCTGACTACAGATGGCCCGGGATGCGGCCCGGCCTCCTGTCTGCCCACGCCCAGGGCATTCTGCAGGCCCTGCTTGTGGCGCCTTCATAGTCACTGGGGGAGGTCGGCACCCTCCACCTCAGCCAGGGCACCCGCCACCCCCTTGAGCTCTGCCACGATGGCTTCCCCTTGGAGCCACGGTGAGGGGGGCTGGGCACGTCCTGCCGGGCCTTCCCCATGCCACAAGTTATCTAGCGGCCTCGACTAGAGCAGCAGAAGAGCCTGCTGGGGAAGCTCTGGCTCTCTGGCCAGAACTGCCGGGAAGGAAGCCCCGACGGAGCTCCAAAGGGCCCGGGACCAAGCCGCAGAGTGGTGCATCGCTGACGGATGAGGAAGAGGGGAAAGCCCCGGAGCCGGTCTGAAAGTTGGGGCCACGGAGGATCCCGGAGGAGGAGAGGAAATCATGGCGGCCAGGGGAGGAGGAGTCTCATTTCCAGGACCGGAAGCCTCTGGTTCAGGGTCAGTTAGGGTGGAGAGGCAGAGAAAGCCCTGGGCCCAGGTTCAAATGTGACCTCAGCCACCCTCCAGCTGTGACTCCGCTTGCCCCAGCTTTCCGCTTTACAACCCCCAGCTCGGGCTGTTCAGATCAAAGGGGACACCGAGAAGCAGCGCTCCAGGCACCGGGAAGTAGCGATCCCGATCACGTGGTTGCTGGGTTCCCCCCCCCCCCACCGTCACAGCGCAAAGCGGATCAGCAATGGCTGCCAGCACCACTGGGGGGAGGGTTGGGCAGGAAGTCCCAGAAGGGCCTGCGAGGGGCGCTTCCTGGAGCCGCGGGCCAAGGGAAAGTCTTCTGGGGGCGCCAGGATCTCCTCCCACCATGTCTGGGGGCAGCTCGGGGTTCCCTGCTGGTGGCTGCCCAGCATCCGCCTCCAGGGCTTCTGGGTGATTCCTGGCACTGCTCTGCCCCTGAGCGTGGGGCCGGGAGTCCCCGTGGCAGCCCAATGAACCTTGGGTACCAGTGCCCGGCATGCTCTGCACGCCGCTTCCGCCCGCTGCACACTGGTAGAGGCCCCCCAGGAGCCTCGGAGCGGCCCCGGCACCCCTGACCGACCGCTCCGAGCCTGCCCCGCGCCGGCTCAGGCCACCAGGAGCCCCACAGCCAGCTTTGGGAGCCCTGGGAGCGCAGACTCACCTGCACCGTGTCTCCGCGGCCACGGGGCTTCCCCTCGCTCCAGCCGGAGGATCACGTCCGGCTTCGAAGCGGCCAGTCCTGTCCGTTGAAAAGGCCTGCGGTCAGGGCGCCCAGCCCCCCCCGCCCCCCCGCGGGACCCCGGGAGCTGGAGGGGGGAGGGGCAGTGTCAGGGCAGCAGCCAAAGCCTGGGGGGGAGGGGCCCCCCTTCGGGGCAGTTTGGGCCCGCGCTCACCCAGACTGCTCAGGTGCCCGTAGTTCTCCAGCATCACCTCCCGGTACAGCTCCTTCTGGGGGGCCACCAGGCGCCCCCATTCCTCCGGGGTGAAGGTCACGGCCACGTCCTGGAAGGTCACGGCGCCCTGAAACCCCAAGGAGCCCCCGCTGAGAGCCGGCCGGCCAGGCTCCGCCCAGGCGCGCAACAGCCCCCGCCCGGAGCCCATTTCCCAGCCATCAGGGGGCGGATCCCCGCAAGGCTCGCTCACCTCCGGCCCGGGGGCCATGCCAGCTCCTCTACGGGGCGGACCTGGGCCGGGAGAGGGAGCCGTGGCCACGTGCCGGGGGGCGGGCCCGGGGCAGACAAATACCCCTGGCCCAGGCGGGAAAGGGAATTGCGCACGTGCCTTCGGCCCCCGGGACCTCCCTCAGGGAGGAGAGGAGCAGAGCCGCTGATTGGCTTCCCGGCCTCGCACCTCTCCTGGCTAACCAATCAGCGCGCCCGCTTCCTCCCCCCCCCCCCCAGGAGACTGTCGGCCGCAGCTCAGCCCCAGCTTAACAGCACCCCGGACCGGACGCGGGGCTCGGACCCGGGCGGCAGTAGTGGCTGAAGGAACGCAGCTGAGGAGGCCACAAGCCAGCATCCAGACGGAGGGGCGGAACTTGCGTGGGGGAGAAAAGTGGCACCGGAACTGCTCCAGGAGGCCGCAAGGCCTTCTGGGAAATGTAGTCGGAGGCTCCGCGGGCAGGAGGCGATGTGATCAGAGCCGGGCTCAGTTCACGTCTCCTCCTCCGCCACACCTCCGAGACCTTCGGTCACTATCGCCCTCGTCAGCCAGAATGGCCGCTTTCTCCGCCCGGCCTCCTCCAGCAGAAAGCTTCCCCCCCCCCCCCCCCCCCCGGGCCCTCGTCCCTTCTCCCGCTCTTCCGCGGCTCTAAGGCGAGGATTCTCAGCCCCGCGCGACCTGCCTTTCACCCATTTCAGACCAAACTAGTCCGGAACAGGCCACCCCCCCCCAGTCAGGGAGGGGGCGACTGCGTCCTCCCCGCCCGCCAGGGCATCCCGGCCGTCGGAACCTCCTCGGGGCTCTGCGGCCTCCGGCCCCTCTCGGTCCTTCCCCTCTCCGGGGCCCGCGGCGCCGGGCGGCCATTCGGAGCCCTGACGCTGGCCGCCGCTCCCTGCCTGGCTGTGTGCCGCCACCCCTCCCCTCCCCCTCCCCCGCCGGCCTGGAGCGCCTGTAGTGGTGCAGATGGGGAAGCTTTCGGAAGCAGAGCGTCCGGGAAAGCCCGTCCCAGCCGCCTCCTCCGAGCCTGTCCAGGCAGCCCCGTCGCGGCCGAAATCCAGCCCTGAGGAAGGGGCGCCCGCGAGGCCGGCTGCTCCTGCTGCCCTTTTCCACATGCAGGCGTGGCTCACCAAGAGCCGGAGCAAGGGCTAACCTCAGCCACTGAGCAAGGCGGCCACCACTCCCACTGAGAGCCCCCAGTGGGCGGTGGGAGGCTTGCCAAGCTGAAGCCTTCCCAGGCGGAGAATGCCTCCTCCCGAGTCTCCGCTAGAGGGCAGCACCAAGCCTGCTCCTGCCCTCACTTCCCAGAAGTCTCTGCGGCCTTCCTCGCCACCTGGCTGTGGAGGGTCTCGAGGGCCTTTGCTGCCTACTTGCTGCGCCTGTGAGCCCCAATTTCCTGGAAATCCTTGAACCTGGGCCTTGGGGCTAACTCGAACCAGGAGGCGCCACAGAGCAGAGAACTATTTTGTTCGTTGGGAAACTAAAATGTCGCTGAAGACGTGTAACAGGTTTCTGGTCGGTTGGTTTTTTCAAACCTTTACCTTCCGCCTTAGAACCCGGACTAGGAAGAGCTAGACAATCAGGGTCAAGTGACTTGACCACGGGCACACAGCTGAGGTCTGAGGCCAACCTTCCAACTTCAGGGACACGGTATTGCTTTTAAGGCAGAAGATAAGGGTTCCAAAGAAAGAATAGGTGGACGTGCTTTGGGAGCCAGGCGACTCCAGGATTAGGGCAAGGGAGAGAGGCTATCGTGCAGAAGTACATGGGTGCCACAGAGGGCGATCCAAGCAGACCTGGTGACCGATGGGTCCCAGGGGTTGGACGGAGTGAGAGTGGCCCAGCCTGTGGGCCTGGAAGGATGGCCGGCCCTTGGCCAGAAACTGGGACTTCAGAAGAGCCTAGAAGTGATCCAGAGCCTAGAGTTGGAAGTGATCCAGAAATGAGTGCCGTGACAAAAGGCCTGAGAAAACCCAAAAGCCATGGCATGGGTTGTCCATTAATGACCCCAGGGCACAGGACTCACAGCAGAAGGCTAAAGTCCACGCTTACACTTTGAAGGGGAGCCCGTCTTGGGTGTGAAAGTTTGCATGGTGGATTAATTCTATGAAATCCCTGAGTCGGTCCAGTATAAGGAGCATGTTTTAAGTGCTCACTAGGTACAAACCACTGTGCTAAGGACCAGAGATACAAAGAAACCCCCAAACTGCCCCTACCTAAAGGAGCTGCCCCCCAAATGGGGGAGGCATGGATAAACCAGTAGGTACACTGTATTGGTGGGAGATGACCTTGAGGGGAGGCTCTAGCAGGCCGGCCACCAGGAAAGGCCCTTCAGCTGATCCTTAAAGGAAATCAGAGTTAGGGGCAGGGGATGCTAGGGAAAGCTTTCCCAGTCTGAGAAAAAGGCAGTGGAAAGGTAGAGTGTTTAAGTGACAGCAAGCAGGCCGGGGTACATCCAGGGAAGTACAATTAGAACGGTAGGAAGGGGCAGGTTGTAGAAAACTTTAAAGGCCAAATAAAGGACTTTATATCTGATCTTGGAGGAAATACAGAGTCACTAAAGAGTACAGCCATGCTTTAAGATCACCTCAGCACTTCTGTGGAACACGGCTTGGTATGAGACTTGGGGCAGCGGCATCGATTGTGGCACTACTCCAGGAGAAAGGTGACAAGAGCCTGACTAGAGTAGGGCTGTAGAAGTGAAGTCAAGTGGACAAATACAAGAGTTGTAGGGTCCTTACAAGTTTGGCAAGATTGAACGAGGCAGGAGATGAGAATGGCCCTCATACTACAAGCCTCGGAGGCTGGCTAGTGATGTCCTCAACACATAAGGAGATGCTTGGAAAAGGGCAAGTTTGCTGGTAAAGAAAGCGACTTACGAGGGCACTGGGTGTTATCTGGACTCCTGCCAATTCTGCCTTTCCCCCAACTCTGGTCCTTGCCATTTTTGATGCCCCCAAATTCAAATGATCAAGGAACAACAACAACAAAAGCCTCATTGCGGCCATAACAAAGCCAGCACCCATTTCTTTCCCTTTTTTCCCAACCCCCAACAAAATAAAAGTGATGATGACTTTAGACTTTCAGAGTCTTGAGATCATTTCAAAAAAGGAAAAGGGGCCCAGTACAACTGCCTTCAGTCATCTTCTCTTGGTTTTCACTAATTTCCCCAAAAGGTATTTTTCGTTCTTTTTTTTAACCCTTATCTTCCATCTTAGAATCAACACAGTGATACCTTGACACACAAGTTTAATTCATTCCATGGCCAAGCTTGTAACTATAAAAATAGACTTGAATCCAGGACTTCAATCCCCAGAAGCCCTTGCTCCACTTCCCCAGAATGCTTTGTAATCTCACTGAATTCTCACCTGGGCGGAGAGCAAAATCATTATTTAAAGGGTCTCCGCCTATGGCAGGGGCTCTTCTCTTCCTGGCTCTGCTGGCAGAGGCATCTCATGATGTGAGTGAAATTTGGGTGGGCCTCATGGCCCACCTAGCACATGCTTCTTTTGCTTGTATTTTCTTTAACCCTTGACCTTTAAAAAACCTCATAAATATCATACTCCTTGCAGAGAGAAACTAATTTCTACCTGCCTCAGTTTCCTAAAATTTTAATCTTTACATAACTCAATTTGCTCATGTGTCAAAATGAATTTCCCTACTTAAATTAATGGAAGTGCAATTAACCCATTCCAGCCCCCCCCCAAAAAAAACACACCATTTTTTTGTTTTATATGCTTTTAAATATGAAAGTGTACTTTATAAATAACAAAGATAATAAGAAAAATATGAAGAAATAAACTTGCTTATGCAATGTTATTTACCTTTAAGATCAGGGAAAGATGCTGGTGGAGAAATTTTCCATTTCATGTGCTATCGCTTAACATAACTTATTCTACACACATAATGCTATATTTAAATGCAAAATTGACCTTACATATTACTTATGATATGTAATTTTATTGCTAAACTTCATTGCTATTTTTTTACTTTACTTAATTATCATTTTCTTCCCTGGATTTGGACTGTTTTACCACACCTTTCTCAATTTCACTTAGAGATTGTTTCAACAAAAACCTTCCCGGGAAGTTTGTTTCTTCCTCCCTTTCAGAATGTTTCGATAATGTGTGAAACAAGCGTCATCACACAGCTCCAATGCATGACCTGTTGCAACTTTTTCTGGATGTGTCTTTTCAATGAAGTGTTTAATTTTTTCCCAAAACCTCAACATTTCCTTAATCTTGCTTGTACTGATTACCTGATCCACTTCAGGCTCCTCTTCACTAATTTCCTGAAAAACCTCCATATGCTGCTGCTGCTGCTGTAACTCCTTCAGTTCCTCTGTTGTCAGTTCCTCGATGTGCTTCCCGATGAGGTCATCAATGTCTTCTTCATTCACCTCCAGGCCCATGGACTTTCCAAGCGACACAATCTCCTCCACCACTGGTACTTCAGGTTTGAATCCTTCAAAGTCGCTCTCAGATACAACCTCGGGCCACAGTTTCCTCCATGCAGAGTTCAAGGTCCTTCTTGTAGTACCCTGCCAGGCCATGTCGATAATTTTGAGGCAAGTCACTATATTGTAATGCTCCTTCCAGAACTCTTGAAGGGTGAGGTTTGTGCTCTCTGTAATCTCAAAGCATTGCCGAAACAGCTGCTTCATGAAGAGCTTTTTGAAATCTGAAATCACCTGCTGGTCCATGGGCTGAAGGATAGGGGTAGTGTTGGGTGGAAGGTAGAGGACCTTGATGAAATTAAACTCATAAAGAATGTCCTCTGTGAGGTTTGGTGAGTGCGCAGGAGCATTGTCAAGGACGAGGAGGGCTTTCAGGGGTAGGTTATTTTCTGACAAATATTTCTTTACAGCGGGTCCAAAGACCAGGTTTACCCACTGCACAAATAACTCTCTGGTGACCCATGCTTTGGGGTTTGCCCTCCACATAACCTGCAGTTTTTCTTTAATTATTTTATGAGACTTAAAAGCTCTAGGGTTTTCTGAGTGGTATACAAGTAGTGGTTTGATCTTACAGTCACCACTTGCATTTGCACAAAGCGCAAGGGTTAGCCTATCCTTCATAGGTTTGTGGCCTGGCATGCTCTTCTCCTCTGCAGTTATATACGTCCTCCTTGGCATCTTTTTCCAGAATAGCCCTGTCTCATCACAATTGAAGACTTGCTGGGGGATGTATGCTTCGTCTTCTACCAATTTTGCAAAGGTTTCAATGAAAGCCTTTGCCGACTTCTCACCTGCACTTGATGCCTCACTATCCCTGACAACAGAGTGAATGCCTGACCTTTTTTTGAAGTTATCAAACCATCCCCGACTGGCTTTGAATGACTCTTTTGATGTCTCATCCATTGATGTTCCTGGTGTCTGTTCCACCAAATCACCGTAAATCTCTTGTGCCTTCTCACAGATAATGCTTTTGGTCACAGTTTCTCCTGTGAGCTGCTTCTCCATCAACCAGACTAACAATAGCCTCTCCATCTCTTCATGGACAGAGGTCCGGAGCTTTGAAATAATCTTAATTCCCTTGGCTGGCGTTATAACTTTTAACAACTCCTTCTGCTTCAAAATCGTACATATTGTTGATGTACTACGATCGTATTCCTTTGCCAAGTCAGAAACACGCACACCTCGCTCATATTTTTTGATGATTTCTTGCTTTAATTTCATGGACATCATCCTTCTCTTCTTCTCAGCACTGCCCTTGGCACTCATTTTCTTAGGACCCATGGTTAAAAGTTAAGAAATTTGCCCAAAAAACTGATAACAAAGACAAAAAAAAGAAGAAAGCAAAAGCAATTCAATACAGATGCTCACACAGCCAGCTAAACACCGAACTAAATGAGATAGCCTTGTGTAACTTGTGAAACTAAATGTTCAGCAGGCTATCTAGTGGAGGGTGGCAGAAGCACATGTTTCAAATATCCACTTGTGACTTAAAGCAAAAAATCCTGATCCTGACTATTGTGATCGCGAAAATGTGGGTTTCAAGACTGTTAATTGCCCAAACTGTAAAGATAATTTTTAGTGTCTTGATTTAAATCAAAAATAAGTGGTCACCATGGGAAAAATTCCCAAATATGAAAATACCCAAGTCAGCTGGGTTTTATGGAGATTTTAATTAATACAAATGAAGGAATTAAGGAAAGGGAGAGAGACAGAGTAAGAGGAAATAGTAGGAAAAGGCCTGGGCCAAATGGCCTAGGCCTAAGCCTTAAGAGAGACTAGTCAGTCTTTTATCCACTCACCACAAGATTTTGTCCCAAGCAAAATTCCAACTAAGTTCAGAAAGCCAGCTCCTCCACACTAACTCCAAAACTCCAACTACCCGACCTCCCTGAACTGGTTCAGACAGCTCCTTTTAAAGAGAAATTTCTCTTGTCACCTCCCCTAAATTTTCACATCTACCAATCACAGTAGACTTTCCCCACAGAACTGTCCATTCTTAATTCACATCTTTTGTTATCACCTTCCCTGAATAGACTAAAACTTCACACCTCTTGCTAAGCTTGCCCTTTGTAAGTTGCTTGACCTTTTAGTGATTAACCTTTATAGGTACTTAGTACCCTTTTGTATTAGATCTAAAAATAGACCTAGCTTAAGGGTTTTTGCTTCACTACAAGTATGAGTTGGGGACTTTTCATTGTTCAGTAAGGAGTTTACAACTATATCTTCCCCTAAGGTATGCCTAAGTATGGGTGGAGTAATGTTAAAATTCCCAATACATTCCTGATCAAGTACCTCCATTGTTACAATAAGGGAATAGCCTTAACCAAATGTTCTAAGGTATAGTCTGAGCAATTTTAAGATTCACACTATGCCCAAAGGGCGATAAAAGACTGCCCTTTGATCCCGCCATAGCACTGCTGGGATTGTACCCCAAAGAGATAAGGAAAAAGACATGTACAAAAATATTCATTGCTGTGCTCTTTGTGGTGGCAAAAAATTGGAAAATGAGGGGATGCCCTCTAATTGGGGAATGGCTGAGCAAATTGTGGTATATTTTGGTGATGGAGTACTATTGTGCTCAAAGGAATAATAAAGTGGAGGAATTCCATGGGGACTGGAACAACCTCCAGGAAGTGATGCAGAGTGAAAGGAGCAGAACCAGGAGAACGTTGTACACAGAGACTGATACACTGTGGTACAATTGAATGTAATGGACTTCTCCATTAGTGGTTATGCATTGATCTTGAACACTTGGAGGGATACAGGAGAAAAAACACTATCCACATGCAGAGGAAAAAATGTGGGAGTGAAAACACGAAAGAAAAACAACTGCTTAATGATATGGGTCAAAAGGGATATGATTGGGGAAATAGACTCTAAATGAACATCCTAGTGCAAATACCAACAACATGGAAATGGGTTCTGATCAAGGACACATGCAATACCCAGTGGAATTGTGCATCAGCTATAGGAGGGGAGGGAGGAATAGAAAATGATTTTTGTAACCAAGGAATAATGTTGGAAATTGACCAAATAAAAAAAAATTTTTTTAATCCTGATCCTGGCTGCTCATATCTCAAATTGCTCGTGACTTAAAGTCCTCATGTATCAAGGCCAGAAGAGCAATAAGGCTAGGAAATGGGAGATAAGTGACTCAGTCACACAGCTAGGAAGTGTCTAAATGTAGATTTGAATCCAGGACCTCCCCTCCCCAGGCCTGATTCTCAATCCACTGAGTCACCTAGCTGCCTCCCTCCCATGTTTTTTAACATGCTAGTTACCCAAACAGGGCTGAAAGAGATTCCTGACAGAGTTTAAAGAAAAGAAGAACAGGTTGAGGACAGAATCTAAGAGAACAATTAGTTTAATGCGTATGAGCAAAAAACCAAGACATGACAATCTTAAGACATTAAAGACACAGTTAAAAAGAGGTAAGAGGAAAATCTCTAATTGTGATGATCCAAAGACAAGGAAGGAGAGGAATACTCAGGAGTACAAGGGACTTAATAGTGTCAAATACTTAATTGATTAAAGAAGATAAAGGAGGATACGGTTTCTTTCTTGTATGAATTTTCTGATGCACAATAAGTTGGGATCTCTGACTGAAGGCCTTCCCACACTCATTACATTCATAAGGTTTCTCTCCAGAATGAATTCTTTGATGAACAGTAAGCTGTGACCTCTGGCTAAAGGCCTTCCCACACTCATTACATTCATAAGGTTTCTCTCCAGTATGAATTCTCTGATGCCGAGTGAGATCTGTTGTCCGGATGAAGGCTTTCCCACATTCACTGCATTCATAGGGTTTCTCTCCAGTATGAATTTTTTGGTGTACAGTAAGCTGTGATCTTTGCCTGAAGGCTTTGCCACAGGCATTGCAGTCAAAAGGTTTTTCTCCAGTATGAATTCTCCAATGTAGTGTAAGCTGTG
The DNA here is from genome assembly GCF_027887165.1 of Monodelphis domestica. NCBI lineage: Eukaryota > Metazoa > Chordata > Mammalia > Didelphimorphia > Didelphidae > Monodelphis > Monodelphis domestica. The sequence continues at coordinate 1,812,974 of NC_077229.1, forward strand.
AGCTTCCATGGAAGGCTTTCCCACATTCAAAACACTCAAAACGTTTCTCTCCAGGATGAATTCTCTCCTGTAGAGTAAGTTGTGAAGTACCACGAAAGGTCTTCCCACATTCAAAATATTCCAAAGTTTTCTCTCGGCCATGAATTCTCTTATGTAGAGTAAGACGTTTTCTCACACTGAAGGTCTTTCCACATTCATTACATTCAAAAGGTTTCTCTCCAGTATGAATTCTCTGATGTAAAGTAAGACTTGTCTTTAAACGGAAGGCCTTCCCACACTCGTTACATTCATAAGGTTTCTCTCCTGTGTGAATTCTTTGATGTACAATAAGATGTGAGCTATGGCTAAAGGGCTTCCCACACTCATTACATTCAAAAGGTTTCTCTCCAGTATGAGTTGTTTGATGTTGAATAAGCCCTGAGCTACTTCTAAAAGCCTTTGCACATTCATTACACTCATAAGGTTTTTCTCCAGTATGGATTCTTTTATGTACAATAAGTTGTGAGCTCTTGCTAAAGGCTTTCCCACATTCATTGCACACATAAGGTTTCTCTCCAGTATGAATCCTCTGATGTACAATAAGTCGTGAGCTTCTACTGAAGGCCTTCCCACACTCCTTACATTCATAAGGTTTCTCTCCAGTGTGAATTCTCTGGTGTTCGTTAAGGCTTGACCTCTGGTGAAAGGCCTTCCCACAGTCTTTACATTCATAAGGTTTTTCTCCAGTATGAATTCTCTGATGTTGAGTAAGGTGTGAGCTCCAATGGAAAGCCTTCCCACATTCAAAACATTCATAAGGCTTTTCTCTCGTATGAAGTTTCTGATGCCTAGTGAGATCTGTCCTCAAACTGAAGCCCTTTCCACATTCATTACATTCATAAGGTCTCTCTCCAGTGTGAGTTGTCTGATGTTGAATAAGTCCAGTTTTCACAATGAAGGCCTTCCCACATTCATGACACTCATAAGGTCTCTCTCCTGTATGAAGTCTCTGATGTTGAGTGAGGTGTGATCGCTGATTGAAGGCCTTCAGACATTCACTGCATTCATAAGGTTTCTCTCTGGTGTGAATTCTCTGGTGTCGAGTAAGTCCTGTTCGCACACTGAAGGTCTTCCCACATTCATTACATTCATGAGGTTTCTTGATACTATAGATTTTCTGATGTACAATAAGTGGTGAGCCCTCATGGAAAGCTTTCTCATAGTCAATATATTTATGGGATTTCTCAGAAGCATGAATTCTGTGAAGGGAAGTGATGGATGAACTATGGTTAAAAGCTGTCACACTTTTATTGAGTTTAAAACTTTTAAGTACGTAGCCTATAATGTCTAGTTAAGTTCAGATTAGAACTCAGTTATGGCAAATGTTCCTATGTCTTGGAAAAGAATTATTTTGAGCAGATTCTGTTGCATTTGCAAAGCCTAAACCAAACACTCAGTAACTTTTTGTAAAGAAAATGTTATTTATTGTTTTAAAGCACTTGTGTTATTTCTCAGCACTTCTGTTTCCCGCTATATCCCTTCTAACCCTCTTCCTAGAGATCCGTCTCCTAAATCAAGGGGAAAAAAGGCCATAAAACTAACCAATATATCAAAAAAGGCAGAGATCAGACTTAATCACTATTTCTCTGGGAACCAGTCATATAGCTCCTTCCCTATAGAGCCTCTTCACTGAGGGATGAGAATTGGCCATGGCCTGTGGCTTCAGACCTATTCATTTTTGCAGTTCTTTGTTGGGATTTTCCCTTAGGAGATTTAATTTCCTAGAATACAGCTCACTGGGATGCTGCTTCTTTAGACTCTGAGGAAGCATACAAAGGCACCCCCTGTTCCATCTTCTAGACATATTAACAAATCTTATTTTCTCAGTGCCTCAAATAAAGCTTTTAGACTCATTTAGGAAACTTTCAATACTTTCAATACTTGGGCAAATGCCAAGGAGACAGTATCCCAGCCTGAAATTCTTCTCAAACATCCATTCCAAAGTCCTCACCAGTTTCTCACACAGAAGTTCTTAACTTTTTTTCATGTTAGACCCTTCTGGTGGACTGGTAATGCCTAAAAACCCCTTCTGATAACCATGTTTTTAAATGGACCCCTAGGATTAAAAGGAAATTGGTTCTAATCATTTCCCCCCAATACCCAGTTAACAATAAGTTTATAGATTAAGAACCTCCACAAAGCTCGGGGAATTCTTCAGATCCCTCTGAAGAGAAGCCTTAGGCCAATGACCCGAGAAGGTCACAAACTCCCTTGGCTGACTGCAGGGAAGTGTAGTCCTCCTTTCTCTACTCTTGGCTAGCCTGATTCTCCAGGGACTTTTCCTGCTGCTATTCTGCTGTCTGATGAATTCAAGTCTGTTACCTAGGCTGGCTTCCTTTGCTTATAGACTTGGCTGCACAGTAATTTTTGTTTCTGAATACTATCAATGTAGAAAGGCCATATTTGGGCAGAGAAAAGCCCAATGAAAACTGACATTAGCTTCTCCCTGTGAATCTTAAAACTGCTCAGACTGTACCTTGGAAGATTTGGTTAAGTTTTTCCCCTATTGTAACAATGTAGATACTTGATCAGGAATGTATTGAACTTTTAAAATTACCCCATCCTACTTAGACAGTGCCTTAGGGGAAGATAAGTTGCAAACTCCTGATTGAACAATGAAAAGTCCCCAACTCATACCTTATAGTAAAGCTAGAACCTTAAGCTAGGTCTATTTTTAGATCTAATACAAAAGGGTGCTAAATACCTATAAAGGTTAAATTAATCACTAAAAGGTCAAGCAACTTACAAAGGGCAAGCTTAACAAAAGAGGTGTGAAGTACTCAGTAGATTTTATCTAACCAGAGAAGGTGAGAACAAAAGAAGATGAGAACTAAGAATGGGCAGTCCTGGGAAAAAACGTAGATGTGAAAATTTAGGGGAGGTGACATAAGAGAAAATTTCTTTAAAAGGAGAAGGCAGTTCAGGTAATTGAGTTTTTGGATTGGAAGTTAGTTAGAGTTGGAGTTCAGAGGTTTGGAGCTTGCTTGAAGATGATCTTGTGGTGAGTGATAAAGACTGACTCGCTCTCCCTTAGGCTCAGGCCTAAGCCATTTGGCCTAGGCCCTTTCTACTATTTTTCTCTCTCCCTCCTTCCCTTAATTCCTTCATTTATATTAATTAAAATCGCCATAAAAACCCAGCTGACTTGGGTATTTTCATATTTGGGAATTTTCTCATGGTGACCACTTATTTTAGATTTTAAATCAAGACACTAAAAATTATCTTTACAGTTTGGCTGAAACCTTTACAATTTTGGCAATTCAGTCTTGGCAAACCACATTTTCATGGTTACATCCCTTCAAGCATGCCTGCTCATGGCTAAGTGGGTATGCACATATACATACACATCCATCTCTGATGAACCTGGAATGAGAAAACACTGAGTACTGGGTCATCTTCCTTCCTACCTGGCATCAGCTTCGAAAGTGTTCTTCCAATTGGATACCCAAAAATTATCCCTTTGGAGCTGTTCCAGGCCTGATTTTTCCAGAAATGTGCCAGGCTTTGGAGTTAATCCTTTGGTATCAAGTCCTGTCCCACAATCTGGAAAAAAAAAGGGGGGGGGGGCTTGAAAACACATTTCCCCAGCTGGAAGAAAGGGAACCCCTGCTTCATCAGGCCTGACTTCTGAATCCTGCAATGAGAAATAGGACTGCCAGAAGTTATTTAGTCGGCCAGCATTTTTCTACATGCCACAACTTGTGTCCACTGCTGGGGATACGACGAAAGCAAAGGAAACCGTCCCAGTTCTCAAGGAGCTCCTAGACCAATGAGGGAGTCACCACACACACAATGACCAAACAGATATGAACCAGACTGGATGCACTTTGGTCCCCCAGAGAGGGACTCAGATTAAGGAGAACCACAAGAGATTTCTGGCACAAGGTGGGACTCCATATTTCCATAATCACTTGTAAATCAAAGCAAAGCATTCGGACTCATGTTCTAATTTACTTTTCCTGAGAGAAGGGGCTCCCCAGGCTTATAGTGATCCAGGGTCATCCAGGTGTTCCCACCACAAAGACACTGTGCAGCCTCTTCTGGCCCAGGCCAAGCCAGATTCCGGGTCTCTCCCATCTTAACCATCAAAGACAGAGAACACTACTTTCATTCTTAACGTCTTAAAGCACACATCAGAACAAAGGGACTACAGAACACAACTTCCCTTTGGGATTGCTGGCCACCCAGTCAATTGGATTCAACAAGAGACTTCTGAGAACTTCCCAGACCTGATCCAGCCCATCTGGTGCCATTTAAACTACCAGGCATGGTGGCACCAGGTCCTGGTTAGTTAAAAGGCGGTGCTGAAGGCGGGCTGGACGCGGGGCCGCCACCAGCTGCCACTCCAGGAGCTGCCTCATAGTCCATGTTCTTTATGGGATGAGTTTCCATGATGCAGCACCAAAACCAATGATGGGAGTGACAGGAGTCTCATGTTCCAAACGGCGGTAGGGCTGGAAGGGGCCTCAGGAAGGTGACGAGGACACGCACAGTCTGTGTTTGTCCACTGGTCTGTCTCAATTTGGCTCTTGGGGAGGAGAGAATGAACACATACATGCATGCTTGCACACACACGTGCACACACACACACACATACATATTATATATATATAAATCCTAGCCCAGTCCATTCCAAGGGAGGCTCTGAGTCCTGCCTGGAGTGAAGCAGAAGGGAGCCAAGGCTGTCCACTTGGCTCTCCTCCAAGAGAGGGGGACCAGCCTGGAAATTCATCTATCAGCGCCTCTAAATATTGCTGGTCCGGAGACACACATTTTAAGTGCAAGCAGCCTTCCTGGCCACCAACTGCGTGGGGGGGGGGGGTCACAAGACTAGGCCAGAGGCCTTCTCAGGCGTCCAGCGGCTCCTCCCACCCCGCAGCTTCTTCCTCTCACGAGAGTCCTTCCATCGTTTCCCAGCCCACGAAGCCCCAGGCTCCCGCCTCTCTTCCCCCACTCAAAAAGCCACCACGCTGGGCGGCCGTCCCTGAGAGCACGGCTGGGATTCTCCCGTGGACGGAGGAGTCTGGCAGGCTCCTCCCTTGGCTTCCTTTCAACTCGGAGACGGTGTGACCGCAAAGCTTCCTAGTTCACCGTCTGAGCATGCGGAAAGGTAAACAGGGCAGCTGTCCCTCGTCCCCTCCCACACGCTTCTGGCCCTTTGCCAAAGCCTGAGCTGGAGAAAGCCTCGGCATGCTTTCAGAAAAGGAGAGGGACCGCTGGGTGGCTCTGTGGGTGGAGAGCCAGGAGGTCCTGGGTTCAAGTCTGGCCTCAGACCCTTCCCAGCAGGGCGACCCTGGGCCAGTCCCTTCTCCCACATGGCCTAGCCCTGACCACAGTCGATACGCAGTATTGATGCGAAGATGGAAGATGAGGGTTTAAAAAAGGAAAGAAAAGAAGTAGAAATGCAGGCTGAAGCGTGAGCGGAGGCTCGGGAGCGAGCCGCAATTCCTCACGGCGGGGCTTAAAGCCGCGAGAACTTGGACGGTGCCTTTGCCCGAAGCTCCCAGCCTTGGGGGCTGCACAGACACTGGAGCTGCTCCACAGGAGAAGGTCGCAGCTGACCCGCTCGAACCTGGACGAGACTGGAAGCAAAGAGGGAGCAGGTGGAAGCTGGCCTGTGCAAGGGGGCAGGCGCGCGCCCACGTCCGAGGGCTCCAGGCTCCACACACACGGCCCTCCGGGGCTCTCGGCCTCCCTCCTCGCCACAGAGAACAGCCGCCGTGAGACCCGGCTCTCAGAGCGCCCGGACGGCCAGCCCGTTCCCCAGAAAGGCCTCCAGGAGCCTGGCTGGGAAGCCAAGGACTTCCCTGAGCCTCCCCTGCAGGGGCGCCACGCCGCACGTCCCTGGGGAGCCTCGGGCCAGCCCCGTGACTCACCTGCCCAGCCGCTCTGGGGACCGTCGGGGTCCGGCTCCCGGGGGGCCTCCCCTCTCTCCAGCCGGCAGATCACGCCCGGCTTGGACGCGGCAAGGCCTGCAAGTGGAAACGTGACACTGAAGAGTGGAGCGTCCTCGGACTTGGGCCCGGCCTCTGTGGGGAAACGAGGCTATGCGGGGCTGCCGAGGAGGGGGACAAGGGAGGCTCAGAGGGGGGCTGCGAGCCCTGGGCCGGGGGGAAGAGAGTGGGGGGGGGCCCTCACAGCCCTCCGGACCACAGCTGGATTCGGGATGGAGCAGGGGGTCCCCGGGGCGGCCGTGGGGCTCACCCAGCCACGCCAGGCTCCGGTAGTTCTCCAGCATCACCTCCCGGTACAGCTCCCTCTGGAGAGGCCGCAGGCGGCGCCACTCCTCGGCGGAGAAGTCCACGGCCACGTCCTCGAAGGTCACGGATGCCTGGAACACCAGATACGCAGGGGCTCGGCTGGGACCCCAAAGACCCTGGGGCGAGGGGGGCGCTGGCGGGGACCACAAGGGCAGAGCTTGGGGTTCAGGGGCTCCCGGGCGCTCCCTCCCTCTGGGCCCAATCACAGGACACAGCGACTCTGCTGGGTGGTCCTTCGCTCCCAATGGCTCGCCGCTTCCCTCACCCGGAAGAGAAGCCACAAGCCAGAGCTTCCCTATTCAGATATGCTCTTCTGCAGCCTTCAGGGGTTTCCTTGGCTGACCTGAGGGCGTGGCCATTTCCTTCTCCAGCTATATGACAGATGGGGAAACTGAGGCCAGCGGGGCAAAGTGACCCGCCCAGGCCCCCACAACTAACAAGAGTCTGAGGACAGATTTGGACTCGGGCCTTCTGACACCAGGGCAGGCCTCTACCCCCTTGGCATCATGCCTCTGGCTCCCACCACGTCTGCTAAGCCCTCTCGGCCTCCTTCAGCCCATGGTGGGGCCGGCCACAGGCCTCCATCCCCTCCCACTTGGTACCACAACAGCATCCTGGTCGAGTCTTAGAGTGGGGCCAGATGGGTCAGTGGACCCTGGAGTCTGAGGTCAAAGGCCAGGACAAGGGACCCAGGCAGGATGAGGGCCCCAGGGAGGGCCCTCCGCAAGCCACGGTGTGTCCACCCGAGGAGGCCCACGTCCTGGGCTCAGGCCTGAGAAGAGCCAGTCCAAACGCTGTATTTTGTCACTTATTTATTTATTTACGGGGGGTAATTTTTTGTCACTTATTTTTGTTTTGCCCTTTTTAATGCTGTCCCTTATTTCTAGCGGGTGCCCCGTCTCTTCCCAAGCTTTGTCCCGGCGATCCGAGGAATCCCCACATTCCCTGCCCTCCTCTCCTCTGGTACAGTCGACCAATCGGACTCGAGCCGGGCACCGTCCTTGGCCCCTCGGGACGACCTGGGCACAATCGGGTTTCTTCCTCGGATCACGCATGAGATTTCCCAGTTGTCAGGGAGGGGCGGCTGTCACACGTCAGTGTCCCTCCTCGTCAGGGAGCCAGCCATTGACATGGCCTCAGAAGGACTGTGTGCAGCGGCTCAAGATGCGGAACAAATGGATTTGCCTCTGATCAGCGAGAGCGATCCATGACCGATTAGTGTACTGGTTATTGCTAGCCTGATCGGCAAGTGTATAGACGCCGGGCATTTTAACTGGCCAGTCCCGAGGGGCTCTGGACGAGTGGGAAGAACCAGGATGGACAGAAGGCTCGGGGGAACACGAGAGCTGCTTAGAGCCTTCAGGAGTCTCCGTTCTAGCCTCTAACCCAGACAGAAGCCTTTGAGGAACAAGCAAAGCAGCTTGTTCCCCGCCAAAGGGAAGCCTTGAGTTCTGTCCCCCTGAACCAGCAGAGCTTCCCGGCTGAGCCCAGGAGCCGTCTCCTGGCCCTCTAAACATGGCAAACCCACAGGCCGGTCGCTCAGACCCAAAGGCGGGCCAGAAGCTTGTTGGGCTCAGACCGAGAGATAAGCAAGCAGGGAGACTTTGTCTTGGACCAGACAGCGCTTTGGGAGTGCAGGCGAGCGGCCTGAGCTGGCCGGAGATCCTCACCACACAGCACTTTGGACCCAAGAAAACTGTCCTGACCAGCCTAAGCATTCCTTCCCGAAGTCTGCCGAGCTGAGCCCTGGGATCATTTACTTTTCATGGACAGCACTGAGTCTTTTATCAGAACTCGGCAGTGGAAAGGCCCCACTTCCTGGGGAGTCGGAGAACGGTGGCGTATTCCTGTGCCTGGGATCTGGGTCAGAGTCTATCCAGGCTACCGCTTTTTGCATTTTCCTTGTCCTTGGGGATCCCAAGGAATGTCCCCCTTTTGAACAGAATTTAATACATGAAGGGGACACCATCCATGAAATCCTCACCTGTCCCTGTCTTAGGGAAGGGCTGAGGGTTTGACGGGCCACCTCCTAACTGGGTTTTCACCCATTAGACATGTCTTGGGATGTTCAAGGGAGGGGCTGACTAATGAGCTCCTACCACGCTATTAAGAGGCCTAACCAAGATTCTGGATCTCTGGTCATTCCAGAGGGCCGCTGCCACCGCCCTATAGGTCACCTCATCAGGATTGATTCTGCTGGCCTAATGGATAAATGGATACAATCAATAAGCTGATTTTCTTCCCCCAAATCAGTCCTTCAAGATCATCTTAATCATGGCAGCCCTGATTAGAGTCAGGGAGGAGGGCAGAAGAATGAGCCAAGAAAAAAAGAAAGAACCCCACCATAAAAAGCTACTGTGGTGCCAAGCCTTCAGGACACAGCCAGAGGGAGAGAAGACAAACAGCTCCAGCTTATTCATCTGGAATTCCTGGAGGGGAAGTTCCAAAATGTTTACTAAACTAAATGACAGGGATGGGGTGGAGAAAGGGGTAAGGGAAGGAAATGAGGACTGTGGGGTTAGAACCGGACAGAGAAGAGCAAAATCTCATGGCAGAAACAACAGATCAAGGAAAGGGAGCTGAAGGAACGACCTGAAAGCTGTAACCAAAGCAAAAATCTAGCCAGCTGGTGGTGAAATGGGCTTGGAGTCAGAAGACCTGAGTTCGAATTCGGGAAGCTATTTAGCAACGGTGTGTGGTTTAAGGAGGAAAAATCACTTCTTGGAAGAATCCCCAAAGGAAAATTACAGGGACATGGGCCAAAGGGCAGAGGAGGGAGAAGGTCTGAGGGAAGCCCCCCCACCCCACCCCAGCGGTGCCAGGTTATTGGCAGGGGGTGTTAAGGGGAGGGGGGAAGACCCCGGCTTTAGGGGGGCATCTCCCCCCCCCCCCCGCAGCCCCCACCCCACACGGTCGGGGGTCCTTGGAGAATGGGAAGGCCCTTGGGGGGGCATCTCTCCTTCCCCTCTCCCTCACAGCGCCCCTCCTGCTGGCCTGGGGGAGCGGACGTGTCCCGGCCTAGGCCCGTGGCGAGTTCAGCTGCCGGGGCTCTCCCCCAGCCCTGCCCCCTCGGTGCCAAGCTAGCTCCCTTCCCTAAGCCCGTCGGTCCTCAGTTTACCCTGCGACTCACCTGGAGGGCGGCGGCTGGCAGGGGAGGAGCCATACCTGCGAGGCCCCCGAAGGAAAAGGAGGGAGGGCGGGTCGGGAGGGGAGTCAGCCACACCTCCAGAGGGGCAGAACCCCGGGCTGCTCCACCCCCTCAGGCCTGACCAATGGGCGCACCCGTTTGCGGAGCCGGCGCCCCTCCTCCACCCTGTCCCAAACTCCGGAAGCCGCAGTCTCGCGCCTCGGCCCAGCGCTCCCTTCCCTCAGCCCGACCCTGGACACCAAGGATCGGGCCGCGGCTGCAACCAAGGCCGGAACGACGGCCACCCAGGAGAGGATGGAAGTGACGTAGGCCGCGGAAGCTGTGCAGCACCTGGAAAGCAAGGGAGTGGCGCCTGCGGCCTTCTGGGAAACGTAGTCCAGGGGCTTTAGCGACGTGCGCGCATGCCTGAAGTCCTGGCCCCTCAGGCCCTTCCCGCCTAGGAGAAGGAGGCGCCTTTGGGGGTCCCATTTGGATCCCCAACTTCCTTTCTTTCCCGTCATCGTCGCCCCAATCTATGGGACAGCTCAGTGGCGCAGGAACAGAGCGATGTCAGAGGATAAAACGAAAGGGCCGCCCGGCACACAGGAGGCGCCTAAGCAGTGCTGGTCCCCCCCCCCTCCCCCCCAGGCCTGTAGGAATTCCAGGGTGCCCAGGAGCCCCTCCCCCTCGCACACACACTTTGCTGATGGGGCGGAGGACCTCCCCCAGAGTACTGGAGGGGACCTTCCCTCCACATGCGCCCCTTTAGATGGTTCCAGGCTTCTCCGGAACCACCTCTTCCAGCACTGCAATATTCCTTTACGATCATGGACCACACTTGGTTTAGCCATTTCCCAGCTGAGGCGTGTCTACTTGGTGGTTCTGAGCTGTTCCTCACTGTCTGTGGAATCCCCAATCCCTTTCCAAAATGGTTGGGCTGACTCAGCTCCACCAACAATGTACTAGTGTACCTGGCTTCCCACAACTCCTCCCGCCTTGGCCACTGACAGCTTGTGTCCTCTGCCACTCTGGTTTTCATTTGCATGGTTTGTGATTTGGGGCACTCTTTCACGGGCTATTTATTACCTCTGTGATCTTAGGTGGGACACAACTTGTCTGCCCAATTCTTTATCTGTAAAATGGGAGTCCTAAACACCCTCTACTTCCCCTTGCTGTGAGCTTAAAGTGAGATATTTGTGAACAAGCTGTCAACCCGAAAATATTATTATTAATGAGGTCAAAGCCTCACACCAAATAAGCTCACATTTCAGTTTCATTTCTCTATTCACAAGAAACCTGGGAAGCTGTTGAACCCATTTCACAGATGAAAAATGAGACAGGTTGAGGCTAAGGGGCCTTCCTCAGGCCCTCTGCTGGTTAGGATCACAGGTGTGCAGATGACAAGCATTTATAAAGTGCTTACTGTGTGCCTGGCTAAAAGGGCACTACGTGGCTCCTGTATCCAAGCAGCCTACAGATTCAGGAGGGAGAGGCAACCTGCAAACCACTGTGGACAGAAAAATAATAACCCTCCCCAAAGTTTCACTGTCCAGTGAAATCTCGATGGCCTCCATTTCCATCTTTCTCAGCATAGACATATAAGACAACCTTCATGACTTTCCTTGTTCTGGTTTCTTTTAAATACAAAGAAAAATGAGCAGCCAGCAAAAAGGTTCAATGAAAGCCAACAAGGCTATATGAGAGCAAAAGTTGGGCATACATACTGGCAGGAACATTTGGGACCTTCCCTTGGGCCTCTCAGAGCAATTGGGACTTTGTTTGAGAGGGCTGATAGGATGGGAAGCTTCTCCGACTGTGATCTCCCCTGCTTTCCCACCTCTGCTCTCCCTTGAGCCTGCTAGCGCCCCTTCTCTTCAGCTGAGCCTGGTACTCCCATGCCATTGCCGACTCCTCAGCAACTGCTCCTTCCCCCCAATCTGCTGCCTCAAAGACAGCCCTTCAAAGCTTGGAGCATGTGAATCTTAAAATTTCTCAGACTCTAACCTTAGAAGATTTGGTTAGGTTATTCCCCATTTAAACAATGGAGGTACTTGATCAGGAATGTATTGGGAACTTTAAATTACTCCACCCATACTTAGGCATACCTTAGGGGAAGATAAAGTTGTAAAACTCCTTACTGAACAATGAAAAAGTACTTAACCCATACTTATAGTGAGGCAAAAGCCTTTAAGCTAGGTCTATTTTTGGATCTAATACAAAAGGGTGCTAAGTACCTATGAAGGTCAAATTAATCACTAAAAGGTCAGGCAACTTGCAAGGGACAACCTTAGCAAAGAGGTGTGAAATACTCAGAAGTTTTAGTTTACCCAGAGAAGGTGATAACAAGATGTGAATTAAGAATGGTCAGTCCTGTGAAAACATCTACTGTGATTGTTAGATGTGAAAACTTAGGGGAGGTGTCATAGGAGAAAATTCTCTTTAAAAGGAGGTCAGAGGCCTCTGGACTTAGTTCAGCTTAGGAAGCTAAATTGGGGGCTCTCGGTGGCTGAACTTAGTTGAGCTCAGGAGCTGAACTGGAGGGTCTCTCTGAACACTAGAGTTTTGCTTAGAACGACCTTGTGGTGAGTGATTAAAGACTGACTTAGTTTTCTCTCTTAAGGACAAAGGCCTAGGCTCTAGCCTTTTCCTATTATTTCCTATTACTCTGTCTCTCTCCCTTTCTTTAATTCCTTCATTTGTATTAATTAAAATCTCCATAAAACCCAGTTGACTTGGGCATTTCATATTTGGGAATTTTTCCTTTGGCGACCACTTATTTTATTTTATTTTTTTAATTTTTATTTGGTCATTTCCAAACATTATTCATTGGAAACAAAGATCATTTTTTCTTCCCTCCCTCCCTCCCACCACCTCTCCCATAGCCCACGCGTGATTCCACTGGGTATCACATGTGTTCTTGATTCAAACCCATTTCCGTGTTGTTGGTATTTGAATTAGAGTGTTCATTTAGAGTCTCTCCTCAGTCATATCCCCTCCACCGCTGCAGTCAAGCAGTTGCTTTTCACCAGTGTTTTTACTCCCACAGTTTATCCTCTGCTTGTGGATAGTGTTTTTAACATCCCTGCAGATTGTTCAGGGACATTGCATTGACACCAATGGAGACGTCCATTACCTTCGATTGTACCACAGTGTGTCAGTCTCTGTGTACAATGTTTTCCTGGTTCTGCTCCTCTCGCTCTGCATCACTTCCTGGAGGTTGTTCCAGTCGCCATGGAATTCCTCCACTTTATTATTCCTTTTAGCACAATAGTATTCCATCACCAACATATACCACAATTTGTTCAGCCATTCCCCAATTGAAGGGCAGCCCCTCGTTTTTCAATATTTTGCCACCACAAAGAGCGCAGCTATGAATATTCTTGTACATTTTTCCTTATTATCTCTTTGGGGTACAAACCCAGCAGTGCTATGGCTGGATCAAAGGGCAGACAGTCTTTTATTGCCCTTTGGGCATAGTTCCAAATTACCCTCCAGAATGGTTGGATCAATTCACAACTCCACCAGCAATGAATTAATGTCCCCACTTTGCCACATCCCCTCCAGCATTCACTGCTTTCCTTTGCTGTCATGTTAGCCAATCTGCTAGGTGTGAGGTGATACCTCAGAGTTGTTTTTATTTGCATCTCTCTGATTATAAGAGATTTAGAACACTTCTTCATGTGCTTATTAATGGTTTTGATTTCTTTGGCTGCAAACTGCCTGTTCATGTCCCTTGCCCATTTATCAATTGGAGAATGGCTTTTTTGTACAACTGATTTAGCTCTTTGTAAATTTGAGTAATTAAACCTTTGTCAGAGGTTTTTATGAGGATTGTTTCCCAATTTGTTGTTTCCCTTCTGATTTTGGTTACATTGGTTTTGTTTGTACAAAAACTTTTTAATTTGATGTAGTGAAAATTATTTATTTTACATTTTGTGACTCTTTCTAAGTCTTGCTTGGTTTTAAAATCTTCCCCTTCCCAAAGGTCTGACATGTATACTATTCTGTGTTCACCTAATTTACTTATAGTTTCCTTCTTTATGTTCAAGTCATTCACCCATTCTGAGTTTATCTTGATGCAGGGTGTGAGGTGTTGATCCAAACCTAATCTCTCCCACACTGTCTTCCAATTTTCCCAGCAGTTTGTATCAAATAGTGGATTTTTGTCCCCAAAGCTGGGACCTTTGGGTTTATCATAGACTGTCTTACTGAGGTCATTTACCCTAAGTCTGTTCCACTGATCCTCCTTTCTGTCTCTTAGCCAGTACCAAATTGTTTTGATAACCACTGATTTATAGTATAGTTTGAGATCTGGGACTGCAAGTCCTCCTTCCCTTGCATTTTTTGTCATGATTTCCTGGATATCCTTGATCCTTTGTTCTTCCAAATGAACTTAGTTATGTTTTTTTCTAATTCAGTAAAGAAGTTTTTTGGTAGTTCAATGGGTATGGCACTAAATAAGTAAATTCGTTTGGGTAGGATTGTCATTTTTATTATGTTAGCTCGTCCCACCCATGAGCAATCAATGTTTTTCCAATTGTTTAGATCTAGTTTTAGCTGTGTGGAAAGTGTTTTGTAGTTGTGTTCATATAGTTCCTGTGTTTGTCTCGGCAGATAGATTCCTAAGTATTTTATATTGTCTAGGGTGAGCGACCACTTATTTTTTATTTAAATCAAGACACTAAAACTTATCTTATGCTTTTGGCAATTCAGTCTTGAACCCACATTTTCGCGGTCACAGTTTATGGCAACCACTCTTTTGTCTGTAACAAGCAGGGCCCGCGTCCACCACCCGCTCCTGCTGTAGCCGTCATCCGCATTTCGGCCTGATTCCTGCACAACAAATCCGGGAACCAGTGAAGTGTCCAATCCATTCCACACCGGTGCTGGTGGCCTGGCTCTCTCGCATGCATTCCTCAAGGATGCCCCTTCGGTGCAGTCCATTTAAACTCATACGGCTCTTAGAGATATGGCCACTCGCCACATAGGATCCTTAGCAAAGCGCTTTGGGCATGCTCTCTCTGCAAGTTTCTCACGGGTTTTAGATCTTCCGGGCAATAATGGCAGCACTTGGGATTTCCCCCTGTGAAGACAGCTCAGCCCTGAAGTCTTCATTCCTCTCTAAACTGCACTCCAGATTCTCCAGGGCTTTCTCTGCAGTCCCAGCGAAGACTTCCCAGAAGTTCATTCCCCTGGGGCCTGGCAGTGAAAGCACATTCTGCCTACCAAAGCAGCTCTGGTATCTCACTCCTCTCCAGGCTGGACTCCCAGCTTCCCAGGATGTCCTCTGCAATGTGGTGCTGGGTGGGATAGCTGGGCAAGGTAGTACCCAAATTACCTAGTCCAGTGATGGCCAAGTTTTAGAGACCACATGTGAGCCCTCCCTGCCCACCCCAGTAGGGGACAGAGGAAGCGCTCCTTTTGGGCTGCTGAGAAGAGCAGCAGGTGATGTGAGAAATGGCCTCGGGCATGGTGGAGAGGCGGGCAGGGACCTGGACTTTGCCCTAAGTTCACATGAGCCCAACGGCATGGCATTTACACAGGAGTCCCGCGTCTTCCTAGACTGTACCAGTGGGCCTCTGAACCTGTGCGGACCATTCTGATGAACCTCTCTGGGGTGTTACGGAATGGAAAGCTCCCCTCACCTAGGCAAGCAGCCCAACGTCATGTAGACTGCCATCCCATGGAGCCAGGGCTCAGCCGACCACAAAGAAGGAACCAAGGGCTTCTCTGCACCACAAATTCAACAACTTAGCATGAAAGCCAAAGGATGCTTTTCCAGATCCAGTTCAATCCAATGGCCTCCAGTGAGGCATCTGGGGTGGCACAGGGCAAGGCAGTTGTTGAGATGGCCCTTGGCCTCTATCTTGATAGAACTTTCGTTTGGCAAATGGACATGATGGGTAATTTCAGTACTTTGTCAGTCAGTGGTTTCTCAAGTGTGTCTGGCTCTTTGTGACCCCATCTGAGGTTTTCTGGGCAGAGATGTGGGGTGCTTTGCCATCTCCTTTTACAGAAAACTGAGGAAACGGAGTTAGTTAAGTGAGGAGCCCTCGGTCTTTTGGCTAGGAAGTATTGAAAGTCATATTTGAACCCGAGATAAGTCTTCCTGATTTCAAGCCTGGCACTCCACTGGGCCACTTAGCTGTCCCAAAATACATCTAATTGCAAACCGAGTGCTCTGGACCATCCCCAGGTAATGAGAACACCTAAAGAAGGATGTGGCCCTGGGGTTTGGCCTAAAAGTATCTAAACAAATGCCTAAGTGGATCTAGGGAGAGGAGCCACGAAAGGAGAGAAAGCATCAAAAAGCCTCCTTTGCTGGAGCTTCCTCCAGGTCACGCCCACCCCACATGGGTGGTTTCCCAAATCTTTGTCCTGGGCCTTCTCAGCTTCGCCTGCCAATCTCAGCAGCTCCCGTAAATGCAGACAATTCCCAGACCTAGTAGTGGGTCGGAAACCACATCAACTCCAATCTCTTAATTAGGTGAAAACACAATTCGACCAATTAATTTCGACCTTCGAATAAGCGTGAAATGTCTTTAAAGGCCACACAAGAGGTAGATTCCCTCTGCTTGCTATCTGTGTTAGCCAGAGGACTCGGCTCCAGTCTGATACTGGGCCGCCCCTCTTCTCCCCAGGTTAACGCTTTCCTAGACATCACTTCCATTGATATTCCGTGTAGAGCTTGTTTTCATTTCCTGTTGTCTTCCCCATTGGAATGGGAGCTCCTAGGCAGGGGAGGGGAGGAAGGGGGCATCTTCTTGTCTTTTCTTGTGTGACCAGTGAATACCCAGCACATTGTAAGCACTTCGTTAACATTGGGATGGCCTCAAATGTCAATGAAAGGCAAGAGCGGAGCAGTCAAGGAATGGAGCCTGGCCATTTCAACCCTGGGCCTGGAGTCTTGGACGGCAGCTGTGCTAATCCCTCCAGGCAAAAACAAGGACCAGCCCAACCAGCAACTGGGTAGATACAGGCCTTTAGATTCTCAGTAGGGCCTCACAACAAATGTGTAAGGCAAGCCCTACACGTGTTCACTCCATTTTACAGATTAGGAAACACTCTGCAACCTGACTGGTAGCCCAAGCTCGTAAATAACAGAGCGAGGCTGTGAAGCCTGATCCCTCCTGACCCTGACACGAGTGTGGATGCTTCTAGCCACAAGATGGGTGGCAATGGGAAAGAGAGAAAGGACCAACACAAGGGACATTTCCATGGTAGGCCAGGACCGTGAAAAAGCCAGAACTGATATGGAGGCACTAAATGTAGGAGATGAGCTGAATGGTGGCACGGGTCACCAGCAGCAGCTCCCAAGCCAGCCCGGCTCAGGTTTGGAGAGAAACCCTTGCAGGATGCACTTGAACCTTGGAAGTGAGTCCAGATTCCCAGTCAGTCAGTCTCAATAAATGCTAAGTGTTCAGTAGGCTGACTATCTGCCAAGCCCTGAGCCAAACTCTGGGGAGACAGGAAAAAGACAGTCCCTGTCCTCCAGGAGCCTGTGGCCTAATGGGGGAAGAAACCAGGAATCAATTGTGTGCATTAGACAGGACAAGCAGAGTAATTACTAGAGTCAAGGCACTGGGATGAAGATGGGGTCAGAGAGAAGAAGGCAGCACAGCACTGGAAGTTTATGATCTATGCGACCCTGAGCCTCAGTGTCACAAAATGGCAACAACAGCACCGACTTTCCAGAGTTGTTATGGGGATCCGACAAGACCACGCCTGTCCCCTCTGAAACCTTGAAGCAAACATTATGCAAACCTGAGTTCTCCCCATCATAATGGTGACGACAGGGAGAGAGAAGAGAGAAAGGGCGGATTTTCAGGGAACAGCCACGTTACTGGCTATGGAAAAGAGCAGGAACAGAGCCACTGGTTAAATATGAATTAGGAGGAGGCGGCTTGTAGTGGCAAGGGTGCAGGAGTTCGAGTCTTCCAGGAGACCAGGGCATGAAACGCTCCACAGGCGAGTCAGCTCTTGGGAAGCTCAGTGTCCTCATTTGTAAAAGGAGAGTGGGAACGTGCTCTTCAAACCTTCAAGCACTCCCCACAAAGTAGGAGCTGTTGTTATTACACGAGAGAGTACATGTCCTGGGAGCCAAGGAGGGACGCCGTATCCGGAAGGAAACCTGGCTCACGTTGCCGATATCTGACACATGATATTTAGAGGATAAAGACTGACGAGGAGGCCTTTGGTGAACTCTGGAGGAGCGGCTTCAAAGCAAAGAAAGAAATGAGGACAACATGGAGGGCTGCATGAGGCAGATTTTTATTGTTTGTCAGCGGGATGTGTTGTGGTACAGAAGTGTAATGGAGAAAGGTTTGTAGGTGGTAAAAGAAACAGGATCTAGGCGAGACAGCTGATGACGAGGAGAAAGATTCAGCCTGGCACCCTTCCCTTAGTGCCAGCCTCTGTCACAGAAGATCCCAAGATGGTTGCTTTTCAGGTAGTTTTCTAATACAGAAAAGCCTCAGGCATGTTGGTAGAAGACCAGGGGGGCACGAGATTGGATGACTGCTGAAGGCAGATCCTGAAAAGAAGGTTAGAAGGAGAGGAATTCTGCAGAAGTACTCAAGGAGGAAAGTTCAGCAAAGTCTAGAGATGGTGACAGGAAGGAGCAAGAGCCTGGATGGCAATTCACAGGATTTCTCAGGAAACAGTTTCATGATATCCAATTAGATATCCACAAATTTCTTAGTAAATTAGGATTCCAAGTGTTTTACGTGGGAGGAAGACAGCTGATGAGAGACCAGGTTTGTAAGAACTATTTTGGGAAATTAGGCAAGGGCTTCCTTCACTAGAAAATTTGGGTTTGGGTTCCCTACTTTTAGGAAAAGATCGTGCCTCTGGCTAAGATCTTTACACATAATACTTCTCTCCAATATGGATTTGATGTTCAGTAAGCTCCATATTCTTGATGAAAGTATTTTCAAGTTAAATACATTTTAAACTTCTTCCATGATGTTTGCTTTAAAAAAAAAAAAGCATTCCCTACATCAGTACATTCCTAAATGTATGTCCCCCTAAGAGTTATCTGCTATTGACTTGAGTCCCACTTTCCCAAATTCCTAAGGTTTTCTGCAGTGTGAATCCTCTGGCATTCATTAAATAATGTGCTCTGGCAGAAAGCCTTCACACGTGTCGCATTCCTAAGGTTCATATCCACTATGGATTCTCTGATGTCGAGTAAGTTGGGCCCTCTGGCCAAAGGCCTTCCCACACTCATTACATTCATAAGGTTTCTGTCCAGTATGAATCCTCTGATGTACAGTAAGCTGAGACTTCTGGCGAAAGGCCTTCCCACATTCATGACATTCATAGGGTTTCTCTCCAGTGTGAATTCTCTGGTGTTCAGTAAGTCCTCGGCTCAAACGGAAGGCCTTCCCACATTCACTGCATTCATACGGTTTCTCTCCAGTATGAATCTTCTGATGCAGAGTCAGCTGAGAGCTCTGGCGAAAGGTCTTTCCACATCCTTTACACTCATAGGGTTTCTCTCCAGTGTGAATTCTCCGGTGTACACTAAGTCCTCTGCTCCTGTAGAAGGCCTTCCCACATTCAGCACATTTGTAAGGTTTCTCTCCAGTATGAATTCTCTTGTGAAGAGTTAGGCCAGTGCTCTGGTAGAAGGCCTTCCCACACTCACTGCATTCATAAGGCTTCTCTCCAGTATGCATTCTCTGATGCAGAGTTAGCTGTGACCTTTGGCGGAAAGCCTTCCCACACTCATTACATGCATAAGGTTTCTCTCCACTATGAATTCTCTGATGGACAGTAAGATAGGTCCTCCAGCGAAAGAGATTCCCACACTCACTACATTCATAAGGTTTCTCTCCAGTGTGAATCCTCTGATGCTGAATAAGCATTGAGCTCCGGTGAAAGGCCTTCCCACACTCCTCACATTCATAAGGCTTCTCTCCACTGTGTATCCTCTGGTGCACGGTAAGGTGTGTTTTCCTTCTAAAGGCCTTTCTACACTGATTGCATTCATATGGCTTTTCCCCGCTATGAATTCTCTGATGGACATTCAGCTCTGCACTCCTCCGGAAGGCCTTCCCACAAGCTTTACATTCATAAGGTTTCTCTCCAGTGTGAATTCTCTGATGGACAGTAAGTTGGGCCCTCTGGTGGAATGTCTTGCCACATTCATTACATTTATAAAGTTTCTCTCCAGGATGAAGTTCATGATTTTCAGTAAGAACAGCTTTCTCATATTCATCATGCTTAGAAAATATCTTCTTTAAGAACATTCTGGAAGATTTTCTTAGCTCTGGATATAGTCTGCAGCCTTGTCTATGTGCTTCCCATCTACGGACACTCTTTCCTACAGATAATTTCTGTTGCAGTAAAAGACCTGTCCCCAGACTAACACTCTTGCCATATTTCTTATATTCATGACCTCTTGATTTATGGAAAGGTTTCCTCTGAGTGCCTTTTACTTGTCTAGGATATCTCTCCTCATTGCTCCACTGCCTCTCTAACCCAGCCTCCCATTTCCAGGGTTCTCCCAGCTTGGTGACAAAAGGAACACCCCTTGGGTGGCCTTTTAGAGACAATTCTTCCACAGAGAGGCCCAGGTCTGGAGCTGACTCCTTAGTCTCAGGTCTAGTCTCCCAATCTGAAACACAAATAAATAAATAAACAAACAAATAAATAAATAAAAGTGGCACAAAAAATCAAAGGAAATCCCCTGCTAAATGGGAAAGCCCAAGAATGACGTTGGAGGCCAACAGCAGAATCCAAAGATCCATGAGGGCTAAAATTATTTAAGAAAAACTCTAACAAAACACCAGCTTCCCAAGCAATAGAAGACTACCAGGAGGTGCAGCCCACCAAGTGGGGAGCCAGGGAGTCAGAACCAGACACAGTAATAAGAAGTCACCTCTCAAAAGAGAGGAAAGGTTAAGACACAGTAGAGCCAGACCAGATGCATCATCACTCCTAATTTCACTTCCCCTTTACTGAAGAGATGATGACCCAAGGGGAGGGGAAAAAGCTTCCCATCTCTCCAGGCTCAGTCAGGTATAAAAAGGAATTCTTTATTCTTTTTTTAATTTAATGGGGGAACCTAGAGGTCCTCTTACCACAGAGATGTGTAGGGATTAACCAGCCCACCTTGACAGGAAATAGAAACTGTATAATTAGAATTTGCTCCCCAGAACTCCAATTCCCAGCATCCCACTTCTGTTCTGACATTAGGTACTTACATTTTGGAGATAAAGTTATGTGTGATCCCACCTCTCTTTTTTTATATGAACATGGCTGGGAAAACTTCTCTTTTCTCAGGCTTTTACTTTTGTTCTTTTATTTCTTTAACTTCGAGTGAATATTAATAAATCTTATAAAATATATAATACTTGGAGTTATTAGATATTAATTTTAATCTTACAAAACTATAGAGACAGGAAGCGAGGTAGAAAAAGGTTATACAAGGAGTCAGTTGCTGACAGTTGAGCCGTTAGTTACTGACAGTTAGGGCTGGGGTGGCAGTTGCAGGGAAGTTGGCTGCTGGGAGTGTGTGAATTGGTGGTTGGTGTTTAGTTGCTGGAATATAAAGGAGGGCCTGAGCTTACTGAGAGGAGTTTTTGGCTTTAGCCTTTAGAAGGCTTTTTGATTTTTTCTGGGTTTGGAGGTGGCTGGTCTTTGTTGACAGACCTAATTGGAGTTGGATTAAACACTGATGGTTTTGATTAGGCTACATTGGGTTGGAACTTTGTGGGGTGGTTGTTATTAGTGATAGTTTTAGGCAATTATAGGTAGATGTAGGTAGTTATAGGATAACTAGTATAGACTGGGAAATTTTCTTTTTCTATCTCTTTCCTATATTTCTCTCCTTTAGTGTATTCATTTTACTATATTTTACTATCTATTTAAATTAAACTAAATGTTAATTGTTAAAAGCTGCTAGAAGTTTTCTTTTCTCTGGCTTAAAGGGATAATATTAATTTACAACTATACTATATTCTCATTAAAACTTAAATTATTAAAAGCTGCTCTCTTATTTAACCCTTACACAGGGCACAGGTCATAGAGGGGTCTCCCCAAAGCATTTTCCCCTCAGGGGTGGCTGGGCAGCCTGGGCAATAATAGCCCCATGGGAAAAAATGGGGCCTGGAGCAGCTCAGAAAGACCAAGCAGATGCAGGAGAAGCTCTGGAGTTCCCAACGGGAGAAGCGAGTCTCAGTGTATGCCAGAATCCAGGCCTCACCCTGGGAAGGCCCCACGAGGACCCCCCAGAGGCTCTTCCTACAATCACTCACCTGCCCAGCTGCCTCCTGACTCTTCTCTCCCTGGCCTCCATGGGGCCTCCCTTCGTTCCAGTCGGCCGATCATATCAGGTTTGATCTCAAGCCCTGCTCAGAGGGAACAAAAAGGGCTGGGAGCAGTCCTCTGGGGATTGAGTCCAGCCCCTAGACCTTAAGGAGAGCTTAGAGGGATGCCCTCGTCATGCCAATAGGACAGTGACAGTGGGTGAGGGAGGACTTTCAAGGCTAACACATCCATCTGACCTGCACCCTACTAAGGGCCCCCACTCAAAGGGGGAGCATGGGTGCAGGGATGAGGTAAGCCAACGGGGCCCAAGGGAGCAGAAACAGGGCCAAATGCAGAACCAAAGCTGACCAGGCCTCAGTCTCCTTATCCTAAAAATGGGCTGAAGTTGTGGGTATGGGGCACCACAGGTACAGGGGTCCAGAAAGACTCAAAGAGGGGGTGTTGGGGGCCCAGCTCTGGCCTGGAATCTGATCTGGCACAGCCACCCCCCAAGCCCTAGCATTTTATAGATGAGGAAACTGAGGCAAGTGGGCTTCGGTGACTTGTGCAGGGTCACACAGCTGGCATCTGAGACCCACCTGAACTCAGCGAGGTAAGTCTTTCTCACTCCAGGCCCAGCACCCTAGCCACTGGGCCAGTCAAGAAGAGCCAATTCCTGGTGCAGCCACTACAGGATGCTACAGAGTGCTATACTTATAGTCAGGAAGGACCAATTCCAGGTGCCATCATTGGTGGTGCCAGAGTGCTTGCAAAAGAGCCCTGGGCCTGGTTTGGCCACTAGGGGCCACCAGAGCACAGCAGGGAGCCCTGGGCCTGAGTCAGGAAAACCCAAGTTCAAATTCAGCTGTTAGCCCTTAGTTTCCCCTAACCCTAATGCTCTATGTAATGGGGTGATAAGGGCACTTTCTCCCACATTAGCTCTGGCTAACTGCACAGAGCCCAGCCCGGTGCCCGTCATGACTCAGGGGCTCCCCATCCACTTACTCTAGACCACACCAGGATATCTGGGACATCCTGTCTTGCCTTATTAAGGGCCTCCCAGGTGCCTCAGTTTCCCTGGGGTGACTAGAAGGTGGCACAATCCTAGACTCCTGGGGCTCTGGACTAAAGGGTCAGAGGTAGCCACTAGGGAAGGCTCCAGCACACCAGGAGAGCCTGGTGATGGCTTCCTGCTGAGGGGGGGACTCAAACTAAGGCCTGGAAGAAGAGAAGGAAGAGCCCCAGGAATGGGGATGGGGCCAGCCAGGACTCTGGAGAAGCTCCCAGAGGAAGGTGAACTACACCAAGACCTTTTGTCTTCTTTTTACTTGATTTGGGTTGGGGGAAGCTGAGGCAGGGCCAAGTGAAGGAAACCCAAATAATTATAAAGTGGGGGGTGGTCCGGCTGACCTCAAGGCTCCTCCAATAGGAAATTCAGGGCCCTTCAGCCATTCCCAGGTAAGTTGCCTAAATGCCATGGGTCAGGGCCCCTCAAGGACCAGAGTTCTCTTGGGTCTGTGTAGAAGCCCCACAATGGCCTAGGCCTCTTCACTGAGGCCCAGGGAGCCCCTTACCCAGGCACACCAGGTTCCCATAGTTCTCCAGCATCACTTCCCGGTACAGCTCCTTCTGAGGGAGGGCAAGGCATCCCCACTCCTCTGGGGTAAAGTCCACAGCCACATCCTGGAAGGTCACCAACTCCTGGAAGACCAATACACAAGTGTTTGCCCTGGGATGGAGCTTCCTTCTGACGGCTCAGAGGGAATGGGGAGCCGGGAGGAAGTAAGGGGAGTGATGCTCATGGCCCTCTGCTCTCTGAGCTCCAGGATTTGTTTTTGTTTTTTAAAATAAGATGATTTTTATTTCACTGGAAAAAAACCAACACCCAGTCAAAGGGGGCAACTATCCCACTGGGCAGCAGAAACCTCCCAGAATTCACGGTCCCCTGCTCTGGCCTAGGATAATGGGCGAATTGTCGAGGTCCTTCTGTGGTAAAACAAGCATTGCCCAAAGACCATGACCCCAGGGATCAGGTGGACCTCTAGCCAGTGTAAAGGATAATTTAGTGTTGTGACCTAAAAACTATGTTAATTATTTGGTCACCATAGATATCCCAAATATATATATATACATATATATATATAATATATAACTAAGTCACCTGGAAATTTATGGTGATTTAATCGATATAGTGTGAATTTTAAAAGTCTCCATCTTGGTCTAGCACCCAAAAATTGTGCACACCCACACTACACGGGCATGTGCTAGTCAATGACAAATCAGAAATAACTAACTGCCCACCTGGGCTGTCCTAAGCCAAGCTAGAGCCAACCATTGGATTTTGTGAGACACAGGAAGTGAGGTAGGGAACAGCCTCTGGAATTCGCTCACTTCCTGTGGAGAGAGCGAGAAGCGAGTTGGTGTTAGGAGCTTGAACAGGGAGGATGCCCACAGACAGCTTTCCTTCAGATCACTCACGTGAGTTAAGGACTGATTCTTTCCACCTTGGCCCTTTGGGCCTAAAACTCCCTCTGCCTTGGTCAGAGGTTGAGTAGCTCTTTCCCTTTTCTCTTCTCTCCTTCTCTCCCTCTCCTTCCCTACTCCCAGTGTGATTAAACCTCCATAAACTCCATTCTGACTTGAGTGTTTCATTTTAGGAATTTCATAAGTAAATTCCTTGGCGGCCATTGTTTAATATTACATAAATCCTGTAGCCACACTTTAACCATTACAATATTATAATCTCTCCCAAAAGCCTTAAATTTCTACCATTACAATAGTGGAAAGAAATTAAGAAGGAAGAAGGAAAAAGGTGTAGGATTCCTCCCGCCTGGCTAGTGCCAGGAGGAACACCAGAGCCTCTAGGAAAGTAAGGTTTTGAAGAGTAAGAAGAATCAGCCTGAACTCCAAAGGGTTCAGCCAAGATGCCTGAACCTGAATCAGCTCAAGGGCAAACTCACTGCCAAACCCAGACAATAGCTGCCACCACGCGAAGATGTCAGAATGCTTAGCACTCTGCCAGCCAGAGTTGCCTCTCCGGGGAAAGAGGGAGAGAGAGCAAGTGATGCGCCTTATATAGATGGTTTTACGTCACTTTCCTGTATCTCATCTGTACCAATGATAGCTTAGCTTGACTTAGGACAGCTCTGGGCTCTGTCAGCTGTTTCTGCACATGTCTGTTGAAGGCCATCTTCTTAGATAATTAAATCTTGAGTATGGTGTGGATATTCCTGACTTTGTTAAACTAAGTAGGGTGGAGAAATGTAGAGTTCCCAAGACTTGATTCTGTTAGACCAAGTATCTCCATTGTTACTAATCAGGAAATAGCTAAATCAGATTTTCTAAAGTATGGTCTGAGTAGGGTGGAGCAGTTTTAAAATTCACACCACGCCCCTCTCTATAGGCTCCAATGTTCATTTCCTCATTTAAACATGGACTAATAGCATCTTGGTCCAAAGTAAGCTCACAATGACCATCACTTACTCTAGTTGAGAGTAAGTTGGATAATTAATAGGATGCCAAAATAATGTACTTATTGAGACCCACACATCCAAAAGGACTGAATGGGTGTGTCTATACCATACTTTCATCAGAGGGCACCCTAACGCCCTCTCTACGAGAAGTAACATTCACTCACTCCCAGGGTCTGGCCTCCAACCCCGGCTTCTAATTTCAGGTCACAAACTCTTCTCTCTCCGCCAGATAGGGCCTGACCCAAAGAGGCCATAAACCACTGACACTGTGGGAAGGCTGGAGCGCCTTCCAATACAAACTGCCCCATCAGTCTCAAGGGGCTCTTATAACCTGGCCTGCACCCTCATTTTTCCCAGCTGGGTGTAAGGATAAATGATAAGGGATAGAGAAAAATGCATGGATTGTCTTTAAAAGGAAAGGAGGAGAATTTAGACACAAACCCTGGGAGAAGATTCTCGAAGGAAAGGAGGATCTTGGGAGTTTTACTGGGTTTAATTGTCATTACTAATCTGGCTTTCCTCTGAGCTGGTAAGGAGGATCTTTTCTCTGGCATCCCCTGGGAAAATATTAATCTTGTGGAAAGATTAGGAAATCCCTGGTTGGAGAATTGCCTTGGAGGAGAGCTGCCTTTCCCTGAAGTACAGAGATCAACCTGAGATCAACCTGTCAGAGATCAACTTGGTTAAGATAAACCCAAGGGCTTTGTCCCCTGGAACTTTGGGTTTACCTAGGAAGCCACCCCAGGCTTTGTTTTGGGTAAGGATTCAGTACATCTGTGAGTCCTGTGTCCTCAGCCTTTTAAAGACAATCTATAGTATGTAGGTAGTCAGATAGTTTTGGGGGTCTAGATAAGATCAGGGAGTGAATAAGAAGGTCTTGAGAAGACCAGAAGGGCATCCCCATGAGGGGAGCATAGAAGTTGGGTAGAGTCTAGATGTTGTAGTATTAGGACCTTATCTACCATTTCCCTAACCGCAATAAACTTGTTTTTTCCTATAATTGCAAGGGCTGTGCTTCACTGACTCTGGAAGGTTCTTAGTTGGGTTTTCTCCATTTCCAATCCATCTAGTTCCTTCCCATTAAAATTTATCTCCTTTTGGAGATGGTTTTCTCTTTCATGGGTCCAGGATAAGCAGAGCCCCAAAGGCCATGATCTATGTCTATGGCCTTTCTGCCCAAAGCTTCCTCTCTTGCAGTCATCTGAGTTTCCCTCCAGGACACCATCATCCTCTGATCACCCAGGATCTCAACCTCTTCATTCCTAGACCCCTCCCTCAGCTGAAACTGTGCTCTCCAACTGCCAACATCTCCCAATGGCTGGACTCCCTGGTCCTTCCTCCAAGCCCACCCTCCCAGAGGACACTTGCCATACCCTAGCCTGCTGGCTGCCCTCTGCTCTCCAGGGTGCTGAAAACGGCGCCCTCCCTTGGGGAGGGCATTATCCAACCTCTTTTAGAACCTTTAGACAAAGAGTTTCCTTTAGTAGCTTGGGAGCTCATTTCGTGGAATTCACGCGTGGGAGGCAACTGGGGCCTCAGTGGACTGAGGGCCAGGCCTGGGGTCCAGTTTCCTTCTGCCTGGCTCTCTACTGGCAGGGACATTATCTTCCAGATCCATTCTCCATCACAAAAGAAAACTCTTGGGACTTTGAGGAGTTCCAGGAGCCCATCCCTTCCCTTTCACCTATCTAATAAAGCATGTAGGAGGAGTGGGGGATTCCTAAACCCTGACTAAGGGACAGCTCAGTGCATAGAGAGCCAGATCTGGAGTCCAGACGATCTATGGGTTCAAATGTGGCCTCAGACCCTTCCTAGCTGTATGACCCTAGACAAGTCACATAACCCCTGTGGCCTAGCCACTCTTCCACCTTGAAACCAATAACACAGTATCAATTCTAAGACTGAAGGTCAGGGTGGTTTTAGTTTTCCGAATTTGCTTAACATCAGGGAACCCTAAAATTCACAAAACCTTGACATGTATACAGAGGGGGAGGTGGGACCGTTCTGGAAATTAAGTCTGGCACGACCTGAGAAAAACTGCCAGGCCAGTCTTCCCTTCTGACCCCCAGCACCAGGCTGACAGATACCTGGAAGAAGGCACCGCCTGGATATAGCCCCCCCCCCCCCCCCCCCGCGGGAGTCCTATAATATGTATCCGTGGGAATAACCTGAGGTGGAGAGAGGAGGCTGAGGGAATGGGAGGATAATAAAGACTCAAAGGCAGAAGTAGAAACACGTGGGGAGTGACGCAGACCCCGAGGAGATAGGAGGAACAAGAGAATAGGAGGGGAGCACCAGCTCCTTGATACCCCTAGACAAGAGCGTCTGCTTTGGGGGCAACAGCGGCGCTAGGAAAGGGGGGAGTCTCAACTCCTTGGGGCGACAGCGGCGCTAGGAAAGGGGGAGTCTCAACTCCTTGGGGCGACAGCGGCGCTAGGAAAGGGGGAGTCTCAACTCCTTGGGGCGACAGCGGCGCTAGGAAAGGGGGGAGTCTCAACTCCTTGGGGCGACAGCGGCGCTAGGAAAGGGGGAGTCTCAACTCCTTGGGGCGACAGCGGCACTAGGAAAAAGATATAGTGAAGCAAGAGAGGTAAGAGGAGAGGAGGAAGGAGAGAGCATCGAGGAGGATCAGAGGCCGAGAGGAAGTGAGGGGGAGAGAGCCGGCGAGAGCGAGCTAGTAAAGGGCTAGTAAGAGTGAGTTTCACCCTAGTTCCCCAGCATTTGTTGAAGGTTTTGGGAATGTGGATCAGCGAATACGTAACATGACGTCGGTTGAATTGACACTGACGAGACCAGAGAGGTGGCGATTAACCCACTGACCTGCGCTTCGCGGATGAGGCCCAGCCCAGGCATCTGCCCGCCCTGC
Organism: Monodelphis domestica; assembly: GCF_027887165.1. Classification (NCBI taxonomy): domain Eukaryota; kingdom Metazoa; phylum Chordata; class Mammalia; order Didelphimorphia; family Didelphidae; genus Monodelphis; species Monodelphis domestica. The sequence goes on from NC_077229.1 coordinate 1,840,994, forward strand.
GCAGTGACCATCAAGGTCTGGCCGTGGGTCTGGTAACACAACATCGAGACGCCCAGCACACTTCCCGGATGCCGACGCGGCTGGCCCGCTACACTGGACGGCGTACGTGCCCAGTCCCTCTCTGGAAGGGAGCAAAGCCCGGAGAGGCCCCCTGGCTGGCAGACTGGAAAGGAACCCCCGGGAGCAGTAAGGAAATGCGGGAAGAGAGCTCTGCTGGATGCTGAAAGGGGCCCTTTAGAGGAAGCGGGGCCAGGCTCTCCTCTGCAGAGCTGGGGAGCGACAGGCGTGTGCCCGTTCAGGCCTTCGCTAGGTCGTTCCTCTTGCTGAAGAGTTTCTGTGACGGGGGGAGTTGCGAGGGCAGAGGATCGGAAATGGGGACAGCCCGTCGCTGTTTAAAGCAAAGCTAACAAGGACAAGATCATATTCGTGAGGGGCCTCGCACACGGACAGGAAAGTCGCTTCCTCTCTGAAAATCTCAGTAGCCTCTTGGAAAAGACAGGCGTAGCATGACTCGAACTCACAACAAAGTTGTCAAGTCAAGAGGGCCGGAGGTTCTTGCTAGTGTGACAGGGCTGCTCAGAGCTCCTGGCAGTCGCTGCACAAGTAAAGAAGGCAGCCCGAGATGCAGGCAGACCCACCCAAGAGCGGCACGCGTGCCTCCTGGCCTCACAGCTGATGCAGACGCTCTCAGGGGGAGGTTTGTGTCTTAAACCCAGGGAGCCATTCAGACTGCCAGGAAAGCCTGGCCATTTCCCGGGCCAGAGCTGAGTGTGTGTTTGTTCATTGAGAACCCTTTTCTCCCGTCCTAGGATCCATATGGATGCCAAAGGAAAGTGCAAGGCTTGGCCAGGGGGTTAAGTGACTTGGCCAGGGTCGCACAGCCAGGCCTGGCTCTCTGCACTGCACTACCTAGCTGCCCCTGAGTCAGGGCTTAGGAATCCCCTCCTCCTCCAGGGAGTCCCAAGAGCAGCAGAGAGCAGGGCAGGAGGAGAGCGTGCGGGAAGAGGAAAGGGAAGGGACGCTCAGCTTCCAAAGCGGGCCTGTCTTGGTTCCCCTTGGGAAGAAGGGCTCACGGCCCACAGATGGGCAGGAGCGGGGGGAGGGACCCTCGGGCGAGGGGCCGGGAATGAGATCTTGGTCCTCGGCTGGGCAGAAGCCCGGCTTCCTGCCAGCCCCGCTTCTCCGGCCTCCCTTTCCCCTTCGGTAAAATCTCAGCTTCCGGCCTGGTTTCCGGAAGGGTCACGGAGGGCCGCGGGGTGGGGGAGTCCAGCGCCACTCACCTGGGGAGCCGCGGGGGCCATCGCTAGTGCCTGCGCCACCTTCTCCTCCTCCTGGGCAGCTGGAAGGAAGCGGACGCCTGACAGGGGCTGTCCCGGCCCCCGCCGCGCCGAGGGAGAGCTCCACTGGGACGGTCCAAAGCCCGGGAGCCCGGAAGGCCAAGGTCGGACAGCTGACCTTGGTAGCCGAGTTCGACCACTCACACTGCACGTGTCCATACTAGGGAGGGGCAGGACCAGTTCTAATGCCACCCAATGGGAGCGTGCGACTGGGGCGGGGGCGTTCCCGGGTGATGCGCGATTCGTTAAGACGGCCCCACCCCCTGGCCTGACCAATGAGTGTATTCGGGGGCCGGACGAAGTGCAGCTTCTCTTCTCCCCAGAGATTCGGAGGACAGGCGCCGGGCGGACCGATCCTTTGGCCTTCTCAGTCCGCCTGTCCCTTCGCTTCCGGCACCGACTCACTTGACCCAAGCCGCGAGGTCACAGAGTGCAGGGTCAGTGGAGCAGTAAAGGTTGAGGAGGAGGGGAGGAAAAGCAGGCGCGGGCTCACTCCCAAGCGTCAGAGGCGGAAGTGACGGAACCAAAGGGACGGCGACTGAGGGGTACCCGGAGCCAGGCCGCCCGCAAGGCCTTCTGGGAAATGTAGGCTCGAGGCCAAGGCGGCGCCTGCGCATGCCTGCAGGGCAGGCCAGCTGACCGTCACCTTAACTGAGCCCCACCTAGCGCTATTCCTGGCTTGTTGCTGCGCTCCCTCTACCTGCCCTGCAGGCACTGCCTGGCCCCGAGCCTTCCCTCTCAGCCTCAGAGCAATGGGCCCCCTGAAAGAGCGACGGCGCCTCCTGCCCTCCGGTGTCAGTCGATTTGCCTTCCTTCCTTCCTCCCTCCCTCTAAGCTGACGAGCCCTCCAGAAGTCCGCGGCAGGCACTGGGCTGTACCACGTCATTGGGGGGGGGGGACGCTTCCCGGCCCTTCTGCCCTCCACCCTTTCCCCGGGCTGCCCAAGCTCAGCGTCTGTCGGCAGCCTGTTCCCAAAGCTGGGGCTGTTCCTGGGAGTCCAAAGCCCTTCGGCTTCCAAGGGACGATCTGCATTTGCTCCCGGAGCGGCTACCCGGATCTCTTTCTGCCCAGGCTCGCAGGCACTCCACTGCCTTACGCGGCATCCTGTTGTTCGGAGCAGTCCTTCTCCGCCAGCCTCCCCAGGCCAGGCTGCAGCAGCCGGGGTTCTTCAGAAGATTCCAGGCGGGTCAGCCCTGCTGAGCCTCGACCCCTTTGAAAGGGCGGCCCGCCGAGTCTCGGGGATGGTGACAGGGTGTGCCCAGGCCCTCCTCAGCCCTGGGGCTCTCAGGCCCGGCTGTGAGGGGACATCTATAAGCCAATCACGAAGGGGGGCAGATTTTTGTTTAAAGCAAATTTATTTTTTAATTAATTAATTGAGAATATTTCCATGGCTAAAAGATTCATGTTCCTTCCCTCCCCGCCTCCCGCCCCCCTCCTGTGGACAACCCACAATTTCACCCGGTTTTACGGTGTCATTGGTCAAGACCCATTTCCCTAGCCTTGATAATTGCACCGGGGTGATCACTGAGTCAATCCTATCCCCATCCGCCCATGTGATCAATCAAGCAGGTGTTTTCCTTCCCCGTTTCTGCTCCCACAGTTCTTCCTCTGAATGTGGATGGTGTTCTTTCTTGTAAATCCCTCCGAGTTGTCCTGGTCATTGCATTGACACTAATGGAGAAGTCCATTAGGTTGGATTGTACCACAGTGTATCCCTCTGTGTACAATGTTCTCCTGGTTCTGCTTCTCCCACTCTGCATCACTTCCTGGAGGTTGTTCCAGTCTCCATGGAATTCCTCCACTTTATTATTCCTTTTAGCACAATAGTATTCCATCACTGGGGTGTATGGGGTGCTCAGAGAGGAGTAGTATCTCTGGTATGGAGGGCTTGTTGTGCCCTCCTAGGGCAGCTCTCCAGCCTCTGACCCTCACTTGACACCCAGCTCTCACTTGTGGCTCCCAGTAGCTGCTAGCATGCAGCAGTGGCCACACCCCGGGCAACAGCTTCGACAGACCGGCTAAACCTTGTGAGGGTAGCCATCAGGTCGTTGACCCCTGGTGAACCAGGGCTTTGCTCACCCAGCATGTGAAGACTGCTTCCGCGGAACAGGCGGATGAAACCAATAAGAAGGTTCAACAGCTGAGATGATAGTAGTCTCTCGGTAACCGAAAATGATGATTGTCTTTGTGTGTTATGCACAAAGACACTTGTGCATGAAGGAGACTTAAGTGGAAAAGTTGATGCACAGAGACAGTCCCACTCTCTCCGCGTTGGAAGCCTGGGTCCAGTGGCAGGAAAGGTCTTTACACCTGGAGACTTCCTCAGCTGCATTGGATGCATCGACTTTTCCACTTAAATCTCCTTCATGCACAAGTGTCTTTGTGCACACTCATCTACATCACAGATGAAAGTTCACAAAGACAATTGTCATCCTCGGTTACCAAGAGACTACTACTGTATATAGATCTAGTTTTAATTGTGTGGAAAGTGTTTTGTAGTTATATTTGTATAATTTCTGTGTTTCTCTTGGCAAATAGATTCCTAAATATTTTATATTCTCTAGGGTGATTTATAAATGGAATTTCTCTTTCTAGCTCTTGCTGTTGAGTTGTATTGGAGATATATAGAAATGCTCTTGATTTATGTGGGTTTATTTTGTATCCTGCAACTTTGCTAAAGTTGTTCATTATTTCAATTAGCTTTTTGGTTGATTCTCTAAGATTCTTTAAGTAGACCATCATGTCATCCGCAAAAAGTGATAGTTTAGAATCCTTATGGCCTTTTTTAATACCTTGAATTTCTTGTTCTTCTCTAATTGCTACTGCTAGTGTTTCTAGTACAATGTTAAATAATAGAGGTGATAATGGGCATCCTTGTTTCACTCCTGATCTTATTGGGAAGGCTTCTAATTTGTCCCCATTGCAGATGATGTTTGCTGATGGTTTTAGATATATACTGTTTATTATTTTGAGGAAAGGCCCTTCTCATCCTATACTTTCTAGTATTTTCATTAGGAATAAGTGTTGTATTTTGTCAAAGGCTTTTTTTGCATCTGTTGAGATAATCATGTGATTTCTGTTGGTTTCGTTGCTGATATGGTCAATTATGTGAATGATTTTCCTAATATTGAACCATCCTTGAATTCCTGGTATGAATCCCGCCTGATCATAGTGAATAATCCAATGATCACTTGTTGGAGTGTCAGAGGTAGAGATCTCAGAGCCTGTCTAGGATTAAGATTTGAGTGCCCTCTCAAAGTTAGATTACTCATAGTCTGTCTAGATAATGTTCAAGTGCCCTCTCCTTCACCTTTATTCTTAGCATAATAAAACATGTGATTGCAGGCAATAACATGTTATTAATGATTAAACTGTTCCATGAATTCTGTTGACCTTAGAGCCTTATCTGCTACACCTTGTGAAGATTGGAATTGGTTCTCCCCTGATTGTAACAATGAAGGTACCTAGCTCTTCCTTGATTGTGAAGATTAAATTGTAACCCCCTGTCTATTTTTAGATTTTAATCCCTAAAAATGTAACTACTTAAAGTTGAGTATGGAGATCTACCCATTTGGGATTTTAACCACAAAAAGGTGTGAACACTCATTTCATACATTGAGTGGGAGGTCTGTGACCCATGTATTAAAGAGTTGGCAGTCCTGGAGTGGAGCTTCGGCTGTGATTGGTAGATGTAAACATTTAGGAGAAGTAACACAAGAGAAAAATGTATTTAAAAGTGGAAACACACACAGACACACACTTAGAGTGAAGAGACACACTTGGAGTGAAGACAGACTTGGAGTGAAGAGGGACACTTGGAGGTTGAAAGACACATCTGGAGTGGAGGAGTGGAGCCTGCTGGTGTTGATGGCTGATAAAGAATTGAGCTGACACATGATGAGTGTAAAGGCTGACTCCCTTCCTTAGCCTTCTGGAGGTGTCAGCCTCTGGGAAAGGCCCATCGTCTTGAGACTCTTTTCCCCTGGCTGCGACCCTAGAGTTGCTACTTGTCCCAGAGGAAGCCAGAGCTTTCACTTCTCTCTCTCTCTCTCTCTCTCTCTCTCTCTCTCTCTCTCTCTCTCTCTCTCTCTCTCTCTCTCTCTCTCTCTCTCTCTCCCTTAATATCTTCCCTTTATTGTAAAATAAACTACCATAAATTCCATTTCATTTTAGTAATTCATTTTTGGGATTTAGAAATAAAATCCCTGGTGACCAATTAAATATTCAGTCCAACCATAAAAATTGACAACCTTCTCATTGATGTTTCTCCAAGGATTATTTTACTGTCTGTGGTTCTTGCCTTTAAAAGATGTTACCAGCTTGAATTAAAGCATACTCATTCTACCACCAGTAGATGAGGTCCTTCCGACTCCAATCTTTTCTCCTGTCTCTCATTCTCCCTCACCCTTACCTGAGGAACTCCTGGTCCTGGTTCTTACACACACACCCCCCCAGTGGGGCATCTTACACTGGAGTCTTTTTGCTAGTATTCTATTTAAGATTTTTGCAGCTGTGTTCATTAAGGAGATTGGTCTGTAGTTTTCTTTCTCTGTTTTTGGTCTGCCTGGCTTTGGAATCATTACCATATTTGGGTCATAAAAGGAATTTGGTAGAACTGCTTCTTTGATTATTTTGTCAAATAGTTTGTACAATATTGAGATTAGTTGTTCTTTAAATGTTGGTTAGAATTCACTTGTGAATCCATCTGGCCCTGGAGATTTTTTCTTAGAGAGTTCCTTGATGGCTTGTTCAATTTCTATTTCTGATATGGGGTTAATTAAGTATTATATTTCCTCTTCTGTTAACCTAGGCAGTTTATATTTTTATAAATATTCATTCACTTTGGAAGCCATCCAGCAGTTTCTCTGAGGGTGAGGGCATACTCTGTCCAGATGTGACAATCCAGTCGAGTAATGGAGATGAGAGACATTGTGTGCTCAGGCCCACTTGCATAGGTGTCACACAGTGTTCTGCCATAGCATGGAGGTTCGTTTATTACATAGGCTTGTGATTACATACTTCTTTGGCACACAATTAATTTTCTACATATATGTTTCCATGGAACTTAACATCAAGATGCATAGCCTATGGAGATAGTCAATGAAACATTGTTGCTATAGATGAATGACATAAACAGGGTGATCTAGAGGTTAGTTCTCCCTGAACTAGGAGAATCATTGTTATTTTGGGTCAACTTTCACAATCAATCACAATTACTAAGGAAATGGAAAACAAAACATTTTGTAGCTAGGTAAGTTGAGGGCAATTTAATGACAGACCAGATTTGGGGTTTTCCACAATTTACAAGTTATATTTTACTTGTGTTACTTTAAAGCCCCTGGAAATGTTGCCTGGTTTCTGTCCATAAACAGAATTCAGTGGAGTGTGTTTTGAAGGTGATTGATGTTCTTGACTTCCCTGGCTTATAATGGGAATGAATGTAACTCTGTGGAGAAGGAAAGGAGGGGTGCAATGGGTAGTGATGTCTAGGTTTTAATTCTGTGAATGTAATCTTTTGGGGTAATAATCTGGGAGGATTAAGGTGGGACATATGTGTATTAACTCTATAAGTCTTTGCTCTCATATTATTTCTCCTTTTGCTATAACCTTTTAAACCAGTGATTTACTTTAAATCAGTCCCCCTAGACTCCTCCCTTGATATGCTTCCCTTTCTAGCCCCTCCCTTTTTGTTCCCTTCTTGTTTTTTTTAATAGGGTCTGTTAATTTCCCTCCCCCCTCTCCTTCCCTCCCAATGGATCTAGATGCTCTTTCCTCTCAGAGTTGATTTCACTGAGACTACCAATTGGCACTCTCTTCCTCTCCTTCTTATAATAGAATTCTTCCCCACCCCCTTCCTATGTGTATCTTTCTGTGAGAAAGATTATTCTATTTAATTTATTTCTATTTCTTCAAGTATATCTTAGTACCATCAACTATTTTCCCCTCCCCTTTTCTTTCTTCCCCCTCTTTCTCCCTATCGTCTTAATTCCCCAATCTTTCCCTATGAGTGATTCTTCTAATTACTCTAATAATGCATACAATTTTTGAGAGTTACACATAACATTTCCCCCACATATTAATATATATAATTTGATGTAATTGTAGCCCTACTAGAAGAGAGTTTGAATAAAAGAAAAAAAAACATTTTTCTCCTTTTCCCTTTCTTTCATATTTACCTTTTCATGGTTCTCTTGCTCTTTGTGTTTGGATGTCAAACTTTCCACTCAGTTCTGGTCTTTTCTTTACACATACTTGGAAATCTTCTATTTTGTTGAATGCCCATACTTTCCCCTGGAAGTATATAGTCAGTTTTGATGGATAGGTGATTCTTGGTTGAAGACCCAGTTCTCTTGCCTTTCTGAATATCATGTTCCAGGCCTTGCGGTCATTCAGGGTGGAAGTTGCTAGGCCTTGTGTGATCCTGATTGGTACTCCTTTGTGTCTAAGTTGTCTCTCTTTGGCTTTTTGTAGGATTTTTTTCTTTATCTTGAAAGCTTTGGAATTTAGCAATTACATCCCTGGGAGTTGTCTTTTGGGGATTTAGAGTACAGGGCGAACTCTTTCAATGCCTATTTTTGCCCCTTGTTCTAGACATCAGGACAGTTTTCTTGGATGATATCTTGTATTATGATACCAAGATTTCTGTTTATTTCTGGCTTTTTGGGTAGACCAATGATTCTCAGATTGTCTCTCTTTCCTCTGTTTGCCAGGTCTGTCACCTTGTCAGTGAGATATTTTATGTTTTCTTCTAATTTCTTAGTCTTTTGACTTTGTTTCATTATTTCTTGCCCTTTTGCAAGATCATTGTCTTCTAGTTGCCTGATTCAGATCTTTAAAGACTAGTTTTCAGTTTGGTCTGTCCTGCTTTTTGAGGCTTCCAGCTGTTTCTCCAATTGGGAGTTCTTCTCCCTCAGATTGTTGAATTCCCTTTGCATTATTTCCCATTTTTCCTGCCAGGAGGCTTCCATCTTTTTGATAACTTCCCATTTAAATTCTTCAAGAGCTTGTGGACAATTTCCATTTCTTTTGGAAGGTTTTGGAGTATTTATTTGGGTTTCCTCTTCTGCTATTTCCTCTGTATTCTGTATTTTTCCTCCGTAAAAACTCTCCAAAAACAACCCCTTCTTCTTGCTTTTCTTGGTGTTGGGATGTTGTTTCTGGGCACTGTTTGCCATCTCTATGGTTTTTTCTTCCCTTTCCAGTCAGAAATCTGAGTGAGGAGGGCTGACTCTGTGTATGGATCTAATGCTCAAGGCTTTTGCCTTGGGCACATTCTCGATTCTCCCCAGTTGTGCTATCTTCCCGGGGGGAGCCCAAGGTCTGCCTTCCCCTGCCTGCTGGCGTTTCAGGTGTTACTGCTCTCAGGGGTGAGTCCTTGGAGGTCTTAGTTAACTCCCAAGACCTATAGGTGCCCCTTGCTCACTTCAGGGGTACCCTTTGCACACTCGTTGATTGTGGCACACTGGTTCTGAGTGCCCAAGATCTGAGCTCCCCTTGCCCACCTGCTGGGGTTTCAGGTGTTACTGCCCTCAGGGGTGAGCCCTTGGTGGTCTTAGTTAACTCCCAAGATCTATTGGTGCCCCTTGCTCACTTCAGGGGTGCCTTTTGCACACTCATTGATTATGGCGTGCTAGTTCTGAGCACCTGAGATCTGAGCTCCCCTTGCCTGCCTGCCAGATTTTGGGTGTTACTTCTCTCAGGGGTAAGTCCTTGGTAGTCTTAGTCATCTCCCCAGACCTGAAGCTGCCCGTTGTTTAGTCCTGGGGTGGCCCTCCCTCACTTGTTGATTCTGGCGCTCACTGACTTTAATTTGGCTCCATAGGTGTGGTGGGGGAGGGTAGGTCAGCTCAGGTTTGGGTGGGAGCTTTTTCGTTCCCTTATAGTGTGGAAATGCCCGAATCCCATATACCTTCAGTGCTGCACCCTACTTTAGAGTTCCTTCGTTCTTATGAGGGTGGTTTTTTGGGGTCTTTTGAGGTCATGTGTATCGTTGGGTCTGAGGAGGGGAAGCGAGCTGCGTCTAATCTGCAGCCATGCTTACCCAGAAGTTCATATTATTTCTCCTGTATTGGGGAGGGAACAATAATCATAACAATTCCATTAGAGAGAGAAGTCACACAGAGGGGGGTTCTGTGGGTGCCTTATTTTTCCAGAAAGTTGCTCAAGTGTGGCCATGTCAGACAGCATGGACTTGATGGCTTTCCATACTGTCATATCACCTAGATTGCCATATTTATTGCCATATAATTGGGCAAAAGAGTTTTTAAGGATTGCTTTAATTTCCTGTTCATTAGAGGTGAGGTCTCCCTTTTCATCTTTGATACTATTAATTTGGTTTTCTTTGTTCCTTTTTTTAAAATTAGATTAACCAGTATTTTATCTATTTTATTTATTTTTACAAAGTACAAACTCCTAATCTTAGATCATTAGCTTCTATTTGTCCAATTCTAGTCGTTAAATACTGGTTTTAAGCTGTTATCTTTTGATTTTCCTTTTCAGTTTATACTAAACTACTTTTCATGGTTTCCAGCAGGTCAATTTTGTTTTCCAATTGTTAGACTTATTGGGTTAAATTTGAATATTATTCAATTGGTTGTCACTAGGGATTTAATTTCTAAATCCCCAAATGAAGTATTCAAGTAAATGGAATTTATGATAGTTTATTTACAATAGAGGGAATATATTGAGGAAGAGATAAAAGGAGGGAGAGAGCTCTGGCTTCCTCAGAGCCAGGTAGAAATTCTAAGCCCCAGCCAAGGGAAAGGAGTATCAAGGCAATGGGCCTTTCTTGGAGGTTCACACCTCCAGAAAGGACAAGGAACTAAATCAGCCTTTCACTCACCATAGTGACTAAAAGTCTAAAAGGAAAGCAATCTGAGGGCTCCCGCATGAGCTCCTCCAGGGGTCCAGTTCTACAGCCAAGTGCTTTCACTCCAAGTCTGAGTGTCTGTCTTCCAGTCTCTCCTCAAGTGTCTGTCTTCCAGTCTCTCCTCCGAGTGACTCTTCTTTGTTCTCCGGGTGCTTTTGCCCCTCAGGGGATTGCCCCTCAGGGTGGTGCCCAAGGAACTTCCCAAATACTATGATGGTGTCTGGGGGGGTAGTGGTGCTGGAGCATAGGAATCAGAGGATACAACCTTTGATTTTCTGGGCCCTGATGTCCTACTATCCATTGTCTCTATCCACTGCTCCCCCATACTGATGAGCCCCATGTTACCTTAAAGGTAGGTAACACCTATTATGATTGTATTTTGGACACTGGAACTTCCAGGTCTGTGGTAAAGAGTACACCTGATTTACATTGCTATTCCATTGGCTCAGAGAGTGTAATGGGCGTGTCAGGGATACTCCAAGGAGTTAAAAAGCTTTCCCCTAGGATGGTGTCTGTAGGACCCCTAGACATACAATATTCTTTCCTCTTGATGCCTGACTCCCCTTTAAATTTGCTGGGGAGGGACCTTCTGTGCAAACTCAGAGCCACAATTCCTTGCTCCCCAGATAGTCCCTTATCATTGGAAGTACCTGAGGAATCTTTAAAATTACTCCCTGTACTTCTCTCAGAGAGCCAGGAGGGGAAAGAGCATCCCACCTTTGTAATACCTGCAGATATATGGGAGTCTCTTTAGGCCACATCTTCTTCCGATATAGGATTACTTAAGTCGGCTGTTCCTGTGCAGATAAAAACTAAATCTAGCCCATCTCCTTCCATTCCCCAGTATCCCCTCTCAAAAGAGGCAATTGAGGGTATTACCCTAGTAATAAACTCATTAATTGACCAGGGAATAATAATCCCCTGTAAACCTGAATGCAATTTGCCCACCCTGCTCATTAAAAAACCAAAAATAGGGCCCGATGGCAAGCACCTCTAAAGATTCATACAGGATTTGAGGGCTGTTAAACAGTCATGTTATAAAGAGACACTCCGTAGTTTCCAAGATATATATGATCATTTCTTTTATTCTTAGCACAGCTACATACTTTACAGTAGTGGACTTGTGCCCAGCCTTCTTTTCCATACCTATTCATGAGGATTCCAGGCATATCTTTGCTTTTACCTGGAAGGGCTCCAAGAATACATGGAGTCGTCTGCCACAGGGTTATGTGGAAAGCCTTTGGTGGGTGTCCTCTGGCTTACACACCTTTTGAGCACCTGCAGATAGATTTCATAACAATGCCAAATGGTGGACATTATAAATTTTGGCTAGTCATAGTAGATTAACTGACCAGATGGTCAGAAGCATTTCTTGCAACCCGAGCCACAGCTTCTTTTGTTGCTAAGGTGCTTCTAAAAGAGATTATTCCTCACTTTGGCCTGCCAGCACTTATTGATTCAGATAGAGGAAGTCATTTTACTGATTCTGTCCTAAATCGGATATATTCTTGCTTGGGAATAACTCCCATATTTCATGTACCATATCATCCCCAGATCTCAGATCAAGATGAAAAAATGAACAGAGAACTTAAAACTATGATTGGCAAATTATGCACTGAGATCCATTTAAAATGGCCTGAAATTCTCCCTCTGGCCCTATTTTATCTTAGAAGCAGGCCTCAAGGAGACCTACATATCTCACCATTTGAGATGCTTTTTGGACAGCCACTTACACAGGCTAAGCCTTTTTCCCCTGCATATACATCACTACTAATAAAGGGAGATACTACTATTGCTTCCTATATACAGAAATTACAGCACAAACTGCATGAACTCCGTGAATCCAGAGCTGCAGTCCAAGCTGGACCACTAGACTTTTCACTTCATGATCTAAACCCAGGAGACAAGGTGTATATTAAGAATTCCAGCGTATTGGAGCAACTCAGCCTTCCTGGGAAGGACCATTCCAAATACTGATAACTACTCCAACATCTATAAAGATTGGAGAGAAGGACTCTGGGATTCATTGCTCACATGTAAAGAGAGCGTCTTCTGTTGAGACTGATTGACTGTATCCTATCACATGCATTGGAGATAATAATCCATAGACAAATGAATACTGTTTTTAGGAACATCTTGAATTCCTGAATTTTCCCCCTTATTTTTATTATTGCTTTTCTTTTCTTTTGATTAGAATATTTGATTTTTTCTTTTTTTTCATTTCTTGTACTTAAGGTACATACAATCAATTTTTTTATTCTGCAGTAATTTAAATTCAATATATATATATACATATATATATATATATACACATATACTTGCTATAATATTAATGCCTACTCCAAAGATTTAAACTTTGGGAACCTGCCATTTACTGATAAAATGCTATGGGACTGTGATTGTTTGTGGGATCAAAAGGGATGCATACACTCAACCTGAATAGTGCCAAAAAGAGCACACAGGTCAAAAAGAAAAGAAACCAATTCAGGTAGGATTGATGTACTTCTAAGCCAATACAAAGGGACTTGTACCTAGTGTGAGACTCAAGGTTGTGATGCTTGACATATGTTAAGACATAGTACTTTCTTGTATCCACACTTTTTTGTGAAAAATACTCAGACAAGTACTGAAGTTTGGCTATCATCCTGGCTCACCATTATCCCTAAGAATGACAAAAAATTGGACCAGGGAATGACACTTCCCTATCAAAATAAAAATCTAGTATTTTCTTTCTTATAGAATGGCAACTTCCTGTAGTCTTGGCTGCAAATGGGTAAGTGAAATATTGCATTCTGTCCTACAGACTTGTGGGATAGAAAATACTTTAAATTGGACCCTAATACAAGTGCCTTTTAGAAATTTATTGGACCCTAATACTAGGGCATATTATGAATTTATTTTGTTTACTCAAAATTTTGTATACATAGATTTTGATATTTTGATTCTGAGTTTGAATTTTTTTCTTTCTCCCAAAAGTTTAATTTTCTTCCATTTTTTCTTTGTTTTGTTTTTCTCTTCTTTTGATAATTGACTCATACAGTCCCATAACTCAACCTTGAATCCTGAGCTGAACTGGGTGTTTCTTAACACCCACTTTAGGGGCGGGGTTGTATTTTAATAAAAATCCAAGATATTGAAATTTTGTTCGAGAAAGATCTTCAAGGAAAGAAGCTTGCTAACTCCTAATTCCAGAGAATGAACTGTTGCAGAAAGATGCCAGAAAACCTACATTACATCAAGAAGATCCAGAACGAATTTTGGGTGTAGTTGATTGAACTGAAGTTTGATTGAACATTTTTTTGAATGTATACTCTTATTCCAAAAGGGGACTGCCCCCAATTGGTTTTTGTCAATGTGTCCAGCAAACATTGGTTTTGCTGTCTATCTTTCTTCTATTTCCCTCTTCTATCTAACTATTGTAGTTTCCTCCTAGAAGGTGAAATTATGAATGGACTTGTAGTAAGAAGAATTTAGAGTTGCAGGATGATTATGTTTAGTGATCAGTTGGGGAGACTAGTCCCCCAATCATCATCAGGGGGGATTGTATACTTTAGATTTACTCCACCCTGCTTAGTCTAGCAATGAGGAATGTATACACTCCCACTTAAGGACTAAGTGTTGAGAAGGATGGCCTATGACAGAAATGTGCTAGCAAATGAGAAATGGCAGACCCCTGGGCTGTCCTAAGTCAAGCTTAAGCTACCATTGGTACATGTGAGAAACAGGAAGTGATGTAAAGAAGTCTATAAATTCACATTCGTTCCTCTGGGTGGAGTTGAGCTTGAGGTTTCTCTCTCTGAGATGCTGGGTTCAAATTGAGGTGTGGCTCACTGCAGCAGTTTTTGGTGGCTTGGTGTGGGTTAGGTGAGGCACCTTCCCTGAGCTCTCTTAAGAGTTTAGGCTGATTCCTTTTTTTCCTTTACCTTTCCTAAACCACCATCCTCCTAGGAGGCCCCTCATCTCCAGGAGGCCTTGTGGCTGGAATCTGTGCTAGATCAAATGCTGGAGGAGGTCTTGTGGTTGAGGTCTCTGAACTCCCCTTGGCTCAGACTAGGCTGGAGAAATCTTATACCTCTTTCTCTCTCTCTCTCTCTCTTCTTCATTCCTTCCCTCTATATTAATTAAACCACCATAAAATTCCCCAACTGACTTGAGTATTTTTATTGGGATTTGAAGACTATCAGTTTAATATATTGGTCAAACCCCCCTAAATGCCCCCTTACACCAGGGTGTGCCAGCCAGTGTCCAAACCCCGGGTATACAGTGGAGAAACCAGTCTTTGCACTCAGTGAGCCATACAAATGGGGGGAGGGGGCAGGGCAGGGTGATGGGAAGTTAGGAAAGGACTCCAGACTGGGGCACAGCGGATAGAATACTCGGTTTAGGGCCCAACCCTGCCCTGGCCACTTCCTACCTTTGTGGCCTGCCATGCCATTTACTCTGTGGGAATCTTCCTCTCTTTCCGGGTAAACGGGACGTGGTAAGAGCACTCACCCCCCCCCCCCCCCTTTGGTGGGAGGATGCGCAAGCCTGGAAGAGCCAGACCGAGGCTAGCTGTGACCCTCCCTACTCTGGCAGAGCCCCGCCCCGCCTCAATCCGATGAGTTCTAGCCAGCGTCACCCAGCGGAACGGGAGGCACGAAGAGAAGCGTGCCTGTCCTGAGCTTTCCCCTCGGGTCACCCTTAGGTGCTCAGCGCAGCTCTCGGGGCGTGTCCCGGGCTTCAAGGAACAGCCCCCCCCCCCCCCCCCCCTGCAGCCCGGGGCGCAGTGCTAAGGGTGGCCGTCTGCGGACGCCAGGGGGATGGGATCGGCGGGCAAACAGGCGAAGTGACTTGCCCAGGGTCCCAGAGTTCGTGCCTGTGTGCGGCAGGATCTGAATTCAAGCCCCTTGGTTTAGGTACTGCGCCGCCCAGCTCCCTGGGGCTCAGTTTTCCCATCTGTAGTATGAGCCTGGCCTCTGGGGTCGGCGGGGACCCGGCCAGACTGCAGAAGGCGAGTCGGAACCGCGGCCCGGGACTACGTTTCCCAGGAGACACCTCGGGGATCGGACGCAGTCGCCGTGGAGCCCCCGGGAAGACGGGGCGTAAGGCTCCGCTTGGTGCGTCACGTCCGCTTTGGGCTTCTCTGCTCCGCCGTCAGGTGCCGCCTCTCTTAGGATCCGTGCTCGGCGGCGGCCAGGCTCGCGTCTCGGCTCCGGGTGAGTGGGGAGCCAGAAGCTGGGCGGGGCGGGGCGGGGGACCCCAGGGCAGAAGGCGGATGCTTCGCGCTGGGAAGCGGGACCTGATGGGATGAAGAGGGGGGGGGGGAAGAGGATGCTGACGCGCACGCGCAGGGGGGCCCAGCCGCCCCTCCCGCCCCTCCGCTTAGTCGGGCGCGTCCATTGGCCCTCCCAGGGCGTAGCGGGACTTCGGAGCCAATCGTGGCGCGGCTTCTGCCCCACCCCTCGCCTGCACCTGCACCTGCACCTGCGGGTCATTCGTGCCTCCCCGGCTGGCCTGGAGCTGCGGGATCTTTCCGAGGCGCGTCCACCCAGGTCTGAATGAGGGGACCCCCTGGGAGCCTCGGACTGGAGATGGGGGCGGTCCGGCCCCTGCCCTAACTCTTTGCGCTCTAATTCTTGGGCCTCTTCTTGGAAATTCCTCTCCCCTTCCCCTTCTCCTCCTCTCCCCTCCCCCCTTCCCTCCTCCATCCCCCCCCATGGGCTGGTCCTGTGGCTGTGGGCCCATTTTCCAGGTCACACGGACGGCCCCCAGGGTGGTGTCCCCAGGAGCGACCCTCTCCCCGCCGGAGCCCGCTTCATGGTTCCCTTCTCTCCGCAGCCGCCCCCAAGAGCTGCGCTGCCCCCAGGCGGCGTCCCCCGCGAAGCAGGAATGGCCCCCGCGTGCCCGACCTCTCGGGCCCACCAGGTGAGTGACTTGCCAGCCCCGAGGCTGCCCCCACGTGCGTGCCGTATCTGGCGCGAGACACCTTCCGGGCTCGGGCGGGCGGGCGGACCAGCTGGTGGGCGGCAAATGCTCCAGAGGCCTCCCAACCCCGAGGTCTGGCTCCCCCGCGGGGCAATCTCCGAGGAGCCGCCGCCATTTCTCCGTCTCTTTACGCGGCCCCCCCTCCCCCCAAGCTGGCGGCTCCCCTGAGCCCATTTTATGGATGGGCAAGCCGAGGCCCGCAGCGCCAGGGACTGGCCTTTGCCCAGCCCTCCGGCTCGGTGAGGCTGTGCCCAGAGACTGGAGGAGCCGAGCGCCGCCCCCCGGCCCACAAGTCTTTGCGCTTCAGCCACAAGCTGCCCTGAACTGGGAAAGCAAGGCACCCAAAGGAAGCTTCCGGTGGTTCCTGGAAAACCGGCCCAGCTGGCTCTTGTCCCGGACCGGGCCGGGCACAAGGACAGGCCGGAGGACGATGGGGAGGTTTGGGCCCGGCTCTGCCCGCCAATCACGGGGGGGGGGGGGCGCGGGGGAGGGGGGGGGACACTGAGGCCGGCCTGATGGCTCCTCAGTGAGGCGGAAGCTGCAGCCCCTGCCGGGACTCCTGCTTGTCCGCATACACGAGAGGCCATTCAGGCCTTCCCTAGACAGCCCCAGCCTGGCTGCCAGCGGCCTGACCACGTGCGGAGCTAGACGGGAGCTCGTGATGGGGCGGGACCGGCCTCGGGTTTCCAGGAATCAGGGAAGGAGGGCAAGGCCTTGGAAACCCTCGAGGGGCCCTCTGGGTGTCTCAGTGGATAGAGAGCCAGCCTTGGAGAGGGGAGGTCCTGGGTTCAAATCCGACCTCAGACCGTGGGCCAGTCCCTTCCCCCCCTTGCTAGCCCCTCCTGCTGCTCTGCCTTGGAGCCCGCATACAGAACTGATTCCAAGAGGAAGACCAGAGTTAGGAAAAAGACACCCTCGTGCTTCCACCTGAAGTGAAGACCATCAGCAATTAGAAGGCGGCCTGGGCAGAAGGTGCCAGTGAGGCGTGAGGAGGACTACCGGGATCAGCTGAGGAGGTCACTGGAGGGCCCGCCATGGTCCCTGCACGGCCACAGGTGCCCCTCAGCCAGGGTCGTACCCGTAGATCACTCCAGACGTGTTTCCTTCCGTACTATTCATTTTCCCACTTGAGTTCTCTCACGAAACCGCCCAGCCTATGCTCGGGAACCAAGCGAGCAGGCCTGTGTTTTCATCCGCATTCCACTCCCCCAGTTCTTTCTCTGGAGCTGGATCATCCTTCTCCCAAGCCCCGCCCCCTCCTCCTGGGTCATGGCCTTGCTGCTAGGAGAACGGCAGTCCTGTTTGATCATCCCACCGCGTTGCATTGACTGTATAACGTTCTCCTGGTTCCTCTCATCACTGCATCTGCTCATGGGCCACAATTTGTTCAGCCGCCCTCAATCCACAGACACCCCTTTAGTTCCCAATTCTTTGCCACCACAAAAAGGTGGCTATAAATATTTTTGTGCCAACCAGTCCTTTCCCATTTTTAAAAACCTCTTTGGGATACAGACCCAGCCGTGCTATTGCTGGATCAAAGGAGGGGCATTCATAGGGTAGCCTTTGGGCATAGTTCCAAATTGGTTGGATCAGTTCACAGCTCCACCAACAATGCATCAGTGTCCCAATTTTGCTACATCTCCAAAATGTATCATTTTTCTTTTCTGTCATATTAGCCCATCTGATAGGTGTGAGGTGGTACCTCAGAGTTGTTTTAATTTGCATTTCTCTGATTAAGAACAATGTAAAACATTTTTTCGTATGATTATTGATAACTTTGATTTCTTCATCTGAAAACGGCCTATTCATATTCTTTGACCATTTATCATTTGGGATAGGACTTGTATTCTTATAAATTTGACTTAGTTCTTTATGTATTTGGGAAAAGAGACCTTTCTTAGAGAAATTTGTTATTAAAAATTTTTCCCAGTTATTTCTTTTCTGATTTTGGTTGCCTTGGTTTTGTCTATACAAAAACTTCTTAAATGTAATATTATCAAAATGATTCATTTTACAACGTTTAGTGTTCTCTCTCTCTTATTTGGTCACAAATTCTTTCCTTCTCTGTAGATATACCAAGTAAACTATTCTATGTTCCCCTAATTTGCTTATATCACTCTTTATATTTAAATCATATTCCCATTTAGAACTTATCTTGGTATAGGGTATGAAATATTGATCTAAACCTAATTTTTCTCATACTCTTTTCCTATTTTCCCAGCAATTTTTGTCTAGTAGTGATTTCTTATCCCCAAAACTGGGATCTTTGGGTTTATCCAACACTAGATTGCTGAGGTCATTTACCCCAACTCTATTCCATTGATCTATCCTTCTGTTTCTTAGCTAGTACAATATTGTTCTGATGATCACTGCTTTGTGTTACAGTTTAAGATCTGGTACTACTAGGCCTCCTTCCTTCACATTATTTTCCTTTAGTTCCCTTAATATTCTTGACCTTTTGTTCTTCCAGATGAATGTTGTCATTATTTTTCTAGTTCCATAAAATAACTTTTTGTTAGTTTGATAGTTTTGGACTGAATAAGTAAATTAATTTAGGCGTGTTAGTCATTTTTATTATATTAGCTCAGCCTACCCATGAACAACTAATGTTTTAACAATTGTTTAGGTATAGTTTTATTTGTGTGGAAAGTGTTTTGTAGTTGTGTTCATATAATTCCTGAGTTTGTTTTGGCAGATAGAATCCTAAGTATTTTATATTGTCTAGGGTGATTTTAAATGGAGTTTTCTCTTTCTGACTCTTTCTGCTGGGCTCTTTTGGAAATATATAGAAATGATGATGATTTATGTGGGCTTATTTTGCTGAAACTTTGCTAAAATTATTAATTATTTCAACTAGTTTTTAGTTGATTCTCTAGATATATCATCATATCATCTGTAAGAGGGTCGTTTAGTTTCCTCATTGCCTATTTTAATTCCTTCAATTTCTTTTTCTTCTCTAATAGCTAAAACTATCATTTCTACTATAATAGTAAATAAATTTGATGGTAATGGGTATCCTTGCTTCACTCCTGATCTTATCGCAAAGGCTTCTAACCTATCCCCATTGCAGATGATACTTGCTGATGGTTTTCAATAAATGCTACTTATTTTGAAGAAAGGCCTTTTTATTCCTAAGCTTTCTAGTGTTCTCAGTAGGAATGGGTGTTGTATTTTGTCAAAGGCTTTTTCTGCATCTATTTAGATAACCATGTGATTACTGTTTCATTGTTGATATGGTCAAATTATGCTGATAGTTTTCCTAATATTAAACCATCCTTGCATGCCTGGTATAAATCCCACCTGATCATAGTGAACAATCCTTGTCATATAGTCTCTTTGCATCAAAGTTCATTAAGGAACGTGATCTGTAAATTTCTTTCCCTATTTTTAGTCTTTCTGGCTTAGGTTTCATATTTGTGTCATAAGAATTTGGTAGGAGTCTTTCTTTGCTTATTTTGCCAAATAGTTTGGGATTCATTGTTCTTTAAATGTTTTATAGAATTCACTTGTGAATCTGGCCCTGGGGAATTTTTTCTTAGGGAGTTCATTGATGGTTTGTTCAATTTCTTTTTTCTGAGATGGGATTATTTAAGTATTCTGTTTCCTCTTTTGTAACTTAGGCAATTTATATTTTTGTAAATTTTCATCCAATTCACCTAGATTATCAGTTTTATTATCATATAATTGGGCAAAATAGCTCTTGGAAAATTTAATTGCCTCTTCATTAGAGTTGAAATCACTCTTCAGTTTTGATACTTATAATTTGATTCTCTTCTTTCCTTTTTATTTAATCAAATAAACCACTTTTTAGTTATTATCTATTTGTTTTTTCATAGAACCAACTCAGTTTTATTTATTAGTTCAACAGTTATTTAATTTTTAATTTTATTAATTTCGCCTTTGATTTTTTCTGGGTTATAAATGTATTATCACACAAAACATTTCCATATTCATTTTTGTAAGTGAATAATCTTAACCAAAAACCGTAAATCATATACACAAATAAACAAGTGATAAATCATTTTTTTTATCTGCATTTCAACTCCAATAGTTCTTTCTCCTTTGATTTTTAAGATTTCTAATTTAGTCTTTAATTAGGGATTTTTTTCTCATTTGTTTAGTTGCATCTCCAATTCATTGATCTGCTTTTTCTCTATTTTATTGATATAAGTTTTCAGGGATATAAATTTTCCTAATTACTGCTTTGGCTGTACCCCTTAAATTTTGATATATAGTCTCCACGTTGTCATGCTCTTCATTGAAATCAGTAATTATTTCTATGATTTGTTCTCTGACCCACCAGTTTTGAAGAGTTATATTATTTCATTTCCAATTAATTGTTAATTTGCCTTTTCATGAATTTTTATTGCATTATGATCTGAAAAGGTTGCATTTATTACTTCCACTTTTCTGCATTTGGTTGTAAAGTTTTTATGCTCTAGGACATGGTCAGTTTTTGTATATATACCACGTGCTGCTGAAAAGGCATATTCCTTTTCATCCTTCTTCAATTTTTTCCAGATATCTATTAAATCTAACTTTTCTAAGATTTCATTCACTTCCTTTACCTCTTTCTTATTTATTTTTTGGTTAAATTTATCTAGCTCTGATAGGGGAAGGTTAAGGTTTCCCACTAGTATAAGGTTTACTATTTATTTCCTTCTAAAGCTCCTTTAGTTTCTCCTTTAAAAATTTGAAGCCCAATAGATTCTACTACATTACCTTTACCTTATGTATCTGTCTACTTGAGATGTGTTTCTTGTAAACAACATATCGTAGCATTCTAGTTTTTAATCCACTCTGCTATCTGCTTCCGTTTTATGGGTGAATTCATCCCATTTACATTCACAGTCATGATCACCATCTATATATTCCCATCCATCTTGATTTCATCTTTTAGTCCTGCCCTTTCTCCTTTCATTCTTTTCCTCCACACCAGTGTTTTGCTTTTAATCACTCCTCTACATCCACCTCCTTATTTTTCCCCTTTTCCCTTCCCCTCCCTTCTTATTATCCTCTTCTTTGCAGGGTCTTTTAGTCACTCCCCAGCCTTTCCCTCCCTTATATTACTCCCCTGCCCACCACCTCTTTTCTTATTCCCCTTCTACTTCTCTGTAGGGTAATAGAAGTTTCTGCCCCAAAGAATCTAGCTATTCTTCCTTCTCTGAGCAAATTCCAATGAGAGTAAGATTTAAGTATTACATATCACTACCCTCATCTTTCCCTCCAGTGTAATAATATTCTCCCCCCATCTCTTTATGTGTTATAATTTACTCCATTTTACATCTTGCTTACCTTTTATTTTAGTGCAATCCAGTTTTTCATCTCTTGATTTTTTTTTGCCTAGACACCCTCTGTCTATGTATACTTCTAACTATGATAAGAGTTACAGATGTCATCTTTCCATAGAGGAATATCAACAGTTTGACCTTATTGAGGCCCTCACATTTTTCCTCTTTCCTTAGGTATGCTTAGAAATCTTCTATTTTATTAAATTACCATCTTTTCCTCTGAAAGAATATAGTCAATTTTGATGGGTAAGTGATTCTAGGTTGTAAACCCAGTTTCCTTGCCTTCTGGAATATCATATTCTTTTTTTTAATTTTTTAATTTTTTTTTAAACCCTTACCTTCCATCTTGGAGTCAGTACTGTGTATTGGCTCCAAGGCAGAAGAGTGGTAAGGGCTAGGAAATGGGGGTCAAGTGACTTGCCCAGGGTCACATAGCTGGGAAGTGTCTGAGGCCAGATTTGAACCTAGGACCTCCCTTCTGTAGGCCTGGCTCTCAATCCACTGAGCTACCCAGCTGCCCCCTGGAATATCATATTCTAAGCCATCTTGTCCTTTATTGTGGAATCTGCCAGATTCCGTGTAATCCTTACTGGGGTTCCATGATATTTGGAATATTTCTGCAAGGGTTAAATTAGGAGTTCTGACAAAATAAGAGAGCAGTTTTTAATAACAAGTTTTCATGAGAATAGTAGAGTTATACATTTAATATTATCCCTGTAAGCCAGAGAAAAGAAAACTTCTAGCAGCTTTTAATAATTAATAATTTATTTTCATTAAAATAGAGATAGTAAAAGAATATAGTAAAATGAATATAGTAAAGGAGAGAAATATAGGAAAGAGATAGAGAAAGAAAATTTCCTAATGTCGATACAAGTTATTGTGAAGATGGGATTGACTCTTCCCTGCCCATTTTTAGATTTAATCACCAAAAGTGTACATAGCCCACTTAATCCTTAAGTGGGGGAGGTCTGTGACCCACGTGTGCAATAGTGGGTGGTGAATCAGAACCCACTTACTGCGCCCTGGAGAGTCCTAAGCAAATCTTTAGCTGTAATTGGTACATGTATAAGTAGAGGAAGGCACAGGAAGTGGTGCAAAAGAAGCATCTTTAAAAGGGAGTTACAACTTCCTGTGGAGAGTTCTTTGGAGTTTTTAGTTCAAGTTGGAGGCTGATGCAGAATCTGTTTGCTGGACCTGAGACCTTGGACTTGGTGAGACTGCTCTTAAAATCTCCCCCTTTGGACTGACACGTGGTGAGTGAAAAAGCTGATTCCTTTCCTGGAATTTCTAAAGGACTAGCTTCAGGAGAGGCCTCCCCTCTTGAGAGAGGCTTTGTGACTGAAGCCCTTGCTTTATTCATCCCTGGGTCCTTGGCTCAAGGCTGAGGCCCCTCCGGCTAAGGACTAATTAGCCTTGCCTGGTTGAACCAGGGGCCAGAGTGAAATACTTAGTGTGTTAGGTTAGATATCTTACCCTAACCTCTCTCTGATTTTCTTACTTTCACTCTTCTATATTTTATAAATAAATTGCTAAAAAATCATTTGGAATTAATTAAATTCCTGGTGATCACACTCTGATAAATTCTAACTAAAACTAAACTATATGTCCAACCATAATTTTACCCCTTACATTTTGGCCTTTACATTATCCTATAACTACCTATAATTACTACCTAAAACTGCTTATATCTGCCTATGCCTATTGTTAGAGAAAGTCTAGCTGATTACTCTTCAGCTCAGCTCACCAGGCAGAATCAATATATTTAAAGAATTCCTTTTTACATTTGTTTCTGTCTGCTTGCACCATTTTCTTCTTGGCCTGGGAACTCTTGAACTTGGCTATGATATTCCTGGCAGTTGTCATTTGGGGATTTATTGCAGGAGGTGATCTGTGGATTCTTTCCATTTCTATTTTACCCTCTTATTCAAGAATATCAGGACAATTTTCTTGGATAATTTCTTGTAATATTGTAAAAAATAAATTAGTTTCTCTACTAAAAGTATTATATTTTAAGAGGTTTATTAATGATTATTAGAAATCAAGGAATAAAGAAAATATAAAATAAGAAAACCATGTGCCTAGGGCTGATTAGCCCATTCACAGCTTACTTACTATATCTTGCAATGGCCGAGTAGAGAAAGAGGCCAAGGTAGGCGTTACTGCCAGTTTAAATACTAATTGTGATCTTGCCCAGGTGGTGACTAAGGTGAGAATATCAACTTTGAAATTACAATAATTTGAGGATAAGAGGAAAAGAGAATAAAACCAATAATTGCTACACGCGTTGACAAAAAGGCAGTTGGGGGCAGTCCCCTTTAGCATGAAAGTATACATACAAATAAATGTTCAATCAACCACACCCAAAGTTCATTCTTGATCTTTCTCATGCAGCTTGTGGTCTGTGGAGGCATCTTCATGGTGTCTTCTCCAAACAGTTCAGTTTCTGGATTTGGAGAGGTGGCATGTTTCTTAACCTAAAATTTCTCTCTCAAGGAATTTAAATGTTGCAATTTAAAATAATAATAATTATACATTCTCCCCCCCCCCAAAGAGGGTGATTGAAAAACACAGGGATCACTTAGGGATGCATGGCTGAGTTATGAGGTATATGAATCAATTGGTAAGAGAAATCAAAACCATAAAAAAATCTAAATAAAAAAAGATAATTTCTGGATGAAATATAGACTATCAAAGTCTTATGTGTAAAAATTCTAAGTAAAGGAAAAATAAATCTATAACAGGTCCTTGAATCAGGGACCAATTAAAGTGATTCAAGAATTGATGCATTTACCAGTGGACTTACGTGTTGGCTATGGGGGGTGGGGGGGAGGAAAAGAAAATGATCTATGTCTTTAACGAATAATGCTTGGAAATGATCAAATAAAATATATTAAAAAAAAAAAAGAATTGATGCATTTACCCAATCAGTAGCCAGGACTACAAAAAGTTTGCCACACTATGAAAGACAGAAGAGGGACTAGATTATAGGAGCCAGGTAGGAGCCAAATTTGAGATACTTGTCTGTAATCATTTTCACGAAGAGTGTGGATACAAGGAAGGCCTATGTCTTAACATATGTCAAGCATTGCAACCTCAGGTCTCACACTAGGTTCAAGTCCTTTGTATTGGCTTAGAAGTTCATCATTCCTACCTCGATTGATTTCTTCTTTTTTGACCTGTGTGCTCTTTTGGCACAATTCAGGTTTAGCTTTGTGCTTCTTTGTCCTGTGCAATGGCTCTTTTGTATGTCTTGTCCTGGAATCAGATAAACTCATTAAGCAAAGCCCCATAACATTAGTTCAAAATCCCCAAAATTCTCAATAGCCCAATTAATTACAATAGCAAAAAAAAAACCCCACTATCATTTTTTACATATGTCTGCTGTCTGACATTTAAAGAAAATGGATACTTGTCACAAATTTTATAGACATAGCAAATCTTTCAACCTTGGCAAACATATTTTTAAACAAAATAGAACTTATTTGGGTCTAGAACATCATCAAGAAATCTAGATATCATTACAAAAATATGGCAGAGGAGTCTAGGAAAAATCCAAACCCCTGTACTGTTGATGTTGGGTAAAGTGAGCTGAAGAGTATTAAATGAGAGATGCTCCTCTTTTTTTGGGAGTCATCCAGGGGTACTATGCCCTGGGATTAACTTTCCAGCTCCTTTGGTATGAGACTGTGATGTCCCATCCATTCATATTTTTGTAAATGTGGGAGGTGGGGATTATAATTATATTTCACTTCAGCTACTAAAATGGACCTTATCAGAGTTGTTGAAAAAAAAATAAAAATCATATCTAAAAGACCCCTTAAAATCAGTTTGAGATATTTAGCTCATTAAATTCTCCAAAGGTTGTTATACAATTTTAACCAGTTTTGATAATGCCCATCTATCTGTTAGGTGACAGTTTACAAATTCAAAAATAGAAAAGGCTGTTTTTATATATGGGCTTATTCAATAATATTTGTTCAGTGTAGTTATAGGGGGAAATCAACAAAATATAACAGTAGTTAAAACCCAGTACATTAAAATGATTCAGTGTAACAGAATAGTATTGAATGCATTGACATACGAACTTAAAACCACAAAATTAAATCTTAAACAAAACAATCAGTAAAATGCAATAAAATACAGAGATTCTTATAAAACATTGGAGTCTGAAATGCCTTAAAATATAACCTCCAGTCTCTTTAAAGTTTATTTTTTTTATCCATTTAGATGCCTATTGTCAGAAGGCAGAAGATTGGTAAGGGGTAGGCAATGGGGTTCAAGTGACTTGCCCAGGGTCACACAGCCAGCAAGTGTCTGAGGCCAGATTAGAACCCAGGACCTCCCGTCTCTAGGCCTGGCTCTCAATCCACTGAGCTGCTCCCCCATAGTGAGGGTGGGTTTTTGGAATCTCAAATTGGACTGGCCCAGACAGCAAAGGGTTGCAGGGAGATGAATTCTCCCCTGAATCTCAGGTGAGATAAGTAATAGAATCAGTGCAATCAAAAGATACCCTTTGAAATAAGTTCCTGTTTGGAAAAGGCTCTTCCTTCTCATTGTCCATCCTCCTGTGGTCCCTTGTCACATGGAAGCTAATTGTAGCCTAAGGAAGAACATCTCCATTTTTACCAGCTGGTTTGTGAGTCCTGAAGAAACTGGGGCAGCTACCAGCAGTCTGGGTCCTGAGGCTGGGCTGGGGTGATCTGGCTTGGAGGCTGGAGATCATCTGGGGCTGGGCCAGGGCAGGTTGGGACATGGAGAGTGATCTGGTTCAAGCAGGATAAATGGAGGCAGGAACAGGCACCAAGAGCTGGGCAGGCAGGACTGGGACCAGGTGAGTGATCTTGGTCAAGAAGGTCAGAAGGAACTTAAGAATCAGCTTTGCTGAAAAGCCTTGACAGGAGGAACATGGCTTAAAAAAAAATTATCTAGGCAGTTGTTCCCTCTACAGCTGATCAAAATAAGCCATTAAAAGCTGAACTTAGTCACAGTAGAGAAAAGATTTAGGAACATTAAGAAGATTGAGGGTATTTCATCACAACCAACGTGGTCAGCCAAAACTGTAAAAATTAAATTAGTTTCTCTACTAAAAGTATTTTAAGAGGTTTATTACTGATTATTAGAAGTCAAGAAATAAAGAAAATATAAAATAAGAAAACCACTTGCCTAGGACTGATTGACCCATTCACAGCTTACTTACTACATCTTGCAATGGCCGAGTAGAGAAAGAGGCTGAGGTAGGCGTTACTGCCAGTTTAAATACTAATTGTGATCTTGCCCAGGTGGGAACTCAGGAGAGATTATAGGGAATTCTGGGAAGTACCAAGGACTTCTGGGGATTGAAGTCTAGGGTTCAAATCTCCATTTTACAATATGTTGAGGCTTTTAAAAAAAATCTTAGCTTTCAGGTAGTCCAACAATTCTTAAAATGTTTCTATCTATTTTCCAGTAAGTTTTTAAAATGAGATTTTTCATTTCTTTCATTCTTTTGATTGTTTGATTGTTTCTTAATGTCTTCATGAAGTCATTAGCTTCTATTTGCCCAATTCTAATTTTTAAAGAATGAATTGTTTATACTGTCTATGTCTTGTCTGTCATAGTTGTTGGCATTTGGTCTCTCCCAGGCCAGTGCGGTTCCCTTGAGGCAGAGCCCATGACTAAAGCCTTACCACGTGGCTGGGTACACAGGGAGAACTTACTCAATGCTCATCGAATGTTGGGCTTTGGCCCCTGGCCACAGGAACGGGGGGACACACTCCCAGGACCCTTGCCGATTCCCTCTCCTCAAGGGCCGTTGGGGATGACCCCTGGGCAATCCCCAATGTCGATGTTGTTTCAGGAGTTAGTGACTTTCAAGGATGTGGCCGTGGACTTTACCCAAGAGGAGTGGAAGTGCCTGGCCCCCTCTCAGAAGGAGCTGTACCGGGAGGTGATGTTGGAGAACTACAGGAACTTGGTGTCCCTGGGTAAGGGGGCTCCCCGGGGCCCAAACTGTCTCTGCCACCTCCCCTTAAAGGTGAAGGCTAGTGAGCATGTTACTTAGCCCAGAGCAGCAAGAGCTCGGTCCTTGGCCGTAACCCCTTTTGTGCCCAAGACAAAAGTACACGACACACAGCTTGGTAGCCGGAGGGACCTTTGAGGCGCTGTTGTAAAGACAGGACCTTGAGCGCCAAAGAGAGCGAGTGGGCCGCACTGGCTTGTACAACCAGGGAGCTGCAGGATGGAGACAGCAGGTGGAGTTTTCTGGGCCCCTCCCTGGCACCCTGTGTGGCCTTGGGGACTCCCATTGAAGATCCTGGGCCTGCTCCCACTTCCTCTTAGCGCCTTGGCCGCGTGCCCTCATTTCTGATCCCAGAACCATTCTGTGGGATATTCTCCAGTCCCGAGGAACCCAGCTCGGTGTCCGCTTCACCCTTGCCTCCCGCTGCCCCTGGGCCTCTGTGGCCTCAGCTCTTTCTCATTTCCAATGAACAGGACGTGCCGTTTCTAAGCCAGAGCTGATCCACCAGCTGGAACGAGGGGAAACGCCGTGGAGGCCCAAGGGAGACGGCTGGAGGAACAGCCTCCGTCCTGGTGAGTGAGGGGCCCGGCTAGGAGGGATCCCCCCAGCTCTGCAGGCGTGGCGAAGACAGCGCCCCCGGGCGACTGTGGGCCTCTGGCCCCGGAGGGCAGCGCGCGCGCGCCCTTCCACCGCCCCTCGGAGTGAGGTCACTCTTCCCCCTTTTCAGTTTCAGTCAGTCAGCAAGGACTTATGAAGCCGCCGCTGTGGGCCAGCCATTGTGCGAGGCCCTGGGGATGCAGGTGGCAGGAGAGAAGATGAGTACGTGGGAAAATGTAGGCATCTCATGCACGTCGATGCAAATCTACACGGCCTGGCAGGTGCGGGGAATCGGGAAAGATTCCTGTAGCGGTGGGGCTTGCGCTTCGTTTTCATGAAAGAGACGAATGCTTTGAGACAGAGGGAAGGAGGAAATGCGTTCTAGGCATGCAGACCTGTCAGGGTAAAGGCGTGGAGATGGGAAATGAAGTGCTGTGTGTGAGGAAGGCCAGTGTCGCTGAATTGTGGAGTCATAGGCAAGAGACGTCGTGGAGGTAGATGTATGGGATCAGGGAGGCAGGAAGTCTGGGAAAATAGTGAGGGACGTGGTGGTGCCTTCAGTAGGAGGAGGGAACCCTGGAGAAAGGCAGTGACCGGCTTGGATACGCTTCAGATGTCTTCATTGCTCACTGATCATGTTTATTTTGACCGCCCGGTGCCTTTCCCCAAGATCACCTCCACGTTGTCCTGTGTAGAGCAGTTGCTTCCATGTTGTCTCCCATCAGGCTGGAGTTCGGCCATTCCCCGTGGATGGTCACCTCCTTGGTTTCTAGAGTTTGGCTACCACAAAGATGGCGGCCGTGCATCTACTGGTCTATCCTGGAGCTTTTGGTGTGCCTGACACCCCGAGGGCTGGGTGTGAGAGTGCGTTGGGCCTCTTCCTGTCTGTGCGTGTCGCCAGGGGTCGGGGTTCTCGGATCGGTGAACGGCTGAGAATAACTAGGTCGTTCCGTCGAGAAACGCCGCCGCCGTCGCTGTGGGAGATGTCCTGCTTCCGTTCACCCACTTCACTTTGTATCCGCTCCGTGACGGCTTTCCTGGTTTTTCTGAATGCGTCTGCTCGCCGTTGGTGTTCCGTTCTAATCACACGCCAGCCTTTGTTCGGCCTTTCCCTGACCCCTCGGTTCCCTTGGCTGTCACAGAGGCGCCGTGTACGTTTGGGGTCCCCTTTTTGCCTCTCGGGGATGGCGGGGTCCGAGGGCACACCTAGCGTGAGAGCCCTTCGGGGAGCTCCACGCGGCTCTCCAGAATGCCGGGCTCAGTTCACAGCCCCACCGGCAGGGCCCTGGCGTCCCGCGTCCCCACATGGCCAACGTCTCCGTCACACCGGCCAGGCCCGGAGCTGGGAGGTGCGTTGCAGGAGTTCTAGCGTGCATCTGTCTCGTCAGAGGCGATTGAGAGAGTCTTTTCCTGTAACGGACTTCATCCGAGAACTGCCTGTCCGTAGCCTTTGGTCATCTATGAGTTGGAGAATGGCTTCATTTTGATCCATTTGACCCCGTCCTCTGTTTTTGAGACGTCGGGCATTCGCCAGATGCTTGCGTACCTGCTCTAGCTGTTGCCTCCGCTCTCTGCTGTCCTTCTAAACTTAATGGCGTTGGTTTTGTCGGCCCAAAACCTTTCCAGGATCACAGCAGGGGCCTCGAAAAGCCCCCGTACGGCCAGGGATCTCCCCGCTTCATCCACTCACACGCAGAACCAGTTGTGTTTGTTGAAGTTCATATTCACAAAGAAAGAACACCGAAATGAAGGAGAAAGCGTTCCATTTCCCCCAATAACCCATCGGCTCTCCACAGTGCAGCCTCTCCCTTGGAGCCTCCGGAGCCCCCAGCCTCCAGCCGCCAGCTGGGCCTCCGTGAGCAGCTTCGTGCGCCTCGGCCGCTCCGCTTGGTAGGACGTGGGCCCCGGAGGTCTCTGCTCTGAACGGCGAGGACTGTTCCTGGGCCGCAGGCAGCGACGGGGCCCTTAAAGGAAGTCAGGGGGTGAGAAAGGCTTCAGAGGCACCGGAACATGTGAAGCAGCAGCGCTTCCCGTGAAAGCCGAGGCTCGGAAACCAAGGGAAGGAGGAAGTGGTGGACGGTGACTGGGCCCTAAGAAAGGACGTGCGTGTGCCGGACTTCTGCTTCCAGGCGCTACATGGTGAAGTAACAGTCCAGGCTTGGCCAAGCCCTCCGTAAAAAAGAAGAGGGAAAATGCCTCAAAACAAATGAAAGGGGGCCAGTGGACGGAGAGCCAGGCCCAGAGACGGGAGGTCCTGGATTCAAATCCATCCTCAGACACTTCCCAGCTGGGTGACCCTGGGCCAGTCACCTGACCCCCACTGCCTAGTCCTGACCGCTCTTCTGCCTTGGAACCAATACCAAATATTGCTTCCAAGACGGAAGGGGAGGGTTTAAAAACACACAAAGGAAAGCAAGAGGGACCCACATGATGAGGGTGAGAAGGGAGGCGTCCCAGGAACTACCAGCACAGCACGAGAGACCAGAGGACCAGCAGCAGGGCGAGGGAGCCGCAGGCCTCCCCCTTGAAGTGCCCGTGAGTTATAGGAAGTAAGAGCCGAACTCTACTCGGAGGGAACTTCTCCTCTCCGACCTGGACAGATCCAGACGAAAAGGAAACAAGCCGTTAGGAAGCCAATAGAGTTTTAGAAACGCTTGATAGGGTCGGCCTCTGCGGAGCTGAGTGGGAGGAGACGGGAACAGGCCTTTCTTGGCACCTTCCTCAGAACGGGGGATGTCACAGGCCGAACCAGCTTCCCGCCGAAGGAAGGAAAGCAAAAATCGTGACGCACCCCTCACGCCGCGACCAGCAGAGGCGGGAACGTCCCTGCACACAGCAGGAAGTCAGCCCGGTCACACCCAAACACGCACCATGGCGAGAACGCGCGCAGTCCGGAGCGTCCGAAGACTTTCTGCCCCGGCAGGCAGCTTCCTCACACCAGCAAGTCCCGAAGGGGCTTCGCTCCTCCGTCGCGAGGCCTTGGCCGAGAGAAGCCTCCGGAAAGCCTGTCAGCTTGGGGGAGCCCAGGGAGCCCGCGCCCGAGGGGCAGCGTCTGGCCGTCACGACGGCCCCCCTCCTGCCCCCGCTTCAAGCCTCCAGCCGCCCTCCTTTGGCAGGGGACGCTTTTCATCCTTGCTCAGGTGGAGTCCGCTCTGCACCCCCACCTTCCCTCGAGCTGGTTCAGCCTGCTCGTCCTCCTTCTCTTCTCCCGGGGCCCCCATCGCTCCCCTCTCCTCCACCCGCCACAGCACCTCCTGATGCTTCAGTCCAGACTTCAGGAAAGGGGGGCGGTGCTGGCTGGCTGCCCCCCGGAAACAGGAAGAGCAGGCGGGGGGGCTCTAAGGACCCGCCTGAGAAGGGCCACGAGCCGGAGCCCCTGGAGCTGGTGCTGGAGCGGGTGAGGCGGGGCTTTTCCTCCGTGTGAGGCCCGGACCGGTCGGCGAGCATCTATTAGGCGGCGGCCGTGTGCCGGCACGTAGAGAGGCAGAAGCCCCTCCACGCTCGCCCGGACATGCTGGACAGACGACTGCCTGAGCACAAGGCGGCTGGAGGAGGTCCTAAGCCGGGCTGGGGGCCAAGGAGGCGGGAGCGCGCCTCGGCCACGGACTGACCACTGGGCTCCGGCCCTTCCTCGCAGCAGGCAGCCCGGGGAGCGGAGAAAAGGCCGAGTCTGCCCGTCTGTTGGGCAGCAGCTGGTTCTGCCTTTCTGTGCCCGGGCCTGGGGCCGGGCCTGCTGGAAGTGCCTTTCCCAACCTCCTGGGCCTCCCTCCTCGGCAGTGGCGCGTGAGCCCAGCAGGACCGGACCTGCTGCTCCCCCGTCTTTGGGGACCGAGATACACGTTTGTTGGACTGCCCTGAGTGGGATGGACAGAGCTCTGGCCCCACGGGTCTGAGGCGAGCACAAGGCTGGGGGTCACAGAGACCCGAGTTCAAATTCAGCCGCAGACACTTAATGACTGGGTGATCCGGGGCCCCGTGCTTCACCCCCTTCTACCTCAGGGTGCTCCTCTGCAAAACGGGGTCGCGATGGCCCCGGCCTCCGCAAGGCTGTGCTGAGGGTCAGGTGGCACAGGGTAGGGGCTGTGAAAAAGGCCCTCGTCGTCACGTGTTTATCGTGATGAATTTTCATTTTTCCAGATGACGTGTCAGTGCGATGCTTTAAGTTCATTTCCTGCTATTTCGAAGTCCGGGTTCTCCCCCTCCCCAAGAAGGCAGGCAATAGGCTGTGGGTTGTACAGACTTCCCTGCTCGCGTGCTGTGCAACAAGACAGTATTGCTTACAGTAGACAAAACTTCACCGAGGAGGAAGTGGAGGGAAGCACATTCCGATCACAGTCGGACTCCGCCTGCTCCTTCGGGTGCCCCATGGCCTTCTTTTGTCAGGAGTCCGGCAGGCATCCCGGGTCCTTCGCTTGTGGATGACGGTCAAGCCCTTCCGGGTCATCACTGCCGCCATTGCCGTCCCAGCGTCCTCCTGTGCCTGCCCTCTTCGCTCTGTCACCTCCGAGAACTCCTCGGGTTTTCTGCCGTCGGCTCGTCTGCCCTTTCCCGTGGCCCAGTAGATGCCACCCCCGAGGGATGGACGGCCCTCCCTTCTCGCCCTTGGCCGCCACAGAAGAACGGCTCGGCGTGTTTCTGTGCTGTTGGTCCTCGTCCCCGCTTTGATCCCTCTGGCACACGGGACGGGCCTGCGGGGGGTGCTCGTGCCTCCGGTTGGGTGGCCCTTCGGACACGGCTGCTGCTGGCTCTGCAGAAGCTCTGCCAGCAGCGTGTCTGTCCTCGTCTTCCTCATCCCTCTGGCCGTGGTGGTTTTCCTTTTGGTCGCGTCGGGCAGCCCGAGGGGTACGAGGTGGGCCCTGAGCGTCTAGCCAGGAGTGGTTTCAAGCACCTTCCCTGTGACTGGTTCATTTTAATGTCTTAAGGCGAGAATCCTTGGGCGTCTGCCAGCTGTGACATGCTCCGTGTTCTTGCCCGTTGGGCTGTTCTCTGCAGCTGAGGAAGGCAGCCTTCATCGCAGAGACGTGCCAGAAGGGGTTTCCCCAAGTTTATGAGTCGTCTTTTCATCTTGGATGCGTTGACTGGGCAGAAACTCGTGACTCCATGTAGGCAGGACTCTAGTTCACGTGTTTGAATCTGAATTTTCCCTTTTTCCTGGCTCTGACGGGTTAGCTCCTCGGGGCTCCCCTGATCTGTTCGTGGCACAGCCTTCGTTTCTCAGTCGTGGATCCGTTTGCCCTTCGCTTTGGGGTGTTTGTCTCTGCCTTCCGTCTGCCACACTGTTTTCTAGCGTTCCCAGCGAGTTCTCCCAAAAGGCTGGATCTCGGGGCTTGTCAAGCCCCGGTCACTAGGGCCGTTGGCCACGCGGCTTGAGTGCTGCGTCTTCCATTGGCCCTCCGCTCTGTTTCCTGTCCCGCCAGGTTCCTTTGACGGTGGCTGCTTTACAGCTTCGTCTGAGATCCAGCACAGTTAAGCCTCCCCCCCCCCCCCCCCCCGAATTCTGTTGGCATTCTAGGCCTTTTGTTCTTGCAGATGAATCGTATCATTCTAGTCCTGTGAGGTCATTTTGGGTAGTTTGGTTGGTACGACGCTAAAGAACTACATTAGGAAGAATTTTTATTCTATTGGCTCAGGAGCCATCAGTGTTTTACAGCTGTTTGTGTCTGACTCATTGGTGTGAAAGGTGTTGTGCAGTGGCCTCATTATCATTAGTAATTAGATCGTTGACTCTCCGCTAACCTCTGAGAGCCCCTGTTTCCGCTTCTCTCCCCCGACCTTCATCCTCGGGAGTCACCTCATGCCTCGTACGTGTTCACACAAAGGTTCATCCCGGCTCCCTCAGCTAGTGAGCATCAGAGGCAGGCTCGCTCCCCACGTGAGCACGTTTTCTTCATCTGTAAAATGGGCAGCTTAGGTTGCAAAGCTGAAAGCAAGAGGCCTTGGCAGCGGATTGGAAATGGGGGTGAGAGCGAGCGAGTGAGAAGTCCCGGATGACCCTTGATTGGGAGGAACTAGCAGAATGTTGTTGGCTCTTAAAGGTAATAGGAGACTAGGGAGATGAGGGGAAGGGATAAGGCTGCAAGTGAGAACTAGAGGCCAATATCACTGATGAATATTGATGGGAAGAAGGTAACTAGAAGGTTGTATGTTCCATTTTTCAAAATTATGGCCAGATTGAATTTATGCTGCAGGTACAAGGATGGTTCAATGTGGTCTAAACAATAATGAATCTCATTAATAGAAACTATATAGGATGATCTCAGATCTGGAGCAAAATATAGGACACATTAAAAAGTCTTTTAAAAAAAGTCATTGAAAGACTTTTCCTTAATTTGACCCACAGTCTTGGGTAGATCAATAGAATCGCTCTATTATTGAGAGTAATAATTACTTGTGATGTAGAAACATTGGATAGCTTGCTAGTAAGGTCTGATGGGAAGCCAAGGGTGCACCTTGACTTCACCCTTCCTGATCTGTCTTTAGAAATGCTGGCTGTCGCAGTAAAACAAGGAAAACACATTGAGGAAATGAGCATTGCTGAAATCGATTTAGAAGATCACTTTTCTTGATGGAGAGAACACAGAGAAGAACTTTGTAGTACAGCAGGGTGAGCAGAATATTTAAAAGCTTTTTTTTTGTCTTTAAGGTTGGAAATCTATGCGTGAAACCAAGGTGTCGATTCTAAAACCGGAACAGTCCTGTCAGGAAAAACTCAAAAAAGATGGTCTTCGTGTCTCTAAGTTGGAGGAAACTTTGAAATATGACTCTTCAATTGAAAACCAGCAGAGAAATCACAGCCAGCAAGTTAAAGTTATTCAGAAGAAACCTTCCCATGACAAGTGTAATAGAAGTATCAGCCTACAACCATTCTCTCTTCCTCAAGAGAAAGTGTCTGTTGAAAAGGATTTCTGTAAATGTGATACTCACAGAGAGAACTTTAGACTGTATACACATCTGTTAAAGTGTAATAAGATGTACCCCCAAAAGATATTTTCTATGTGTACCAAATGTGGGAAATCCTTCAGGTACAATTTAGCCCCTATTGAAAATCAAAAACTATGCACTAAAGCAAAAGAATATAAATGTAACGAATGTGAGAAGGCCTTCTGCTGGAAGTCACAGCTTATTAAACATCAAGCGATTCATACTGGA
This sequence comes from Monodelphis domestica, assembly GCF_027887165.1. Classification (NCBI taxonomy): domain Eukaryota; kingdom Metazoa; phylum Chordata; class Mammalia; order Didelphimorphia; family Didelphidae; genus Monodelphis; species Monodelphis domestica. The sequence goes on from NC_077229.1 coordinate 1,876,202, forward strand.
GAGAAGCCTTATGTATGTCAGGAATGTGGGAAGGCCTTCCGACAGAGCTCACACCTTACTCAACATAAGACAATTCATACTGGAGAGAAACCTTATGAATGTAATGGATGTGGGAAAACATTTCGCCAGAGGAAAGGACTTACCGAACATCAGAAGATTCACACTGGAGAGAAACCATATGAGTGTAATGAATGTGGGAAAGCCTTTCGTCAGAGGAAGGGACTTACTGAACATCAGAAGATTCACACTGGAGAGAAACCGTATGTATGTAACGACTGTGGGAAAGCCTTTAGTCAGAGGACAGATTTTATTCGACATCAAAGAATTCATACTGGAGAGAAGCCTTACAAGTGCAGTGAATGTGGGAAAGCCTTCTCCCAGAGGAAAGGACTTACTGAACATAATAAAATTCACACTGGAGAGAAACCTTATGACTGTAATGAATGTGGGAAAGCCTTTAGTCAGAGGACAGATCTTGTTCGACATCAAAGAATTCACACCGGAGAGAAGCCTTACAAGTGCAGTGAATGTGGGAAAGCCTTTTCCCAGAGGACGGGACTTACCGACCATCAGAACATTCACACTGGAGAGAAAGTTTATAAGTGTGATGAATGTGGGAAGTGCTTCCGCCAGAACAGAGGACTCGTTGAACACCGAAAAATTCATAGTGGGAAAAAAGTTTGTGGACATAATTAGCATTGCAAGTAAAAAGTTACTCATTTCTAGAAAATTCACACTGGAGAGAAATCTTATGAATGCAGAGGCTTTATTCAACAACAGGAAATTCCATACAAGAGTAAAACCATAGAGATGTCATGATATGGGGTGACCTTCTGCTGGTGTATACAATCTGGTCAACCTCAGAGACGTCTAGCCAACATCTCTCCTTCCAGTCAGTCTAGGTTCCTTAGAGTCCCCTGACATGATATTCCATCTCCCATTCCTTGAATATGCAGAGCTTGTAATGCCTGTAATGCTTTCCTTTCTTACATCTCTTATAATCCCCAGTCGTTATTGGCCCCTGGCTGCCCTAAGAAATTTGTATTTTGCCCAATTTTTAGACAACATACACATACTGTTTTCCTCCAGTAGCGGAATGTGGCTACATGGCAGGAATTGCCCTATTTTTGTCTATATCCTTGGGACCTACTAAGTGCTTGAAAGATATGAAGTGCTTAATATATTATTAAATTGGATTGACTATCTGAGGGAAGGCTTTCCTACAGAGGAAACAGATTGTGGAATGTCCCAATGTGGGGGGGGGGTGGTTAACAACCACATAGTCTATTTCCATGTGCCAAAAGAATAATCTAACATAGCCAACAAGTCTTGGCTTCATCTGGTTCCTACTTAACCTCTGAGGAGGGGGAACCTATCACCTCTTGAGACAAATCATTCCACTTTTGGATGGCTTTCATTGTAGCAAGTTCTTTCCAACATTAGCTTAAATTTGCCTCGTTGCTCTTTCCACCTGTGGCTCCTGGTTCTTTCTCTGAGGTCAAACAGAAACCTAATCTTTCTTCCCTATCACAGCCCTTCAGGTAGGCCTATAGCCCCAGTCATAGCCCTCTTCCTCCTAGTCTTCTTTTCTCCAAGCCAAATATCCCCTTCCTCCATGTAATCCCCATCCCTTTACCATCCAGGACTCTCTCCAGCTTATCAGTGTCCTTCATAAAACATGGCACCCTGAACACAGTCTTGGACCACTGAAGGGAGAGTAGAGTGCATCTGTTTTTTCTACCATTCCAGGAAGCTTTCCAAGGTTGAAGCAGCTTTGGGGGCCAGCACATTACACTGCCAGTTCATATGCATTTTCAGTTCACCGAAATTCTCAGTCTTTCATAATTGCTCTCTTGCTGTGCCTCCCAACTTGTGAAGTTCATTTTTTAAAAAATCTAAATGCGAGATTTTGCACTGATCCCTGTTGAGTTTCCTAGTCCAGTGCTCTCATCTGCTAGGATCCTTGGTCCCTTGATCTCTCAACATCACATTTGCAGTTCACTGCATTCTATTCCCAATTTGGTATCATCTTTGCCTTATTTGAGTCATTGACAATATTCAATAGCACAGATTCTTAAGCAACTCCATTAAAGGCCCCTACTATTGGATTAACATTGAATCACTAACCGCAACTCAAATCCAGCCATCCAGCCAATTCTTAACCCATCCAATTGTGTTATCTGATAAACATCTTCTGTATTCTTTGTAGAAATATGGAATATTTTTATCAAAAGCTTTGCTAAAATCTGGGTAAACTATATCCATAAAATTCTCATTAATTAGTTTATTAATTCTGTCCCCTCTCATTTATGGAGATGAAGATAGCCTGCCATGATCAGTGGTTGTTTTAAACCCTCACCTTCCATCTTGGAATCAATGTGTATTGGTTCCAAGGCAGAAGAGTGCTAAGGACTAGGCAATGGGGGTCAACACGGCTGGGAAGTGTCTGAGGCCAGATTTGAACTTAGGACCGCCCATCTCAATCCACTGAGCTACCCAGCTGCCCCCTATGATCAGTTCTTGATAGAACTCATAATCACTACTTTACGTTCCAGATATTTGCTATCTCTTTAATGATCTATTCTAGAATTTCCCTAGGAATTGAAGTCAAACTCTAGTCTAGTTTGTAGGCCCAGGTTTTGTCCTCTCTGAATGTTTTCATATGCCCTCCAGTTCAGTGTCCCTTGATCTCTTACTATCACATTTGCCACTTCTTTGGTACTTAAAAATGTGGTTCATCTGGGCCCCAAAGCTTCAATTCATCAGGATCAACTGGGTAGTCTCTTCCTGATCCTTTGTTGGGTGTTAACTCCTTGTGCATTATCGTCCAATCACTTCAAGTACCAAAGGTCATTCTTGTGGCCAAACAAGAATTTTTAAGTTCCTCTTTATCTCTGGTGTCAGTTATTCTTCACCACAGTAGATGGTGGGGAACATATTCCATAGCCTTATTCTATTTCCTGCCATATTGTGATTTGCCTAGTACCTCAGTGGAATAAAGAATCCCTCTTGAGTTTTTGATTTATGTACATTGTGAACACAGTAATGGCACCTATAAACACAAGGGGAAGAATGTGTTTCCTAGGACCAGCCCCAGTCCCTGGACAAAAATCTGAGAAATGTATGTTTCCAGCTCTAGGAGTGTCCTCGTGTTCTAGAATTCAAATTTCTGCCTTGGTGCTAGCTTCTCAGAAGGAAGTAATTTCCCACAATCATACCATTTCTGAGACGAAAAATTAAACAAAATTCCATAATCGTTAAGTGAATACTGCAGCTATGGTGACTAAGGAAGCCCTACCCTGGCTGCCCAAGAGAGTAGCTCAGTGTCATTCTGAGAGAAAATGGAAATGCCTGTTATGCCAGCCCAGAAAAGGTGCAACTACTTTTCAGCAGAATGTAAATGTGGTTCATTTGTGACTCTGCTTTTTCATCTTTTTTATTGGAAGCATTTTCTGTGATGTAGGAAATAAAAGGCTATGCCATAGCTCCTACCCTTATTGTACATTGAGCCTTTTTTTTTGGGGGGGGGGAATCCACAGAAGCCACACCTAGTCTTTGTTCTAGAGGACGGGGCCATGAAGCAGAGAAATAGCCTGGTTCCTTTTTTGGGGGTGAACCCTGTGTTATAATTAAAATCCACTGGAGACCATCTTAGTTTATAATATTTATTAAATAACAAAAAGTGGGCCAGAGAAAGAGAAGGCACCAGCCATGTGTGGCTGGCCTCTTGCCCTTCCAAGAGCTGGTCCAGACCACACACCTGTCCACTGACTCCAAGGCAAAAACCCTCACTTTTTCCTGGTACTCCAGTTTATGCTCTTCCTGATTGAAGGCCCAACCTCACTTGGTCAAGAGGATGCCAAGAGTAGCACTGAGGGCACGTCCACTTTTCTCTGCTACACCCTCTCCAGAGATCTGTTTACAGATAAAAAAAAGATCTTGTCTCTACTCTTCAGCGAGGGGGTAGGGGAGAAGCACCTTGTAGCTTCAATCTGAAAATGAAACTTTTTTTCCCCCTTAAAATCCCCAAGTTGTAGAGACCAGCAATAAATGTCCATACTTGGGAAGTGAAAGCCAGAGCTCCCTGTGAAGTGGTCTCTGAGCCCACGTCCCATCTGGAACGTGCCTCAGAAATTGAGCCTTTGTAGAAGAGGAGCCTGGGCACCATCCAGGGCTCTGTCCATCCTCACCAGCTAGTTTCATTTAATGGTGCTCTCTCCCTCCTCACTGCCAAACTCAGTCCAACAGCCTGGGCCTCTGCTGCTGGCATGGAGTGGACAGCTACCCCTAGGCTTGCTACCCAACTCACACCTGCCCAATGTAGACTCACCATCTTCTCTTCCACTACTATTTTCATTACTCAAAAGAGAACAGATTTAGAGCCAGAAGGGATCTCAAAGATCATGCAGCCCAAGAAGGGGATGGCCTTGCTCTGGGGTCACAGAACTAACACGTGTTCAAAATGGGACTTGACCCCGATTCCAGCACGCTGTTCCCTACACTAAAGATGGGCTCAGCCAGCCTGTGGAGCAACTACCAGAAACACAGAGCTCAGGGATGGCTCATCTCTTCACAGACCTCTGCTGGCTCCAAAGATTGACAACTCAGACAGCAGGCGTTTGTCACCAAGATTTGCAAATGCGTGTGTGTGTGTGTGTGCGCGCGCGCGTGTGTGCTTTTTGTAAAAAATTATATACACAACATATATGTAAATCACCTCATTCAACCCTTTGTTATGTGGGTGCTAGTCTCCCCGTTTTACAGATGAGGAAACTGAAGTGGAGGGAGATTAAGTAGCATGGCTTGCCCAGGTTCCGAGGGCTGTGAAGATTGGATTTGGCTATCTCCTGATTGTAACAATGAAGGTACTTAGCTCTTCCTTTATTTCAAAGATTAAATTGTAATCCCCTGTCTATTTTTAGATTTTAGTCCCCGAAGTGTTAACTCAATATTTAAAGTAGATCTACCCATTTTTAACCACAAAACTGTGAACGAATCACTAAAGGTGTGATCTAACAAAAAAGGTGTGAACACCCATTTCATACATTGAGTGGGTAGCCCTGGAGAGGAACATCTACTGTGGTTGGTAGGGGAGGTGACACAGAGAAAAAGGTCTTTAAATAGAGGAAACAAAGACTGGAGAAGGAGTCACCCAGGCTTGGAGTGAAGGATCAGTCACTTGGAGCTGGAGGGAAGAGAGACACTTGAGGAGAGACTGGAAGACAAACACTCAGACTTGGCTGTGGAACTTGACCCTGGAGGAGCTCATGCAGGAGACCTCAGACTGCTTTCCTTTTAGACTTCACTGTGGTGAATGAAAGGTTGACTTAGTTTCCTTGCCTTTCTGGAGGTGTGAACCTCCGAGAAAAGGCCCATCATCTTGAGATTCCTTTTCCCTAATTAGGGCCTTAGAATTTCTACCTGGCTCAGAGGAAGCCAGAGTTCTCTCTCTCTCTCTCTCATTCCTTAATATCTTCCTGAAAAAATAAACTTCATAAATTCCATTTACTTTAGTAATTCATTTTGGGATTTAGAAATTAAATCCCTGGCGACTACCAATAACCAAATAAATTTAACAGGGCAGACGTGGACTGAGGACTTCCCATCTCTGAGCTGAGCACTCTGTTGTATCTGTCATCTGCCTGCCTCTGCTGAATGACCTTCGATAAACCTCATTAAACTTGGCAAGTTCTGTTCATGTGACCTGTCTCCTTTCCTAGGTGTGAAGGTTAGCTCATCACAAACCCACTCATTTGGAGGACCCTCACCCCTAAATACAGAGTGCTATGTGCCTAGGAGAACATGACCAGTTACTAGAATCCTAAATGAATATATCCCTTTAGAAGAGGGAGGGAGCCTGGAATATAGAAGGTCAGATCAGAGTGATCCTGAGCAAGACTTAACCTCAGTTTGCTCATTTGTCAAAAAGAGGAAACAGCGCCAACTCCCAGACTTGTTAAAAAAATGAGATATTTGTAAAATACCGGAAACCTTCAGGTTTCAAAGAAATGAATGCTGTGTTAGGAGCAGGAATTAGAGGAAGAGTTGGATTGGTCCCCATGGTGAGGCCAATTCATGCTTTTCTCACAACTTGCTTTTCCATGGTGATCCCAAGCCAATTTGAGGAAATCATTTCTGGTTTGGGTGAAGTTAAGCCAGGCTTCCCAGATGCTGAAATCCCCACTTGCTACTGGTGCTCGTTACAATTATTTCTAGGTAGGGCTCCTGAATGCTGTGGTTTTGAGGACTACCCTGTCTGTTTATGTTCATCCATTAGTGTCTCATAGGTCCAGAAGATGCACTTGTTCTGGGCAGGCTGGGCTGAGATGAGAAGGCCTTTCTCTGGGTTTGGTTGGTCCAAAGGACTAGGGCTCCTTTTTCCATATCAGCAGGACTAGATGGAATTGAGTGAGGGAGTTTCCGCTTCACTTGATGTCCTTCCAGAAAGTGGGTCTCCATACAGAAAGGCCCCCTTAGGAAGAATTCACCTCTGATTAGGTAGCAAAAAGAACCTTCAATTTAGGTTATATAACTGGGCTCTCCCTGCTGCAGAGCACTCCTTCATTGCCTCCTTAATGAATTCATCCCACTCTCCATAACACCTTTTTTAAACCTTTCCATCCCTCCTCAAACTTCCCACTCTTTCCACCTCTCAGCTGAGAACCTTGCCTCATATTTTATGGAAATAGTTGAGACCATTCGCTGGGATTTCTTGTTTCTCTCCATCTCACTGAGATGCCTTCACTCTGTCTCACATGAAGAGGCAGCCCATCTGCTTACCAAAGCAAGCTCATCGACCTATACAAGTGATCGCCTTCCCTCCCATCTCCTCCAATAGATTGTCCCCTTAGTCATCCCCACTCTCTCACCTTTCAATCTCTCCATTTGTTGGATGCTTCCCCAATACCCACAAATACAAGGATGTGTTCCCCAACCTCAAAATCCCTCATCTGGTCATCCCATTTCTACTCTCATGTTTCTTTTCCTTTTTTTGGTTAAACTCCTTGAGAAGATCATCTACAGTGGATGCCTTTACTTATTCTCCTCTCTCCCCAAGCCATTGCAGTCTGGCTTCCAGCCTCCTCATTAAACTGAAACTGTTCTCTGTGGGGTTTTAAAATCAATAAATAATAACTATTATATTTTATAAAGTTTTATTAATAATAACTAAAGCAAAAGAACCGCCTGACTTCAGCCCAGTTGTAGGTCCAAGAGAGGAAGAGAGAGAGCATGACAGCTACTTAAAATCAATCACCCAAAATACAGGGACCCAGGAAAAGGAATTGTGGGAAATAGTAGTTTGTAGGGTTCAAAATTGTAAATCAATCTTGTAAATTGTAAATTTATTGTAAATTGTAATTACATCTCTCCAAATGTAATTTACATTCTCCAGATGTAATTTACAAAATTGTGAATTGTAAAATTCTCCAGATGTAATTTACAAAATGTAAATTTGTAAATTGTAAAATTCTCCAGATGTAATTTATAAAATTATAAATACATCTCTCCAAAGTTATTAATGCTCTTTTGCTTGCCTTTTCTGTTATATTCTTTATTGACTTCCCTACAGCCTTTAACACTGCTGATGAGGCAAGTATTGTTTGTCTTTATAATATTTTTGTCATGGTAGAAATTGCTCTCCTGGTCTGCTCCCTTCACTCAGCACCAATATATGGCAGTTTCTCTAAGTCATTCCCAATAATTCTTTAAAGTACAATAGTATTCCATCACAATTATATAACTCGACTTAGTGCTCAGGGAGGGGTAATATCTCTGGTATGGAGGGTTTGTCGTGCCCTCCTAGGGCAGCTCTCCAGCCTCTGACCCTCACCTGACACCCAGCTCTCACTTGTGGCTCCCAGTAGCTGCTAGCATGAGGCAGCGGCCACACCCTGGGCAACAGCCATCGGGTCATTGTCGACCCCTGGTGAACTAGGGCTTTGCTCACCCAGCATGTGAAGACTGCTTGGAACAGGCGGAAGAAACCAACAAGAAGGTTCAGCGGCAACGCAGCAAAGCCTTGTGGAATACTTAGGGCGTATTGGAGCACAAAAGACAACACGGCATCCAATGCAGCTGAGGAAGTCTCCAGGTGTAATGACTTTTCGTGCCATTGCCGAGAGAGTGGGACTGTCTCTGTGCATCCGCTTTTCCACTTAAATCTTCATGCACAAGTGTCTTTGTGCACAAAAACAATCGTCATCCTCGGTTACCAAGAGACTACTACTACTACTAGTCCCTCCCCAACATATGGGCATCCTCAAAAAGGCTGCTCAAAGTAGTTTTTAACATCAGTTTGTCCTAAAGGCTGTTTCCTGAATAGAGCTGAGGGTGTCAATAGACGTGGCTGGCCCCTTCTCTCCCTGGCCTTTTCCAAAGGAGACTTAATTCCTGCCAGGAATGAAGCAGAATGTTGGATGGTGGATTAGAACTCTATGAGCTCCCTTCAATATTGTTTATCTCGAGGACGTGGTTTCGGTGCAATCGCTGCTCATTCAGTAGGGGAGCAGGCCCGAAGCTTCCGGCTCCATATCCTTAGGAGTCCTTTTTCCTTCAGGAACCTGAAGTGGTTGACATCCTCCATCTTCTCTCTGAAAGCTGGAAGCCTGAAAGAAAGCCAGGCTCTGCCATGCCACTCCTGCAGGTGAGAGCATTGCTCTTGGAGTGCCATCCCGGGCCTTGGGCGACACCTAGTGTAAGTCTGCTTAACCCGCCCTCCCTGCACTTCCCCTCGCCCAATTCCGTGGGGGAGTGTGGAGTGGGTACTCGGCTCTCCGGGCAGTTCCGAGGGGAGGGAGGTTTCCCCCTTGTTGGCACAGGTGTGTATCCGTGCAGCCTCCCCGAGCCAGCTGGTCCCTCCTTTCCTCTTCGGCCTCCCTCCGGGTTATTCTTCTCCCTCTCCGGCTCCGCAGCCTTTCCTCGGCCCTGAGAATCTCCATGCTGCAAGCCCGAGTCCTCCCCTCTTCCCTTGGACTGGACTCTCCTCCAGAGGGGCTTAGCTGGCTGCTCTCCCAGTGGCTCTGGGGTGCTTCCTCACGCCCGTGCTGGGTCCCTCCTGAGCTGGATGGCTTCCGCCCCGCCCCCCCCCCCCCCCCCCCCCGCCCTCTGGTATCCCGGGGCTGAGATCCAAGAAGTTCCCTGGAGGCCGGAGGAAGGATGGGAGGGAGAGCCGGAGCCAGGGGCAGGACGCTTAGAGAAGGGGAGAACGACTGAGGCCTGGCTCCCTTCGACTCGGCCGAACCTCAGGCCTGCCCCTGGAAGTCTTTCTCTGGCGCGCCCTTCGAAGGCCGGGAGTGCCCCACCCGGACGAGGCGCGCTCGCGGAGCCCTCTTCCTCCTTTCACCTTGTCTCCTCCCCATATAACGGAGACGCCAACCTTCAGGGCCCTACCAGTCTGCGAGAGTCACTTCCTCATCTGCCTCAGTTTCCCTATCCAGGGACTCCGAGTTGGACCCGACTGAGGGACCAGGGAGCCGGGGCAGAAGCTGTTGGGAACGGGGCGGAGGGAGCTCCTGAGGGTCTGTACAGCGCGGGGGGCGGGACCACCAGACATGCGTCACTTCCGGCCGGTGCCAACCCTTCCTGTTCCCGCTTGGCCCGACCGACCTCTGCATTCCTCTCGGACCTAGGTGAGGAGTACATTGTGGGGGACAATGAGGGGCGGGAGGGCCGGGAGGAAACCCGCCACGCCGGTGGGGCATTGAGCAAGCAGCCGGCGCCTCTGCCCGCACCTACGCCTGTGGGCCCCTCCCTGCTCTGAGCGTTTGGGGCCGAGATGACTGCTCCGAGATGACAGGCACCCCAGGCCCCGTGAACTACCTTTCCCAGAAGGCCGCGGGCGCTAGCCACTTCCGCTCCGCTGCCTGGGGTGGGGGAGGGACAACTTCCCTCTAGGAGCGCGGGGCGTGCCAGCCTCTAGGCTCCTCCCACTCCCCTGGCCGCGGGGGCCCTCGGGCATGCGTGGGGAGCTGCCCCCTCCAGCCTCTGCCCATTTCCCGGCCCCAACAGGTAGGCGCTACCTCCCCGGCCTGCCCTGACGTCCCCCACACTGCCCGGAGGAGGAGGATGATGGCGCCCGTGTTCCTGGTGGCCGGCGCCCAGCAGGTGAGCCCCCGGAGCAGCCACGGAGTCTGGCCAGAGCGAGCAGGGCCGGCCCCCTTTGTGCCCCCCCGCCCGGGCTGTGACCCGTGAACCCCCCGGGAGAGCCTGGTTCGCTGCGTGCGGCGGGGGGGGGGGGGGGGTCACGGGGAGCCCCGAGCCGCTGTGTCAGGCAGCGCCCCCCACCCGGCCCCAGTGAATGGGGTGGGGGAGGGGAGGACTGCTGGCCACACTGCGGGGGGGGGGGGGCAGGAGAGGGGGAGGAATCCCGCCCTCCGGAGCCCCTGCAGGGCCCCCTTCCGGCCTGGCCCGGCGCCCTGAGCTGTCCTGGGTGTCACAGGGTGCCGTGACCTTCCGGGACGTGGCCGTGGACTTCTCCCCGGATGAGTGGCGCCGCCTGGGCCCGGCCCAGAAGGAGCTGTACCGGGAGGTGATGCTGGAGAACTACCGGAGCCTGGCGTGGCTGGGTAAGGGGGCTCCCCGGGCCTGAGTCCGTGCTGGGGGCAGGGGATAAGGGGGCTCCCCGGGCGGCCAGAGGAGCCCAGAGGGCGTGGGTGGCCTTGGTCAGTGGGGCCCCCAGAGCCTCCCTCCAGTTCCAAGACAGCGGAAGCCCCTGAAGCCTTGGACAACTCCCAGGCTCTGAGCAGGGCCAACCCCCCCCCCCTCCTGTGGGACTTAAGCTCTGAAGCAGTGGGTGCCCGTCTTCCGGGGGGTGTCGGGGGAGCCGCAGGTCTTCTCTGGCCCCAGCCCTCCCCCTCTCCCCTGAGCAGGACTCGAAGTGTGCAAACCACACGTGATCCAGCGGTTGGAGTGCGGGGAGGCGCCTTGGACGCCGCAGGGAGGTGTCCCGGGGAGCTGCGCTCCAGGTGAGTGACCCCTCGGCGGCCTCTTTGGGTCTCCCAGGCAGCCCGTGAGGCCAGTGCTCGGGGGACAGTCTCTCCGTTTTAGGGATGAGGATCAGGACATGACCAGGGTGGCCACTAGAAAGCATGTGAGGCAGGCTTTGAATCCAGGACTTCTTGATAGCCCTGTGCCATCTCCATCACACCCTGCTGCCTCTCATGAGGAAACAGTTCAAATATGTGGGATGGGGCCCCCTGCTAGAGACCCCCAGGAACCCTAACCTTAGTCTTTTTTTTTAATTTGAAATTTTTTATTTAATTAATTTTGTCATGGTTCCATGATTCATGTTCTTTCCCTCTCTCCCCCTCCCCCAGCTGACACAATTCCACTGGGTTTTACATGTCATTGATCAAGACCCGTTTCCATATTATTGATATCTGCACTAGGATGCTCGTTTAGAGTCTACACCCAAACCATATCCCTTCCACCAATGCGATCATGCAGTTGTTTTTCTTCTGTGTTTCTACTCCCACAGTTCTTCCTCTGGATGTGGATACTTTGTTTCTCCTAGATCCCTCCAAGTTGTTCAGGATCACTGCATTGACACCAATGGAGAAATCCATTACATTCTATTGTACCACAGTGTATCAGTCTCTGTGAACAATGTTCTCCTGGTTCTGCTCCTTTCGCTCTGCATCACTTCCTGGAGGTCGTTCTAGTTCACATCCTTCCCTCATCTTAATGTAAATTTTAAATGTTTTTCTTTGTTTTTTTTTCTCCTCAGGGATCAAGGATTTATTTTTCTTCCCACTGGAAAAGTAAGACAAAAAACCAAGACTCTTGTTAGAAATATTCCTGGTTTTGTCCAAAAGGGTGGGCCTCATTCTGGTAGTGGTCCATCACCTTCTCAGGAGGCGGGTCTCCTGTTTCGGTGTGAGACTTTGGAGTCAGGTGATCAGTCTTCAGTCTTCCAAAGCAGTGTGATTTCACGGTGCTGATGTCACAGTATGCTCGATGCCTGATTCTGCACTCTTCGATGTGTATTTGTATGAATCTAATCAGGTTTCTTTGAAACTCTCTTTATTTCTTATATAATATAGTCTTCTTTACCATTCTCATTCCATTTTTTTTAGCCATTTCCCAATTAGTGGCCAGCTGCTCAGTTTCCAATTCTTTGCCACCAAAACCAAAGAACTACCATAAATAACTTTCTACATCTGGGTCCTTTTCCCTCTCTCTCCCAGATGTCTTCATGTATATAGGCCTAGTGCCAGTATCTCTGAGTCAAAGGGAATATACATGGTTTAATAATATTTGAGCAGAGTTCCAAATCGCTTCCAAGGACTGCTTGTTCATAGCTCCACCGCTGTGGCCTTGGGCACCTCTTTCTACAACTCCTCCAGAATTTATTTTCTAGAAAATGTCCTATTTCTGTTCTAAGGAAGCTAGCCACCTTCAGTCTGGGTTTAGCTGGAGTGTGTCTGAAACCACTTTATTTTTTTAAAAGCAAAAATAAAGTTTTTATTAGCTTAGGTAAGTAGTTTGAATTTCATATTTCATAATGATCATGAAACAAAAGATGAATTTGAGAAACAATGAGAAGACATCACTCCCCAGTTTCCAGTGATGGTTTGGAATTATTTGTCCAGCAGAACAGCAGGAATGTGGGCATTTCCTCGAGGAAGATTTCTTTCTGGACAAATGACACTCTTTTTTTCACCTAGACCCTGGTTTTGACTTCCTGAGGGATAAAGAAAACCCTCTCTTGGTGTGATCACCAATGTAAAGGCGACCAGAGACACTGTTGGGATCCAAACCCTTAATTTCAGTAATATGTGGTAGAGCACATGCTGTAGACTCAAGCTTCCTTAGCTTCCTCAAACTTCCAGGTTGAAATACAAAATCCTGTTTGGGGCATTCTGAGCTGTTCATTACACCATCCTTCCTTTCTTCCTTACATCCTCCACAAATGCTAGCTACAGCTACATAGCCTGCTTGCTGTTTTGCACATATCCTCCATCTCCAGACTTCAGGCATTTTTTCTGCTGGTTCTTCAGGCCTAGAAAGCTCTCCCTTCTTGATCTTTATTTCTCCCTTCAAGATTCATCTCAAATCCTGCCTTCTATTGGAGGCTTTTTCTCAGTTTTCCTCAGTTTCTAGTTTCTTCCTTTGAGATTACACTGGATAGCTCATCTTTTATGTATCTAGTATTTACATGTAGTCTCTTTCATGTGTTTATTCCTCCACTTTGGGACCACATCTCAAGTAGTTTTGCTCTGAGTCACTTTGTAGACCATTTTAAATCCAGGGTGCCATCCGGCTCCATTCCTGTCTCTTCTTCAATGTGCCTATTAATATTCTTGCTCTATCGTTTTCCCAGAGAAATTCCGGGGTTTTGTGCAGTTCTAGGCAAAACCCACTTGTGTTGCATGAAGTATTTATTGAATTAGTGTCTTCCTTGAACATGGAAGATCTAATTTATTTAGGGCTTTATTTCAGTCATGATTTTATATTTGTTATGCAGAGCCATTTGTGTATTTCTAGGTAGCTCAATTCCCCAACTTTTTTGGTTTTATTAATGTTTAGACTATTTTTTTGTAATTTTATTGTTATAAGAAAAAGACTGCAAGTGATTTTTGTGTTTCCCATGTTTTTCACAATCACAGAAGTACTTCTTATACTACCCACCGCACTCTAGAATCATCCCTTCCTCTTTCACAGTGAAAGTAATAATTGGGTAAACCAGCCTATCTAAATAATAGCTCACTAAAACTCTGCAGGTGGGACACATGACTAGAATTGGGTCCATACAAATATCTCTTTCTTAATGGGAACAGAATCAAAAGAAGGAATGATGGGAATAGCATTGTATTTTGAAAACACATTCACATGAGAAAACTTAACACAAGGAGAGAGAAGGGGCAGCTATGTGGCTCAATGGCTGGAGACAGGAGATTCTGCATTCAGATTTGACCTCAGACACTTCCTAGCTATGTGAACCTGAGCAAGTCACTTAACCCTCCATTGTATAGCCCTTACTTATTCTGCACTAGAACCAGTAATTAGTATTGATTCTAAAACAGATGGTAGGGGTTTAAAAAGAAATGAGGAGAGACAAAAGGATTTCATTAAGTATTAAAAGAGGTATCAACAGAATGAATATGGTTACAGAAATATATCACAGACCATGTGGACAGAAGAGGGGATTAGGCAAAGAATTTGGGAAACAGGTTATAAAACTGGCGTGGCAGTATAAGGGAAGGACTAAGGAAAAAACATTTTTAAAACATCTGTATGCCAGGCATCATGTGACATGCTTTACAAATTAATCATTTGACCCTCACAGCAGCTTTGGAGGGAGGGATGATTATTATCCTCAGGAAACTGAGGTAAAGAAAGATTAAGTGACCTGGCTATATGTCTGAGGCCAGATTTGAACTTCACTCTTCCTGATCTCAAGTCCAGCCTTTAATCCACTGTGCCATCTTGCTGCCTTCTACAGGGCTGCCTCCTTAAACTGTTTGGATATCATTCTCTGCCAAAACTCAGTATGCTTAATTTGGCCAAAAAATCATAAGAATGTTCGATTAAAGCTGAAGAACTACTGATGCAATACTATCTCAACCAAATTAGTTAACATCTTGGGCCCACTTGTTTTTCTTTAAAATGAGGAAGTTGGAAATTAAGTGGTCATTCAAACCTCCACTGACCCTAGCATTTCATCTAGTGTTGGGACAGCCATAAATACTGATAAATTAATTCATTATGTTGAGCTCAAAATGGCCTCCATTTAGCTTCCAACTTTCTGTCTCTATTCTGCCCTTTAGAAATTAAGAAAATTAGAAGCACTTCAGGCACCAGAGTTTAGTGGTAAGAGAATTAGGCTTGGAGTCAAAAGAGGAGCTTCAAGCCTTACATGGCAACATGAGATGACATGATTAAGGCAAGTTGTTAAGTCATTCTGTTCTAAATCTGTAAGGTAAAATAACTTGCCTCCTTCCTAAATAATGTTAATTAACATTTACTTCTATGAATATCATCACAGATCAAAAGCTTCATGATAGTTTTGTTTACAACTCTTCCCAATATAAGCTTATATATCACTGGTAGGTTGTTTGTTTTCTGCCCATTTCGAGTGTAGCGATCTTGGTGGAGGATACAGAAGTGGGAGAGAAGATGAGACAATATATGTTTTTTTTTTTAGATTGCAAGACTAGGCCTGAAAGCAGGGAGCCAAATCTAAAGCTGGGCCTCTCTTGGGAAGATTTATCCCAGAAAAGACTCATAAAGAATGGTGCTTGTATCTTCAAGTTGAGAGAAGCCTGTGAATTTGACACCAGCTCAGAAAGACAGAGTAGTAAGGAAAAACTCTTCCAGCAAATAAAAATTCTTCAAAACAAACCTGATGAAATGAGAGGCCATGGATATGATAAAAGTAGCAGAAGCTTCATACCAAGGCCAGTGCTTTTTCCACAACAGAGTGTAAGTGCAGGAGAAAGTTTCTTTGAATGTGATATTTATAGAAAAAGCTTTAGCTCATATTCAGACCTAAAAAAAAATAAAACTACTTCAAAGAATAAGATTATTATTAAGCATCATGGACTTAGGGACTCCTTGAGTTATAATTCAGATCTTACTGAAAATAATAGAATTCATTCTAGAAAGACACCTCAAGAATGTAGTGAATGTGGGAAGGTCTTTCATCAGAGCTCAGAGCTTATTCAACATCAGAGAATTCATATTGAAGAGAAACCTTATAAGTGTGATGAATGTGAGAAGGTCTTCCACAGAAGGAGAAATCTTATTATTCATCAGAAAGTCCATACTGGAGAGAAACCATATGAGTGTAAGGAATGTGGGAGATTTTTTCGACAACGTGCTCACCTTAGTGTACATCACAGAAGTCATACTGGAGAGAAACCTTATGAATGTAACGAATGTGGGAAGACCTTCACCCGGAGACGAAGCCTTATTCTCCATCACAAAATTCACACTGGAGATACACCATATGAATGTAGTGAATGTGGAAAGGCTTTCTGTCGAAGTACAGAACTTATTCTTCATGAGAGAATTCATACTGGAGAGAAACCATATAAATGTAATGACTGTGGAAAGTTCTTCCGCCAGAGTTCACATCTCATAGTACATCAGAAGAGTCATAAAGGAGAGAAACCTTTTGAATGCAGTGAATGTGGGAAGGCTTTCTGCAGAAGCACAGAACTTACTCTCCATCAGAGAATTCACACTGGAGAAAAACCATATAAATGTAATGGATGTGGGAAGTTCTTCCGTCAAAATTCACATCTTATCATACATCAGAGAAGTCATACTGGGGAAAAACCTTATAAATGTAGGGAGTGTGGGAAGGCCTTTAGCCAGAGCAGAAATCTTATTCTCCATTGGAGAATTCACCTGGGAGAGAAACCTTTTGAATGTAATGAATGTGGGAAGGCCTTCCACCAGAGTTCACATCTTACTCAACATAAGAGAATTCATAGTGGAGAAAAGCCTTATGAATGTAACCAGTGTGGAAAGGTCTTTCACCGGAGAGCAAAGCTTACCGAACATCAGTCAATTCATACTGGAGAGAAGCCTCACAAATGTAAAGAATGTGGAAAGGCTTTTCGCCTGAGCTCACAACTTGGTATACATCAGAGAATTCACCTTGGAGAAAAACCTTATAAATGTAACGAGTGTGGAAAGGTCTTCAGTCAGAAAACAAACCTTAAAATACATCAGAGAATTCATACTGGAGAGAAACCTTATGAATGTAATAAATGTGAAAAGGCCTTCCGCCAGAGTTCAGACCTTACTCAGCATCAGAGAATTCATACTGGAGAGAAGCCTTATGAATGTAACGAGTGTGGAAAGGCCTTTGCTCGGAGTAGAAGTCTTACTCTTCATCAGAAGATTCACACTGGAGAGACACCATATCAGTGTAGTGAATGTGGGAAAGCTTTTCTCCGAAACACAGAATTTATTCTCCATCAGAGAATCCACACTGGAGAGAAATCTAATGAATGTGGGAAGTTCTTCCACCAGACTGCACATCTTACCGAACATCAGAGAAATCATACTGGAGAGAAGTCTTATGAATGTAAGGAATGTGGAAAGGTATTCCGAATGGGCTCACAACTTACACTTCATCGGAGAATTCACCTCAGTGAAAAACCTTATAGATGTAATGAATGTGGGAAGGTCTTTGGTCAGAAAACAAACCTTAAAATACATCAGAGAATTCATATTGAAGATAAACCATATAAATGTAATAAGTGTAAAAGGACCTTCTATAAGAACTCAGACCTTATTCAACATCAGAGATTTCATATTAGAGGAGAGCAATCTTATAAATGCAATGAATGTGGGAAGGCCTTTGTCCAGTATAGAAGTCTTACTCTACATCAGAAGATTCACACTGGAGAGACACCACATGAATGTAGTGAGTGTGGGAAAGCTTTTTCCCGAAGCACAGAACTTATTCTTCATCAAAGAATCCACACTGGAGAGAAACCTTATCAATGTAGTGAATGTGGGAAGTTCTTTCGCCAGACTGCACATCTTACTGCACATCAGAGAAGTCACACGGGTGAGAAGCCTTATCAATGTAAGGAATGTGGAAAGGCATTCCGAATGGGCTCACAACTTACTCTCCATCGGAGAATTCATCTCGGTGAAAAACCATATAAGTGTATTGAATGTGGGAAGTTCTTCCGACAAAATGCACATCTTATTTCACATCAGAGAATTCATACTGGAGAGAAGCCATATAAATGTAGTAGATGTGAAAAAGCCTTCCGCCAGAGCTCAGACCTCACTCAACATCAGAGAGTTCATACCGGAGGAGAGAAATCCTATGAATGTAGTGAGTGTGGGAAGGTCTTTGTCCGGAGTAGAAGTCTTACTCTACATCAGAAGATTCATTCTGGAGAAACTCGATATGAATGTCATGCATGTGGGAAGGCATTCTGTCGAAATGCCGAGCTCGTTCTCCATCAAAGAATTCACACTGGAGAGAAACCTTACAAATGTAATGAATGTGGAAAGTTCTTCCGCCAGACTGCACATCTTACTGCACATCAGAGAAGTCATACTGGAGAGAAGCCGTTTGGATGTAAGGAATGTGGAAAGGCATTCCGAATGAGCTCACAACTTATTCTCCATCGGAGAATTCATCTTGGAGAAAAACCTTATAAATGTAATGAATGTGGGAAGTTCTTTCGCCAGAAGCCACATCTTATTACACATCAGACAATTCATACTAGAGATCAACTTAATGAACATGGAAAGTAATTTGACCAGAGCTCAACTCTTATTCAGCATCAGAGAATTCATACTTGAAAGATATTGTATAAAGGGGGGGGGGGGGGCTTCCCTTTCAGTTCTTAGATCTGCTGACGTTAGCCAATTCATCCTGTAGAGAAACTATAACTATACTGAGGGCAGGTAGGCATTTTGAGCTATTTGGTGTACCTCATAGTATTCATTTTGGGGGATGTTCTTTAAAATGTAAATAATGTGGTGAGATTAGCCAGAAAGAAAACTTTAGAAAACTCATAAGAGATAGGCATAGGAACTGGGCTTCATTTCATTGGTGTCACAAAGGTCTAAATGAGGAAATTTTCTCCAAAATTAAGTTTTGTACCATCTTTTTTGCAGCATATAATGTGAGAGTTACCTTGAGGAGGTAAAGTGACTTGCTTTAAGTAACAAAAGGTAACACAATTATGTGTCAGAGGTGGTACTTGCAACCAAGTCTTCCTGATCCTCAGAAAGACTATCCATAATGCCACATTTTCCTTTTAAGAATTGATCATGGAAGGATCTTACAACTATAATGATGGTGATAAGGCATTTTGCCTATGCTTAAAATTAGTGTATATCACAAAATTAACTGGAGAAAAACCTTACAAATGTAACAAATGACTTCAGATCTTTAGTAAAAGAGAAAACATTAATGTGCATGATATTAAAAAAAAAAAAGCCCAACAACAAACTCATACTGGAGAGACCTGAATTTGTTTAATGCCAGAATACTTTGTTAGAACATAGGATTTATCGACTACCCAGAAAATTCACATAAGAGATATTAAATAAATGTGAGTGTGGCAAAGTCTTCAGGGTGCATCAGATGTTTTATGCTTAAGATAAACTTTATGAATGTGATGAAAATCCATAATTTTTCCTTATTTTTATGTGAGATAATTGTTACTAGAGAGCAACCCAATGACTATGAAAGGTCCTTTCAATTAAGAATGTGTCTTAAGAGTTTGCATTGGAGAGAAACTTAATGGATAATAAGTGAGAGCTAGTTTTTCCTCTAGACAAATTCATTGTTCTTCATCCATCTATATTAGAGAAAACTTGCTTTTGATCAATATAAAAAGCCCTTTAAAGCACAGATCTTAATAAGAACCATATAATTCCTGCTATAGAGAAGACTTATGATTGGGAGGCTTTACACATGTAACAGTTATAGTAGAATTTATGGCCAAATGGGTAAGTCGAGGTAAGTTTCCCTGAGCAAAGTTGTTTTAATCTACCAGTTAAGTGGATCTCTTGACCCTTCCAGGAGCTAAAAGACCTTGAATAGGAATTACAATATACTTTTATAAGCAGAGGACAAAATCACATCATTAGTTATGAGATTGGCAACATTACAGAAGGTTACATTAATGAAGGTGGGCATAAATACACAAGGGATGAGATCCACTCCTCACTGTCTCTTAGGAATGTATGAATTTATTGGGTCTAACTGTATCATGAGATCATAGTCACTGATAAGGGTTTCAGAGGTACCTGATCATAAGGCTAGCTGAAAATTATAAAGATGGGGCCCCAGGATGGGACTGAAATGAACTTCATCCAGTTCTTAGAAAACACAGATATCACTCAGCTTCATAGCCCAACCTGTCAAAGCAATGCCCAGTTATAATTCAGAAAACTGGCAAAGTATGCCACCCATCCTTTTTCAGAGAAGTGACAGATGAGGTATACAATGAGAAATTCATTAGTAGTTGATTTATTTTGCCCGGTGTGAGTTTGTGAATAATGATAGTTTTTTTTTTTAAATAAAGCATTTGAAAATGGAACCCATTCTCAAAAGAAGTTCAAAGTAATTTTGTTACCACCTTGTTAAAGTGTGTATATGCCTTTAAAAAGCAAATGGCATTAACAGAACTTAATGATCCCCATACAATCACCTTGTTTGTTTTTTGTGTAATGAAATCTATTTTGTGAGGATCATTATATTAAAAATAAAAAAGTAAAGTTAATTAAAAAACTCCAAATAAATGTGAAGATTCCAGCCAGAGCACACTTTCCTGAAAAATCAGAAAAATTCAGTAAAAACCTTCTAAAGGAAGTAGAGTCTTGTTTAATTTCCCCACAGCAATCTTTCAGTTATTTTCTTCATGTGTACTTTCATTCACTAGTCAAGTAGCATTATGTGAAAGGGAATTCTTTATTTTCTTTGTCTATGTTAACACTTGTAAAAGGGAATTATTTATTCTCTTTGTCTATGTTGAGTCAACACTTAAGTCAACTCTTTTAGTACCTCTACTTAGTACCTGGCTAACCACTAAGTAAAGAGTGCTCCATCCTTCTAACCCAATCAGTCAGTAATGTGTGAATCCCATGATAAAAAAAAGGTTTAAACTTCCCAAGACCTATAATAAGAATTGATACCTTCAGAAGTGAGAAGTGGATCTCAGAAGACACTGCCCCTCTGGGCAGTGGTGGGAAATTTGGAAGCTGTGATTGGCCCTTGTGAAGAGGGGAAGGGACAAGAAGCCACTATAAATGGCCCTGAATTTCTGGGGCTGGGAAGTCAGCTTCAAGAAGAGAGTTGGCTTTAGGAGTCATCTTCAGCATGACTCATCTTGACCTGCTTCTTGGAGGGAACTTGGGTGAGTGAATAGATGGCTTTCCTTTCCTGACTTCCAGAGAGAGTTTAACTTTGGTTGAGAGGGTTAACAAGTTGTACCTGGCTGAGTCAAGTAGCAGAGCAATATTTTGTGTGATAGCCTAGAATCTATTCCTTTTTGTATTTCTCTTCACTCTTTCCACCTCTTGTAAATAAAAGTCATTAAAAGTCATTTTGACTTTGAGCTATAATATTTTACATTGGGGACCATATTAAATTTAATTTTCATATATTTTAGTCAACCCATTAAAATTTAATTCCTACAATTAGATACATATGATGTATATAAAGAAAGGCAATTGACAGCCCCTGTGCTTGAGGGACTTGGAATCTCATGGAAACAATATGCAGATCACTGTTTAAATGATGCGTATGGATTAAGAGGAAGTAATTAACAGAAGGAAGATACTAGATTGAAGAAATGTTGGGAAAGGCTTCTTATAGAAGGTGGGACTTGAAGGAAACCAGGAGATGGAGATGAGAAAGATCATTCCAGGTGTTAGGGACATCCAGAAAAATTGCCCAGAGTCCATGAGGTGGATTGTCTTTGTATGTAAAACAACAGAGAAGTCAGTGTCACCAAATGAAGAGTACAAGGATATATAAGGTATAAGAAGACTACAAATGTGGGAGATATGCTAGGTTATGAAAGGTTTGGAACACCAGAGGATTCTGGTTTTGATCCTGGAGGCAATAGGGAGCTACCAGAATTTGATGAGTAGTATGGTGACATGAGGAGGACTTTAAATTCTGTGGTGAGTTCATATTTTCTCCTAGAGGTAAAAGGGCAAGATCTGTCAGTAGGGGAACAATAGATGTGCACAGTTCTGTGCAGGATGAATTGGAGACGGTTGAAATAGAAAAGGAGAGCAGCAAAGGGCTATTAAAAGTCCAGGCAAGAACTTGAATTTGGCTCTTGTAAGTTGAGATGGAAGAGGCGCAGAGCCAGAATGACAGAATAAAGTGAGCATTTCTACTGAGCCTTCTTCACTTGCCTCTTTAAGAAACTTTTAAAAAGTGAACCAAATGAAATGCTAAGAGACATGATGAACAAAAAGTCACAGTAATGTTTCTAGCCCAATATAGCTTAAGAAGACAAGAGTCTCTGGGCAATGTGGTAGGGGCTAGTTGAGAGCATGAGGCATGACAACCGCCAACTGTGCAGTGTTGTGGACCTTGGAGACAGTGGTAGCAGCATCCTATTTCAAGAAATTATAAAGGAAACTTAGAACCAGAGGACAAAATAGAAAGTGAAAGAATCCACTGATCAGTCCCTTAAGAAATCCCAAAATGAAAACTCAAAGGAATATTATAGCCAAATTCCAGAGCTCCCAGGTGAGGGAGAAAAGTGAATTCAAATACTATGGAGCTATTGTCAGGATCACACAAGACTTGGGGACAACATTAAAGGACTATATGGCTTGGAATGTTATTCCAAAAGGCAAAGTTCTAGGATTACAATCAAGAGTAATCTAAAAAGCTAACCTGAGAATAATATTTTATTCTTGGTTTTCATTTTTCAAGTCATGTCTGACTCTTTGTGACTCCATTTTGGATTTCTTGACAGATAGTGGGATGGTTTGCCATTTCTTTTTCCAGCTCATTTTACAGACGAAGAAACTGAGACAAACTGGATTAATTAACTTACCTAGAGTCACACAGCTAGTAAGAATCTGAGTTCAGATTTGAATTTTATAAGTATTTCTGACTCCAGGCCCAGAGCTCTATCCACTGCACTACCTAGCTGCCTCCAGGGCAATCCTAGAAAGGGGGGAAATGGTTACTTTATGAAATAGAGGACTTCCAAACATTCCTGATGTAAAGACCAGAGCAACATTCAAACACAAGTCTCAAGAATAAAAAGGTAAACATAAGTTATAAGAAAGTTAAGGTTAAACTGTTTACATTCCTTTATTACCACTAAGAAATTTATTGTCATTTGGATAATTAGAAGGCTGTTACTTTAGGATGATCTTAAAAGATGGAAAGGCAATGCCCTTTGATCCAGCCATACCACTGCTAGGTTTGTATCCCCAAATAATAAGGAAAAAGACTTGTACAAAAATATTTATACCCACACTCTTTGTGGTAGGTAGCAAAGAAATTGGAAAATGAGGGGATACTCTTCAACTGGGGAATGACTGAACAAATTGTACTATCTGTTGGTGATGGAATACTATTGTGCCCAAAGGAATGATGAACTGAAGGAATCCCACATGAACTGGAATAACCTCCAGGAATTGATGCAGAGTGAGAGGAGCAGAACCAGGAGAACCTTATACACAGAGACTGAGTACACTGTGGTACAATCGAATATAATGGACTTCTTTACCAGCAACAATGCAATGACCCAGGACAATTCTGAGGGACTTATGAGAAAGAACACTATCCATATCCAGAAAAAGAACTGTGGGAGTGGAAACACAGAAGAAAAACAACTGCTCAATCACATGGGTTGATGGGGATATGATTGGGGATGTAGACATCAGTCTAGTACAAATATCAATAATATGGAAATAGATCTTGATCAATGACACATGTAAAACCCGGTGGAATTGCTTGTTGGCTGTGGGAGGGCAGTGGGAGGAGGGGAGGGAAAGGACATGAATCATGTAACCATGGGAAAATATTCTAAATTAATTAAATAAAAATTTTCTCTCTCAAAAAAAAAAGATGGAAAGGCAAGAAAGAAGGGACAAGGGAGAAAGGGAAGCAAGAATGGGGAAAATTATCTCACATAAAAGAAGAAACCTACAATGTAGAGTTTTTACACTGGGGGAGGAAACATGCTGGAGGGAAAAAGCAGCAATGCTGAAACCTCTCATCTGAACTGGTTCAGAGAGGGAAGAATATAAATACAGAGTTGTGAATAGAAATTCATCTCACCCAAAGTGGAAGAAGGAGGTAAAAGAGGAGGACATGTAATATATGGGAGGGCAAATTAAGGTAGGTATTAGCCAGAAGGGACATGGAGGGGATAATTCACAGAAGTGAATAAGATGAAGGGAAATGCATAGGAATCATCTCTAAAACTCATAAAAATCTATTGCAGAGTGGACTAGAAACCAAAAGTCAATAGTATGCTCTTTACAAGAAACACTTAGGCATACATTTTTCAAATAAGTTGAGACAGAATCTATTTTGCTTCTGCTGAAATAAAAGACAGGGGTAGCAATCTTGATCAAACATTGCAAAATCAAAAATAAGCCTAATTAAAAGAGATAATCCAGGAAACTACATTTTGCCAAAAGGTATCATAGACAGTAATATCATTACTGGACCCATGCATCAAATTGCAGAGCATCCAAGTTCTTGAAGGAAAATTTAAACGAAGTACAAGAGGAAAAAGACAAAAACTATACTAGGGGTGTGTGTGTGTGTGTGTGTGTGTGTGTGTGTGTGTGTGTGTGTGTGCCCGCGCACGCAATTTACCTCTCAAAATTTGATCTAATTATAAATTTGAGAAAGGTAGGTGGCATGGTAGATAAGAGTACCAAGCCTGAAGGCAGGAAGACTCATTTTTCCTAAGTTCAAATCTGACCCCAGACACTTTCTTTGACCCTGGGTGAATCATTTAACCCTGTTTGCCTCAAGTTTCCTCATTTGTAAAATGAGCCAGAAAAGGAAATGGCAAACCACTCCAGTATAGTTATTGAGAAAACCCCAAAATGTCAATGAAGAGCCACACACCACTGAAATGACTGAACAACAATAAAATTAATAATATGAATAGAATTTAAAGGTTATATAGTAGATCTCTGAAGGTAACTGAGTATAAATTTAGTAGAATAACTTTCTCAGCTATATATGATGCCTTTGCAACAACAAACTAGGTATATATATAGTAGTCTCTCGGTGATCGAGAATGACTATTGTCTTTGTGCAGTTTCATCTACGGTGTACCCTCATGTGGCTTTGGAGTCCAAAGGCTGAGGCGCACAGTTTGTGGCACACGGGGCCTGGGACGCCAGTTGTTACAGGAGGTGCGGGTGTGGCCTGGTGTTGGCGTTCACAAGACGTCGACGTCGCTCATCCTCAAAGATGGCGGCGGCATGGTTAATGTGGGTTCGCCAGCTGCTTCTGTCAGAGGCAGCGAGTTCTAGTTGCTTTGGTGTCATGCCAGCCCACTTCAAGTTGGACTTTAGCTGATCCTTGAATCTTTTCTTTGGTCGGCCTTGTTTCCTGAGTCCAACTGACAGTTCACCGTAGAATACCTGTCTTGGTATTCGCTGTGGGTCCATGCGGATGACGTGTCCAGACCATCGTAGCTGGGTTTGGAGGACCAGGACTTCGATGCTGGTGGAGTTGGCTCTGTCGAGGACTTCCTGGTTGGTGATTCGGTCCTCCCATCGGATCCTCATGATTGACTGGAGGGGGCATTGGTGGAATTGTTCCAGCTGTTTCACGTGCTTCCAGTACAGTGTTCATGTCTCACAACCGTACAGGAGCGAGCTGAGGACCACTGCGTTATACACTTTGAGCTTCGTCGCAGTGCTTACACCACTGTGTTGGAGGACTTTGGAGCGCAGCCACCCGAGTGCCTGGCTGGCCTTTTGGATCCTGGCATTAATCTCATGGTCTAGGGACCCGTCGTTGGCGATGGTGCTGCCCAGGTACTTGAAAGTGTTGATGAAACTAGGTATTAGGTCATAAAAACCACAAATGAAGAAAAGCAGAAATATTAAAATGAACATTTTCCAGACCATACTGCAACAAAAGTTACTTTCAATAGTCTTTCAAATATGTTAAAAATTGGAAATTAATTCTAATCCCCCAAAAATGAGTGAATCAAAGAATAAATCATAGAAACAATTGGTCATTAAAGCAGACAACATAGCAAATTCTGTGGGATTCAGCCAAAGCAGGAATTATTGGAAGATATCTTTAAATACAAAAATAAAAGATAGAAATATCAGATTAATGAATTGGGCATGCAACTAAAAAAAATTAGAAAAAGGTCAAATTAAAAATCTCCAATTAAACATCAAAATACAAATCTTGAAAATCTAAGTAGAGATTAATAAGTAAAAAAGGAAAGCAAAACATTAAATTAATAATTAAAAGTAGGAGCTAATTTTACAAAAATAAAAATGATAAACTAGATAAACCATCAGTGTATTTGATTTAAAAAAAGAAAACCAAGTTATCCATATCAAACAGGAAAAGAATGAATGCATATTGAAGATGAAATTAAAGCAATTATTAGGAACTATTTTGTCACATTATACCAGTAAAACTGACTAAATAAAATGAACAAATATTTACAAAAATATAAATTGCCCAGATTAACAGAAAAAGAAAATAGTAGGCAAATTAAGAAACTGTGATTGGTTCCTTAAATGTGACCCGTGAGAGTTAGTGGCTGGAGAAAAAAGTTTGTAAGTTCAGATCAGGAGGAAGTCTGAGTCTTTGGCATGCTTGTGGCGGAGTGTAGAAGGAGACCCTATAATGACAGCCATTGATTAGAAAAGGTTAAGTACCCCTACCTCTCTCCCATCTTTTCCACTCTTCACTACTCTTACTACTTTTGATTTTAAGTTATTAAGCTATAACCAGCCTCATTAAATTTTAATTATTATAACAGAGAAACTCCATTTGTGGAGAGAAGAAGGAAAAAGGGGGAAAAATGGGACTAAAAGAATTTACAAGTAAGGAAACCATAAGTAAATTGGGTAAACACAGAATAGTATACATGTCAGACCCTTGGGAGGGGAAAGGCTTTAAAACCAAGCAAGATATAGAAAGAATCACAAAATGTAAAATAAATAATTTTGACTACATCAAACTAAAAAGCTTTTGTACAAACAAAACCAATGTAACTAAAATCAGAAGGGAAACAACAAATTGGGAAAAAATCTTCATAGAAACCTCTGACAAAGGTTTAATTACTCATATTTATAATGAGCTAAATCAATTGTACACAAAATCAAGCCATTCTCCAATTGATAAATGGGCAAGGGACATGGATAGGCAGTTCTCAGATAAAGAAATCAAAACTACTAACAAGCACATGAAGAAGTGTTCTAAATCTCTTATAATCAGAGAGATGCAAATCAAAACAACTCTGAGGTATCACCTCACACCTAGCAGATTGGCTAACATAACAGCAAAGGAAAGTAATGAATGCTGGAGGGGATGTGGCAAAGTAGGGACATTAATTCATTGCTGGTGGAGTTGTGAACTGATCCAACCATTCTGGAGGGCAATTTGGAACTATGCACAAAGGGCGACAAAAGAATATCTGCCCTTTGACCCAGCCATAGCACTGCTGGGTCTGTACCCCAAAGAGATAATGGACACAAAGACTTGTACAAAAATATTCATAGCTGCGCTCTTTGTGGTGGCCCAAAACTGGAAAACGAGGGGATGCCCATCAATTGGGGAATGGCTGAACAAACTGTGGTATATGTTGGTGATGGAATACTATTGTGCTAAAAGGAATAATAAAGTGGAGGAGTTCCATGGAGACTGGAACAACCTCCAGGAAGTGATGCAGAGTGAGAGGAGCAGAACCAGGAGAACATTGTACACAGAGACGGATACACTGTGGTATAATCGAACGTAATGGACTTCTCCATTAGTGGCGGTGTAATGTCCCTGAACAACTTGCAGGGACCCAGGAGAAAAAAACACCATTCATAAGCAAAGGATAAACTATGGGAGTGGAAACACCGAGAAAAAGCAACTGCCTGAATACAGAGGTTGAGGGGACATGACAGAGGAGAGACTCTAAATGAACACTCTAATGCAAATACTATCAACAAAGCAATGGGTTCAAATCAAGAAAACATCTAATGCCCAGTGGACTTACGCGTCGGCTATGGGGGGTGGGGGGAGGAAAAGAAAATGATCTTTAACGAATAATGCTTGGAAATTATCAAATAAAATATATTTAAAAAAAAAAAAGAATTTACAAGTGAATTCTACCAAACATTTAAATAACAATTCACATACCTTATAAACTTTTTAAAATAGGCAAGTAGTTTTGAACGTTTATGATATCAATTCCATAGGCATCAAGTAGTTTTGAACTAGTAATGATGTGGGTGACAATAGTTTGATTTATGTGAAAAGGGAATTTTATCTTCTTTATGTGTAAATAATGTAGAGTTTCTTTTTCTTTTTGAATGGTACGGTGGGTAGAATGCCAGGCCTGGAGTCAGGAAGATTCATCTTCCCAAGTTTAAATATGGCTTCAGACACTAGCTGCAAAATGCCAGGCAAGGTGCTTCACCTTATTTGCCTCAGTTCCTCATCTGTAAAAATGAACTGGAGAAGGAAATGACAAACCATTCCAGTATATTTTGTGAAAAAAATCCCAAATGGGGTCACAAAGAGTTGGGTATGACTAAAATAACTTAACAACAAATATAATTTCTAAAAATTAAACTAAAAGGAAGAAACTGGAATATATTTCACTTCCATGATGATTTTAGTTTTGAAAAGGACAAGGAAAAAAGCACAAAAAAGGAGTTCTACCAAATTCCTTTTATGACACCGGGACGTTTTTGATCCCTAAACCAGGGAGAAGAAAAGCAAAGAAAACGATAGCCCAATTTCCTGATGACATGGATGCAAAATTTTTAAAGAAAATACTAGCATAGGGATTCCACCAATATGTCTTAAGATCATACACTGTGTGATCTATTGGTGAAATAATGTATTTAGAAAAAATGAAAGATTAAGACTATCCAGGGAAGTTATGGAAAGAAGTAAGGATAAAGGGCAGCTCGCTCTTCTAGACTTCAAACTAAAATATAAGCTCATCTGATATTGATTATAGAATGGGGAAACAGATCAATCGATCAGATCATACAAGGGAGATTCAGAAACAATAAAGCTAAGCTAAGCTGTATTTGTTTTAAATACTTTTTAATTCCCAGGAAAAGCAGAAAGCAGAAATTGGAAAGAGATCAGCATTTATAGGACACGCCACAACATATTAAATATGCAGTCTTAATACTAGAGATCTTTCTAAAGATGAGAAGAGAAACAGACCGTATGTCTCACCACTGAGGGGTAGGGGATAGAGTCTCACCCAACCAGGAGGCAGAGGCAAAAGTTAAAAATAGATGACTTGGATCATTTGAAACAGAAAAGCTGCGTAGACGACATGTCTGCATTTAATTCATGCATTTAAATTAGAGATGGTTCCTTTGGAAAAAAATCTTTGTATCAAATTTCTCTGAAAAGGGTTTGGCATCCATAATATGTAAATTATATATATATATATATATATATATATGTATGTATGTGTGTGTGTGTGTGTATACACACAGATACACATACATAAACCTAAACATATAGTTACATATCATTATACTCTATAACTTTTTGTTGTTCAGTTTCAATCATGTCTGACTTCATGACCCCATTTGGGTTTAGATACTGAACTGGTTTGTGCCATTTCCTTCTCCAGCTCATTTTACAGGTGAAGAAACTGAGGCAAACAGGGTTAGATGACTTCCCCAGGGTCACACAGCTCGTACGTATCTGAGACTAGACGAATCTTTCTGGCTCCAGGCCAGGCACTAGCTTCCCATGTACACACATAGATACACAGATGTATATTATAACTAGTAGCCATTCCTCATGAGTACATGCTCAAAGAATGAGTTTTCAAAAGAACTACAATGCAAAGTATTCACAATCACAGGGAAAAATGCCCCAACTCACACAAGAAATGCCCATGGAAACCACCTTGAGATTTTATCTGCATGTGGGCAGAATGTGCGCCCCAGGACTCTCTCCCAGCATCCCATCTGCGTGCTCAGGCCGAGTGCAAATACTGTGTATGTTTGTGGGATAAAGTGTTGGTGTGACCCCGCCTCTCTTTTTCCCTGAACGCAGCTGCTGAAGCTGGCTTTCAGCCAGGCAGGAGAATGTACACACGTGGTCTTATGTTAGTTGGAAAATTAGGCTTTGAGCTTCTATTTCTATTTTTTTATTTCTTTTACTTCAAGTGATTATTAATACACTTTATGAAATTAATCCTCAGTGTTATCAATATTAATTTAAATCTTATACCTCACACTCCACAAATTGGCAAAAATCACCCCAAAAAGTCAAAATGGCAACAGTCTGTATCAGAGAGACTGTGGAAGGATGGGCACATGAATATATTGTTGGTGCAGCGATGAAATTGTAGTCATCAATAAGAAGAAAGTTCCCTGATATTCCAAAATATTTATAGCACACTGTGACAGCTTAATCAATCAGTCAACATTTATTGAATTCTTCCTACATTCCAGGCACTATGCTCAGGGTCCAAAAAGAAGAAAAAAGTCCCAGTATTCAAGACTCAAAAAAGTGTTGTCTACAAAGCATCCTCTAGCATGATAAATAGGAAATAGTTAACTGAAGGAAGGCACTAGACGTAAGAGTGATTGGAGAAGGCTGCTTCTCAAAGGTCTGATTTCAGTTGGTACTAAAAGGGAGCCACGGAAGACAGTAGACTGGAGAGAGAGCATTCTAGGTCGGCCAGAATGCTTAGAGGTAAGGGATGGAAGGTGGTGCTGGAAGAGCAAGGAGGCCGGTACCACTGGATCAAAGGGAACTTTCTGAGGGAGGCAGGGCTAGGTTAGGCAGGGCTTTGAAGGCCACACAGTACATTTTGTATTCACTTCTGGAAGCAATAGGGAAACACCAGAACAGCAGAAGGGCTGGGCTGATCAACCTGCCCTTTAGGGCCGCTTTGGTGGGCAAATGGAGGATGGACGGGAAAGGAGAGACCTGAACCAGGCAGACTCCTCAGCAGTTACTACTGTAGTCTTGCTCTGAGGGGCTGCCCCAGCACAGAAGCAGGGTTAGAGGAGTGAATGGACTCTATTTGAAAGATGCTGCAGAGGTGAAATCACTGGGCCCAGAAGGAGCCTGGAGCCAAGGACAACCGACAAAGATTAGGGACTTTGCTAAGCATTGTGCTGGGAGCTGGGGATACAAATGCAAACATTTAACTCCTGTCCCCAAGGAACTTCCGTTTTACCACGTGGTTACAAGTTGGATAAAGACGAGCAAACAGATATTTTTAGGACAAAGTATTCTAAAAACTGAGAGCATCAGGGGAGGCCTTGTGGAGGAGGAGGAGGTACCAGAGCCGATTCCTGGAGGGGAACAGGAAATCTTAAGAATTAGGGGACTCCAGCTCCAGACTTGGGGGCAGTGGACAGAATGCCAGGCTCAGACTCAGAAAGACTCATGTTCCCTGAGTTCAACTTTGACCTCAGACCCTTAGGAGCTCTGTGACCTTGGGAAAGTCACTTATCTTTGTTTTTCTTGGTTTCCTCAACTGTAAAATTGTGAATCTTAAAAATTCTCAGACCCTACTTCAGAACACTTGGTTAAGACCATTCCCCATTTAAACAATGAAGGGACTTAGTCAGGAATGTGAGAACTCTACTCCACCCATACTTATGCATGCCTTAGGGGAAGATAAAGTTGTAAACTCCTTAGTGAACAATGAAAAGTACTTAAACCCATACTTATAGTAAGGCAAAAGCCCTTAAGCTGGGCCTATTTTTATATCTAATACAAAAAGGTGCTAAGTACCTATGAAGGTCAGGCAACTTGTAAACTTACAAAGGGTAAGGAGGTGAGAACTTACTCAGAGATTTTAGTCTACTCAGGTGTGAATTAAGAATGGTCAGTCCTTTGGAGAACATCTACTGTGATTGGTAGATGTGAGAACTTAGGGGAGGTGACATGGGAGAAAATTCACTTTAAAAGGAGGTCAAAAAGAGGTCTCTGAGAGATTCAGCTGGGAAAAGCTGAATTGGAGGAGGCAGCTGGCCAAAGTTGCCTTGAAGGGCTTGATGGCTGAACTTGTTTGAGCTAGCTGAAGCTGAACTGGTGTCTCTCTGAACACTAGAATCTTGCTTGGGACAAATCTTGTGGTGAGTGGATAAAAGACTGACTGATCTCTCTCTTAGGGTTTTCAGCCTAGGCTGGCTCATGCTGGTCTAGGCTGGTCTAGCCCTTTTCTCATTATTTCCTTTTTTCTCTCTCTCCCTTTCATTAATTCCTCATTTGTATTAATTAAAATCTCTATAAAATCCAGCTGACTTGGATATATTTAATATTTGGGATTTTTTCCCTGACGACCACTTTATATTTGATTTTAAAACAAGACACTGTCTTGAAACCATATTTTCTGTGGTCACAATTTAAGCCAAACACTCTTTTAACTGCCACAGTTTATGGCTTCCACTATTTTAACTCTCACAAAATGAAGTTGAGAAGCAAATGGTAAGCCATTCCGGTTATCTTCCCCCCAAAACAAATGGGGTCATGGAGAGTGGGACATGACTAAAAATGAATGGACAACAACAGACTCTGAACTTGGAAGGGATCTTGGATCCAAGCCCCTTATTTTACATGCAGGGGAAGAAATGGAGGCAGGGAAATTAAGCGACTTGCTCAAAGTCAGATGGGATTTGAACCTCGATTCACAGATGCCAAGAAGGAGGACAGTCTTCCAACTCTCCCCCTCCCCCTTTTCTGGAAGGAGGCATTAATTGCATGCAGAAAGAATCCTTTCCTATAATGTCATGAACAGGCTGGTGGAATCTACTACTATGAATAGCATCACCATTATGGGCCCCGGTTCAGCAATAATAGGGAAGGGAAGGAGGAGGGGAGGGTTAGGGGTTATGAATTGTTTTGGATGTATTTAGTTTTAAGTGTTTACTGGACATCCTGTTCAACTTGCCTCTCTGGTACACTACACTAATACAAGTAATGATAATGGACATTATTTGTACATTTCAGTGAATTCTAATGCATAAAATATCAACAAGAGCGTGTGATGACCCATGTGGGAAGGGTCTGCCATTGGAGTCATGCTCACTCTCCACTCTTCCCCTCCCCTCTCCCTCTCTGTCTCTCCTTGCTTGCTCCCTTCCTACCTACATACACCCAAATCTCCCTCATCCTTAAATCTGTTCTCTTTCCATCTTCCTGGCTTGGAGGCCTAGAGGTGGCTTAGTGGAGAGAGCCCCAGCTCAGCATTCAGGAAGGCCCATTTCCCGAGGGTCCACAGGGCCACCAGGAGTCAGGTGCAGCTGGATCACAGGATCATCCTGTAACTCCCTTCTGATCCTCCACCTCTCCCTGCTTCCCTCATGTTCTTCTAGACCTTCTGCAATCTGGCTTCTAACTTTGCATTCAACTGAAATTGCCCCGGCCAAAGTTCTCAGTGAACAAATGGTCCGATCAGATCCAATGGTTTTTCCTCGGCTTCTTTTTAGCCGCAGGTGAACCTATGGATCACCTCTTCATACCAGGCCACCTTTCTCAGTTCAGGTGGCTCCTTCCGCCTCATCTCCTTCGTCATGCTCATTAGCCTTGGGTAATCTCGCTGGGGCCCCCTTTTCTTCATATACTCGGTTCTTCTGTGATCTTACAAGTCTCCCGGATGGATGTTCATCCCCATATGGAGGGTCCTGTGGTCCCCGCTGCCTGTCCTCCCTTCTCCCCCAACCGTCTGCCTTTTCTCTGTGGCTGGAGGTCACCCAGTCCTCTCCAGCTGGCCATGGCCTCATCTTTCCCCCCCCATCCAAGGTTTCCTGGCTCCTTCCCGGCCTCCCAGACTTGAGGCTTCGGGGAGCCCTTTCGGACCCCCTCCCTCAGCACATGGACGGGTCTTCCTGGCTCCCCCACAGGTCCTCTCCATTCTAAGGCACCCCTTGGAATTCAGGCCACCCCTCTGTAGCACCTCAACTATTCCAACAGCCTTTACATAGGTTCCACCGACCTGGAGTGTGGGAAGAGCCATCGCCTGGAGGAGGGATTTCCCTTGTTTGGCCTCCTGGGGGAAACCTCGGAGTCTTGGGGGTGGGGGGTTGCGGGCCCATTTCAGGGAAAACTTCCTCACAGGGGTCTCCATTCCTAGCGCTTAGCTCAGCTCCCAGCCCAGTGGAGGCGGCTGCAGGCACTTCCCTGGTCTTAGGGTCCCAAGAACCTAACAGGGCCTGCGGGAACCGCCTCTAGGTGGGAGGAGAGGCTGGACATGCACACGCAGGAAGGCCTGGGTTCAAATCCCACCACAAAGGCCAGCCCCCGCGGAAGGGGGAAGAGCCAAAGGCGACGCTTGTCTCTCATTGGTCAGACGAGGAGCTAAGCTAAGAGTAGGGGCTGGCGCCGGCCCCAGGGGAGCTCCGAAGGGATTATACAGACCGCCAGGAAGGTGGGCCAGGACTGCGGCCCTTCCGCTGCGGTTAACCGCAAGCGCTCTTTGGCCCAAGTTAGGAGGGGCCCCGGGAAAGCTGGGAGAGACGGTCCTTTCCCCGGAGGAGATGGCCTCCAAAGGGCCCAGGACCCGAGAGCGGCCGCCTGCAGCTACCCCGGGAAAGGGCAGGCAGGAGACCCGCCCCGTGTCAAAAGAGAACGTTCGGAAAGCGCATCTCACCAGGGGAACCTGTTATCGCCGGACGCTCCCCTCACCTCAGCCGGGCCACGAGGACTACAAGTCCCAGAAGGTCCTTCGCGGTCCCGCGGCGGTTGCCATGGTGACGCCCAGGGATGGGAAGTCGGCACCGAACCATTTGCGTCATTTCCGCTTCTGGCCTCTCCGCGACCTCAGCGTTCGCGCCCGCTTCGGCTCAGCCCTGTCTGCCGTCTCTGCTGAGGCCGAGCCCCGCATCTCGAGCCGGGGTGAGTGGCGGCCTGGGTCTGGGGCTTGGAGGCGGCTTTTGGGGCAGGGGACGCCTGGCGCCTGCTTTCGTAGCCCGAGGTCTGGTGAGGGGAGGGGCCCGAGGGCTACTCCACAGTTCGCCTCCGAACCCTCCCTGGCCCCGCCCCCTCCGGCGGTCCGCCGCCTCCATTGGCTTTTCCGGGAGGGGCGTGGCCTGCGAACCAATCCGAGACGCTGCTCCAGCGGCGCTCCTCCCCCGGACCCACACTAGTTCTCCTCTGGCGGGAGGCCCTAGGGACCCTTGGACTGGGGGCGGCGTCCTGCACCTTCGGACCTCTTTGGGCTCTGCGCCCTCTGCCCGCCGCCACCCAGGACTCCCCCGGGCCCCGGGCACTACCCTGCTTCCCCTCTGGCCGCCTCCCCTTGGGGATCTTCTCCCAGACTTCTTCGTCCCTGACCTTCCGGGCCCGGAGAACTAGAGGCTCTCCTCCGGCCCCCCTTCGTTCTCTGGCCCGGTGCTTTGGGCCGCCGGACTGCCCGTCATCCCGCACGCGCTCCCCATTGTGCCCTTGGGGTCCGCCCTGAAGGCTGGGGGCGGCTCTGGTCTCACGCCCCCCTCTTCCTCCTTAGCTCCGCCTTCTGACGCCTCTGCCCTTCCCTGGGAGTGACGAATGGCGCCCACGCCGCTGCCGGCCCGGCCCCCCCAGGTGAGTCGGGGCGCAGCACCATCGGGTGGGAGGCAGAGAGCGGAGCGGGTGGCCGCTTGGCTCAGGACGAGTCCCCTCCGCGTGGGGGCCGCCCAGAGGAGCCCTCCGTGCTCGGGCTGTGTCAGCTGCACTCTTGAAGAGAGGAGGCTTCCAGAAGCTCGGGAGGAGGCCAAAGCACGCAGCTAGAAGAGATGCCCCGGAGGGGGAGGGGCCACCTTTACCAGCCTGCCCACCCCCTCTGAAGAGATTCGGGGCCGATGATGGGGCACAGGATGCCTCCCTTCTGGAGATGAGCCCTTGGCCCTCCTCGGGCAGGCATCCCCGAGCCTGACCATCCTCCTGTCATGGAGCCCAAGTTCCCAAGGCCTTCCTGCCCTAGAGGCCCAGGCCTTTTCCTCAAGGCTGGCACACTGTCGCGGGGGAGGCCCCAGGCGCCTGGTCAGCCGTTGAGTAAGGAGAAAGGTGGGGCCATCCCCGGGTCAGAGACCCCAGACAAGCCCTACCAGTGATAACGGGCAGAGGGAAAGCAGGAGAGTGAAGCAGGGCTGGACAAAGCTTCCTGGAGCAGGTGGGGTTTCAGCCGAGACTTCAGGGAAGCCAGACCGTGGGGGTGAAGAGGGCCAGCGTTCCAGGCTTGGGGCACAGCTGGGAGTCAGGGCGGGGAGGGTCTTGTTTCAGGAACAGCCCAGAGGCCCGTGTCACTGGATTAGAGTGTGGGGAACGGAGCAGGCTGCCAGAAGACCTGAAGGGCAGATTGAAAGGTGGGAGATGAAGGGCTCTGAGGCCTTGGGGCAGGGATGGCAAACCTTTGGCTCAGGTGCCAAAGGTGGCACGCAGAGCGCTCGTTGCTAGAAAGGCAGAGGAACTGGGATGGAGCTGCTTCCCTCCCCCTCTCCCTGACCACACGCCCTTCTGCCCAGCAGCCCAGTGGGAGCGCTTTCTCCCCCCCCCCATGTGGATATGGGGGGAGGGGGCACCCTGTACTTGGTGGGGGGGAGGGGCACTCTGTCTCTGCCTTCACCATCACTGCCTTGAGGTAATTGGGAGCCTCTAGAAGTTATTGAATAGGGAGCCTTTAGGGAGATCACTTCAGTGACTGGATTGAGGGTGGACTAGAGGGGAGAGGCTGAGACAGGGCGACCCCCAGATGCTGCTGTGAAGGCCGGTGCCAGGGGATCTGAGGCCTGGACCAGGGAGGGGCAGGGGCAGGGGCAGAGGAGAGAGGGGGCATGTCCCAGAGCTGTTGAAAAGGGAGAAGTGACGGGGCTCGACCACCGATTGGATCTAGGCGTCAGGGTCGAGGGGGTAATGGGAGGAAGCGAGGGGTGCTCCCGTGGTGTCAGGGACCACAGGGCGCCCTCAGTGGCAGGGAAGCTAGAATGAGGGGGAAAGATCTTGAGTTCTCTTCTGGACGGGTCTGAAAGAGACATCTTGGGGAAGAGGTGGAGGCAGAGAGGTCGGAAAGGATGGAGAGCTGGGCCTGGAGTCGGGAGGGCCTGCCCAAGTTCAGCTGCAGCTTCACAGCCTCGCCAGCTGTGTGGCCCGGGCCCGTCACCGGCCTTTTGGCCTCAGTTTCCTTATCTGGAAATAGGGATGATTACAGCAACTGCTTGCCAGGGTTGTTGTGGGCCCTCGATGAGATGTCGTATCCATGAAGAGCCTTGAAAGCCTAGAAGTGCCAGCCATTACGATGCCATTATTGTGGTTGGGCGGCGGGGGGGGGGGGTCAGGAGAGAACCGGGGGCCGCAACATCGGGCAGAACCATCCACTCGGCGGCGACGTGTGAAACATGGCTGCCATTGCTCGGATCACCAAGATGCTGGAGAGGAAGATGAGGAGAGCCCGCCGGGAGGCTCAGGCCTCTGAAAGCACAGGAAGGAGTTCCAGAATCGCGTTTTCCCCAAGACACAATAGTGCTTGACTGTTGGTGGGGAATCATCATAGCTTTGGGGTAGGGAGAGCCATCAGCAAGCACTTGGCATGTGCTCTGGGCCCAGTACTTTGCTGATAGAATCTCAAAGCTGGGGAAACTGAGGCACCAGGAATGCCTTCCTCGTTGCCACTCCCCCCGTGGTGCTCTCGGGGTACTGGCTTAAGAAGGTGGGGATGGGGGGAGTTCCGCAGACGCTGCCAGCGACGTGCCAGGACTAGCAGAAGACAGCAAAGCTTGAAAAACTCAGCAATGCCCCCACGGCGGCCCAGTATTGCGTACTGCAACCATTTCTCGTTTGGTACCATCTGTTTACACACATTTCTTCTGTAAAACTAAATGAAGTAAAAGGTGGATTTGCAAAAAGAGTGCAAAAGCCAGCTGCTGGCCCACCTTGAGAGGCCTCCAAGAGCCGAGCCATTCCCAGAATCCTCTGAGGGACTGCAGACGTCTTCCCATAAAAGAAACAGGAAATCCAGGCTCCTGGGCCAAAGGCAAGGCTGACAAGCCTGTGTGGAGTTCCTGGATCACAGAGGCTGGCCCCCACCCCCAGTGTAGAGGGATACCTGTGTTGGGGGCCAGATTAGAACTCGGGTCTCCCTGGCTCCGGGCCCAGTGCTCTGTCCCTTGGCTGCATGAGGGGACAGGCTGTGGAACACTCTTGGAGGAGGAACAGAGGCTTGTGCAGAGCACAGTCAGGGTCGCCCAGTCTCTGGTCATCTGACGCAGGCCCTGAACGGAGATGATCTCGGCTCTTCAGCCTCTTGATGGAATCTGGTGGGGCCGACGTCGTTTGAGGAGCTCCAGAGACGCAGCAGACTAGAGCCTGACCCCACTGGCCCCTCCTGGGGAAAGCACTCGAGCCGGAGGCCACGGAGTCCCTGGACTTGGGGTGGGGGCACTTCCCCTCCCCTGCTCACTTCTCTGATCAGAACAGGGCTGAGTTGCATACTCCAGAGCCACTGTGGGGCATTGCCTTAAAAGCCTGAGGGAGAGGATTGTAGTTGTTTTGTGTAAACTGAGGCACGCGTCGATCACTCAGAGATGGAACTTAGAACACCCCAAAGTCCCGAGCCCTGAGCACACCCCTTCCCGTCCTCTCCTCTTGACCCCAACTTCTACATAGGTAGGAGGGTGTCTGTGGACGAGCACGTGTGTTCTTGGCGTTTCAGGAGTTGGTGACGTTCCGGGACGTGGCCGTGGACTTCACCCCAGAGGAGTGGGGGCAGCTGGGTCCTGCCCAGAAGGAGCTGTACCAGGAGGTGATGCTGGAGAACTACAGGAACCTGGTGTGCCTGGGTGAGGAGCACAGACCGCACTGGGGCCCAGGCTCTGCCCAGGGACGGGGGCTTTGCTGCTTCTCTCGGGAATGCTGCGGGCATCTTGGCTGGGCCCAGCGATGTCTCCATGGGGCCCAGGCTCTCCAGGAGTGGTCTTGCACCGTCACCCAGAGACCAGGCCCTCCGATCGGTCAGTTCTAGGGCCTGAGCTTCTGCGGCTCGCTGTCCCCCCTCTTGGGCTCCGTACATCCTCTGGGCAGGGACTGGGTGGAGGGAAGGGATTTTTTTTGTGAGTCAGACTCCTCGCCCTTTTCCCTCTCCCTTTGCACATTGCAGCACCTCCGATCTAGCTTCTGGATCTGCCTCCACGTCTGCTTCTCCCAAATGAAACCAGACGAGGCTTTGCTCAGGGCCTGGCTCTGTGCTCAGTCTTTTCTTGTTTCCAATGAACAGGACTCACCGTTTCCAAGCCAGATGTGATCTCCCAGCTGGAGCAAGGGGAAGCCCCCTGGAGGCTGGAGGGAGGCAGCGCCCGGGGTCGCTGCTTGGGTGAGTGTCCGTCACTGGTGGGGCTTCCAGGGGGTACCTTGTTGTAAGCTCCCTCAGGGAACCACCTCTACCCCCGGAAGGTCCGAGCTGACCCTCCTTCAGTTTAAGAGGGTCCCCATTTGGGGAGCGGCCCTACTGCTCTGCAGTATCTCCTGCCTCATCTGCCCCGACCACTCGTTCTCATCCTCGCAGTAACAGCAGGAATGTTGTTTGTCTTGTGCCCCTTGTCGTGGGTGGCCTGTGGCGCAGGTTGCCCACGGGCCTTGGGCGCCATAAGGAGTGACCGTGCTGCAGGGTGGGGAATTGGCTCAGCCGAGCTCCCTTCCTACACTGGCCCCAGCCATCATTTTACCTTTTACTCCTTGAAGCGAAGCCACCATTCGACCTTTTCTAGGAAGAGGCTGTGGTTCCCTTTCTTAAGCGCCCTTAGTCCTTGTCTTGGGGTCACCAGGCCTTGGGCAGGCCGGCACGTCACCACGAGGGGAAGAGAGACGGTTTAGACCAAATCTGAACGAGCTGGGACACGGCAGAGCCGGAACAGCCAAGGGCCGCCAACCCCTTTGGAGAGCTGTTCCAGGAGTGAGTGCAGCCAAGCAGTCCAGGCCCCTGGCCCACCAAGGGCACTCAAGAAAGGAAACCATGGCGTCTCCTCAGAAATAGTCCTTGGTCTTCTCTCCCCCTGGGGGCCCGACACAAGCGTCTTTGTCAGCCTTCAAGGCCCCTCTCAGCCTCGCTCCCCACCATCTTTCTAGTCAGACTTCTTGTTATTTTCTTCATTGCCTCTTGTGGTGCTGCCAAAGCAACCTGACGTTGTTTTCTGGGTGGACACTCCACCTCTCACCTCAGCGTCTTTTTGGATCTGTCCCAGCTATCGATTGCCTTTCCTTCTTAAAATTAACAGAATTCCTTTTTGCTCAATGACTTGGGTACATACTGGATGCTCCCCAGGAGGATGCCATTGGAGGGGAAGACTTCCTTGTTGTCTTTACATTTGGGATGTCCCTGAAGCTCCATTCCTCCCTCCTCAGTAACTGTAGTGGTTTTTTAGTAGTGTCTCCGGGATCTAGTCCAGGCTTCTCCTGTGTTTGATATTCAGAGTCCTTCACAGCCTGACTCCAATCCACTTTTCCAGCCTTAGGTATTTCCCCTTTACTCCCTCTGCAGTCCAGCCACACTGGCCTTCCTGCCCTTCCTCCCATGTGACCCTCTGGGCATTTTCACTAGCACTGCCTCTTTCCTGCTCCAGTCTCACTCCACATCCCAGCTACTTAGGATCCCAAGGTTCCTTTAGGCCTTAGCTCAGCACCATCTTCTTCATGAAGCCTTTCCCGGTCCCAGGGGGGGCTAACACCCCCAGAGACAGAGGATTAGCATGAGAGTGATGAGAAATGTGAGAGAAATAAAGCTGGGAATGAGATTAGAGGCAAATTGGGAAGAGCCTTCAGTCCGAAATTGGGAAACTTTTCTTTGACTCGACAGCCACAGGAGGCTGTTGAGTGAGAAAGTAACAAGGTCAGATTTTTTTTTTGCAGGAAAATCATATCAGTAGTTGTATGGGGGATGGATTATAGAGAGGAGGGGATTCAAGCAGGAGACCAAAGTCAAGACCATCAAAGGAGCTAGTATGAGGGGGAGAGAGAGGACAGAGGTGGAAAGAGCAGAATCAACAGGATTTGGCTAAATGATGGGATCTGGGGGAGAGAAAGAATGCTGGTGCCCTTGGTAAAGATGTGGGTGCCTTACTGGGGGGAGCTACAGAGTACATCATGTTTTGGATATGTTGAATTTGGGATACTTATATACTGTCCCCTTGGAGAGGTACCTCCAGGCAGAAGCAGATGCCTCTGGGAAGCAGGTGAGAGAATTAAGAACAAGAGACCCTGGATAGTCCGCCCCGTGGTTCTCTTTTCATTGTGTTTCAGGAGAGCCTGAAGAGCCCTGGAATCTCAGTCATGAGGAGAGTGACTGGTGATCAGGTGCAATGTCCTGCTTCTCTCACAGCTGATTGATGGTTATCCAATCTCTACTTAAGATTTTAGACATCTATAAGGTGCCTAATCAAGGAAAGATTAAAAATCATAGACTTACTAATAACAATAATAGTTAGCATTTAGGTAGCACTTTGAAGTTTGCAAATACTTTACAGTTACCTCCTTTTGATTCTCACAATCTCAGGAGGTGGGGCTGTTATTGTTTTGTGACTTGCCCAACGTCACCCATCTAATAGTTGTTTGAGGCCAGATTTGAACTCAAGGCTTCATGCCTCCCCATACCACCTGAAAGAGACCTAGTGGTCTTTAAGAACTATCTCTTATTTTAATGTATGAGAAATAGACATCTATTGGAAGGGTACTAAGTGACAGAAACAATTTATATACAGGTCTCGGGCTCTAAGTGCAGCACCTTTTCTCTTGTATTTGTGCTTATTTTCTCTAAAAAATAAGGAAAGCAGAACTCCTGTGTTGCATTCATTCTTTATGTTCAACTGAAAGAGGTTTTTCTGTTTCTATCCATTGTCTTTTTTTTTTTTAATCCATACCTTCCATCTTAGAATCAATACCATGTATTGCTTCCAAGGCAGAAGAATGGTAAGGCTTAGGCAATGTGGGTTAAATGACTTGCCCAGGGTCACACTGCTAAGAAGTGTGAGTCTAGATTTGAACCTAAGACCTCCTGTCTCTAGGCCTGGCCCTCAATCCATTGAACCACCTCACTGCCCCCTCACCCATTATCTTTTATAACCATGGAGGAAGCAGATAACTTTTCAGAGTATTGGCTAATGATTCATAGATAATAAAATAGGGGACACATCACATTTTAAGGCATGTGAAGCACTATCTTATAACCACTTTAAAGCAAAAGATTTCATTTTCATTAATCTTTATAATCTTTAAAATACTTTTTTTCTTGATCAAATATGCAAAACATCTAAATAGAGTAATATGGAAATTTGTGTGATTATACATATAAGTAAAGTGTCTTGTCAAGGTGCAAAGGAGAGCGAAAGAGGGAGGGAGAGAATTTGGAACTCAATTTAAAAAAACAAATGTTAAAAATTGTTTGTAATGTGTAATTGAGCAAAAAACTCAAAAGAAACAGCAGGGGATAGAATAGATATTTATAATTTTTATTTCTTTCAGATTGGGGGATGAGGCATGAAATGAAGGAGTCGGCCTCAGAGCTGGTTCTCTCTATGGAAGAATCATACCAGGAAAGATTTACAAGGAATGGGTCCTGTGCCTCTAAGTTGGAAGAAACCTGGGAATGGGATTCCAGGTTAGAGAGGCAGCAGAACAATGAGGGAAAATATGGTAAACAAGTAAAAATCAAACCTCCCAATAAGTTGAGAGGGCATGAGTATAATAAATATAGCAAAAGCTTTAGTCTAGGGCCAGTCCTTTTCCCACAGCAACGGTTAAGCAAGAATCTTGATAAATGTGGTACTTATAGGAAAAGCTTCCGACTATATTCAGACATAAGAAAATGCAATAGGATCTCCTCCAAGAAAATACTTTCTAAATTTAAAGAGTGTGGAAAATCCTTTAGTTATAATTTAGACCTTATTGAAAGTCATAGAATGCCTGCTGGAGAGAAGAAACCTTATATATGTAATGATTGTGGAAAGGTCTTTCGACAGAGCACACATCTTATTCTACATCAGAGAATCCATACTGGAGAGAAACCTTATGAATGTAGTGAATGTGGAAAGGCCTTCCGCCTGAGCACAAGACTTATAGAGCATCAAAGAATCCATACAGGAGAGAAACCTTATGAGTGTAATGAATGTGGGAAAGCCTTCCCCCAGAGCTCAAAGCTTACTCGACATCAGAGAATTCATACAGGAGAGAAACCTTATGAATGTCATGAATGTGGAAAAGCCTTTTGCCAGAGAACAGGACTTACTCAACATCAGACAATTCATACAGGAGAGAAACCTTATGAATGTAATGAATGTGGGAAAACCTTTCGCCAGAGAACAGGACTTAGTCGACATCAGACAATTCACACAGGAGATAAACCTTATAAATGTAATGAATGTGGGAAGGCCTTCCGCCAGAGAAAAGGACTTACTCAACATCAGACAATTCATACAGGAGACAAACCTTATAAATGTAATGAATGTGGGAAGGCCTTCCGTGATAGCTCACAGCTCATTCGACATCATCGAATACATACTGGGGAGAAACCTTATGAATGTAATGACTGTGGGAAGGCCTTTGCACGAAGCACAGAACTTAATGTACATCAGACAATTCATACTGGAGAGAAACCTTATAAATGCAATCAATGTGGGAAGGCCTTCCGACAGAGTTCACAGCTCACTCAACATCAGACAATCCACACTGGAGAAAAGCCTTATAAATGTAATGAATGTGGGAAGGCCTTTCGCCTGAGCACAGGTCTAATGGAGCACCAGAGACTTCATACTGGAGATAAACCTTATGAATGTAGTGAATGTGGAAAGGCTTTCCGCCATAGCTCACAACTTACTCGACATCAGATGATTCATACTGGAAAGAAACCTTATGAATGCAATGAATGTGGAAAGTCCTTTCCCCAGAGCTCACAGTTGACTCAGCATCAGATAATTCATGCTGGAGGGAAACCTTACAAGTGTAATGAATGTGGAAAGGTCTTCTGCCAAAGCTCACAGCTTACTCAACATCAGATAATTCATACTGGGGAGAAGCCTTATGAATGTAATAAATGTGGAAAGGCCTTTCCCCAGAGCTCACAGCTGACTCGTCATAAGAGAATACATACTGGAGAGAAACCTTATGAATGTAGTGAATGTGGGAAAGCCTTCCGCTTGGGGACACAACTTGCTGTGCATCAGACAATTCACACTGGAGAGAAACCTTATAAATGCAATGAATGTGGGAAGGCCTTTCGTCTGAGCAAAGGACTCATGGAACATCAGAGACTTCACACCGGAGATAAACCTTATGAATGCAATGAATGTGGCAAGGCCTTCCGCCATAGATCACATCTTACTCGACATCAGTTGATTCATACTGGAAAGAAATCTTATGAATGTAATGAATGTGGAAAGTCCTTTCCCCAGAGTTCACAGCTTACTCAGCATCAAACAATTCATACTGGGGAGAGACCTTATGAATGTGGGAAAGCCTTCAGATGGAGCACAGGACTTAATGAACATCAGGGTATTCCTGTAGGAGAGAAACCTTATCAATTTGGGGAGGCCTTTCATCGTAGATCACACCTTACTCAGCAATGGAGAATCCAGACTGGAGAAAAACTTTATGAATGTAATGATTGAGGGAAAGCTTAACCTTTGGAGTAAATTCCTTTCCAAGTATCAGTTCATACTTGAGAAGACAAGCTGATGAATGAGAAAAGATCTTCAATCATGGGACAGATAGTGACTATCAGGTTAATTCTTATTGGCGAGAAACTCATGAATAGAATGAATATGAGAAGGATTGCTAAAATCATTTAATGAACATTAGAGAATTCAGACTAGAGAAAAACCCTATAAATCAGAGGTTCTTCGCCTTTTTTGTGGTCTGGGATCACTTTGACAATCTCCTGAAGGAGCCCTTCTCAGAAGTATTAAAAATGTGGGATTACAAAAGCTAATTATGTTGAAATGCAGTTATCAAAAAAGATTTTTTTTTTAAGTTTGTGGACCTCAGGTTAAGAACTCTTGATATAGATAAAATAGATATATATTAATTCCCCGTAGAGATTGTTTCAAGCTATTTCCACTAGAGACTCCAGGCATTTCCCTCCTTGATCCCCATAGGTACATGGTGACTTGAATCTTAAGAAAATTTGTTATATAAGCATTTCTTGTCAGTCTGAGGCCTATCTGATACCCAAACCCATCCCCTCTTCCCATTCCTTCTGGACATCCCTTACCTCATGGTATAAATCGTGCCTGGG
This sequence comes from Monodelphis domestica, assembly GCF_027887165.1. Classification (NCBI taxonomy): domain Eukaryota; kingdom Metazoa; phylum Chordata; class Mammalia; order Didelphimorphia; family Didelphidae; genus Monodelphis; species Monodelphis domestica. The sequence goes on from NC_077229.1 coordinate 1,921,069, forward strand.
GTTCTACGGAAGGGATTCCTATGTTGGTCTCCTGCAGCCCCCCTCTCCCAAGATAATAGGGTTCCCTGCTGTTGTCATTTACAATCACCAGCCAGGCCCCAGGGATCACCCAGCTCCATTCCCACCCCTGAATCCTGTCAAAGCTTCTTACTGTTATACTCCTACGGTGGCGACAAGTCCAGCTCACAGAAGTTTTGGAAACTCTTCCCTTCTGCCACTCCAGGTCCTTTTTGAGGAATATGCTTTTAAGGTGTTATAAAATATAAAAATAACTATTCAAAACTTTGCATAGCAGCATTATTTGTAGTAAAGAAAAAAAATGAAAGCAAGTTAAATGGCCAACTCTGGGGAACAAGTTTAAAAAAAATAATTCCATTAAATTCCACTAATAGAATGGAATATGATAGCGTGATTGAGGGGAACAAGACTGAAGAATGTGATATAATCTGGAAAGGTTTTGTGGAATAAAACAGGAAAAATCGGAAACCAATGGCCAGAGAAGCCGTTACAATGAGACTACAGTTGTATAAGAAGAAAGTGTGGGAGACTTCAAGGGGAGTGATGACAAGATGAACATTTCATGCTTTGAAATTGAATTAAGTATCAGTAATTGTAAAGTCAACTTAAATGCATTGATTGTACTCTAAGTTCATTAGTCATCCTTTTAAACAAAATGATGACGATTTAATAGGGGCGTAATTACTCTCCTCCCAGTGGTTCTGCTCTGTTAAAATTCTCAGTAGAATCGTTATTCTCTTCTCATCTTTCACAGAAAAGATTTCCTTAATTCTTCCTTAAAGCTCATTTCTCTCACTTTCAGTTCTGTCCTGTGCTAGCTGCTTCAGGACATCATCACTCCAGCAATCCTCCCTTCTCCCTTAATACTTCATAATTCTGTCCCTCAAACCTTGCTTCTCAACTGTCAGTCCAAATGCCCTGGCCTTCACAGTACCTTATAAACATCCCGTTCTATAGTCAGCTAGCTCCCCTTTGGTTTGTTTTTCTCTTCACCACCAAACTTAATAAAGAACAATGTTATACTCATTTCCATTTCATCAGTGTCCACCATCTCCTCAATGCTTTACAATTGGATTTGTGCCTCAATTGTAATTGAACTTTGAAAAATCACTAGTGACTTGTGAAATATAATGATCCTTTTTTGAGCCTCAACTTCCTTTTTGTCTTCAAATACTGACACTTGCTCAACCGAGAATCTCAGGTTTTCTGAGTTGTAAGGGACCCGAATAGCCTTCTAGTCCAATACATTGCCGACAAAGGAATCCTCTAAACTGGTGTGCCAAACTCCGAGACATGAGCCACTAAATCATAGATGAGGATTCCTGCCTGACTTATAAAGCCACATATTAACATTATGTTTTATTGTATTTTTATTTACTTTGTTAACTATTTCCCAATTACACTTTGATCTCATTTGGGCCACATGCTTGGCATCTCTCTACTATACCCAAGAAATGTTCATGAAGCTTCTTGTGTTCTCCAGTTAGCTTAGTACTTCCTTTTTTAAACCTGGGTGCCCAAATCTGAACACGGTCCTCCAGGGGTGGCTTGACAGTAGGCAGAATACAGTGAAATCCTTGCCTCTAATCTTAAAGCTCCCTAGGGGCAGTCTCAGATCTACTCTGTTTCTTGGCTGCCATGTCACACTGTGGAGTCATTGAACTTGCAGTTTGTCAAAATGTCCCAGTCCTTTCAGAATGACTGTCTTGGTCCCCCTTACACAAATGAGGCTGATTGTTTTTTACTGCAGTGCAGAATTTTATATTTGTCCCTATTGCAGCTTATTGGCTTTAACTCAAGGTTCTAGACCCAGGGGTTCTTTTTGTGGATGTGATAGACCTCTTGGATAGTTGGGGGAAGCTAAGGGACTCTACCTCAAAATGATGTCTTTCAAATGTATAGGATTGCACAAGTATCCAGAGGCAGTTATTTCATGTGTATATTCATGTGTGTGTGTGTGTGTACGTGTGTACGTGTGTGTGTGTGTGTGTGCATCAGTTTTAAGTTCACAGATCCTAGGTTATGAACTGCTCTAGGCTCTCAAGATCCTTTTGGGATCCTAACTGGCATCAAGTGTGTTAGCTCTCTCTTCCCACTTTGGGTCAGCTGGAAATTGGATAATGCTGCCATTTATGCCTTTACTCACAGCCCTGATAAAAATGTTAAGTAGTACAGAGCCAAGCCTCAATCCCTGTGTGACTCCGCTAGGAACTTCCTACCACGGTGAACCATTGACGCCATAAGCATTCTCGAGTCCAGTGGTTTACATTCCCACATGGTTCCACTTTGTTTTCTAAGATGGCCGAACCAGTTTGTAGCTCCACCCACAGGGTATTTGTGTCCATCACAGCCCTTTTTGTACTGACCGTTTCCGTCTTTGATCGTCTTTGCTACTTTTTTGGAGGTGACATGTGACTTGTTTGGGCTGCAACTTAAACTCATGGACAATAGCATTGAGCTCTCTCTCTCTCTTTTTTTTTATCTCCCTACTTAAACTTTCGACTTTACAATGGACTTCCCTGCTCTGTCTCTGAGCCCAAAGGTAATTCTCTTTGGTAGACCAAACAATGTATGAATTGCTTCATTGTACTTTATATCTCACTTAACCTGAGCCACGGACTGCCCTTTGTTTGGTCTGCCACTCTTCTACAGCCCTCAGCAGGTCTTTCTTTTGGTCTTAGCATTTCAAGTGACCTTTCCAGGATCGCGTTCTCTGCCTTTCTGCATTCCAAACATTTTCTTCTAAAATTCAGTGCTTCATGAGCCAGTGTCCTTTAGAGCTCACATCATGCTTTGTAAATAACTTGGCTTTTTTCCAGAACTTCGGATTTTCCTTCTAGAGTGCTTCTCTTTCTCTCTGAGCTATCTTCCCTTGCAGTACTTTAGGAGATGGCATTTCCCAGATCTGTCTCTGAAATCAGTACTCCCAACATCTCTGTTAGTGATTTTGGATTAGGTCTGGCTTTCGGCATCCTTCACAGTCCATCAGGAAGAGTGTTTCTTCCAAAGGTTCATCATGGTCCCCCCCCCACCCCCATTCTTTTACCTGTCCTTAGCTTTTGGAATAAAGTTTGCCTGCCAGGGCCGTATTCTGGGGATGCATTCATCCTCGGGGATATCTCTAAAATCAGGGTTACCTGTTTGCTTCAGGACCTCTGCCTTGGCCCTCTTGACTCCATTTGAGGCCCTTTTTTGTTGTTCCTGTCCCAGATGTCCTAAATTCTTATTTGAATTTCTGCAGTTCTTCCCATCCACTGGCAAGCGTTTGTTAAACATCTAATTCCTGTGTTGTATCGGCTCTCTTTGACTTCCAGATTGTCAGAGATAGATTCCCAGTTTCTTTTCAGCTTTAGCCTTATGGATTAGATTTGCAGTGTTCCTGGATAAGAACTTCTTGAATGATAAGTCATCCCCAAAAGTCCAGATTCAAAATCCATCATTCATTTCCCATTGTTTGTCCTCTTCTGAAGCCATTGTGTTTCATGAGCAACCGTCATAAGGATATGACCAGTTTCTCTTCAAGTGGACCTTCCATTCTTTAGGACTTTGGGGGCATTACCCGAGTGGGCAGCTGCTGAATTGGCTGGGAAGAAGGGGCAGAAACATTTGTAAATTGAAAAGAAGACTCAAGGTTTGGCTGGTGGGCTTAAGTTTGGGATCCATCCCCATTGGGAGGGAGCAGTGTGGTGGAATGGGTGGACTTGTGGACAAAGTAGTGCCAAGAACTAGGATGACACCCCTCCTCAGCCACATGTGTCCTGTCACACAGGGTGGTGAGGATCAAGGGACATTGTTTGGCTAGCCTTCGAGTGCTTTGTACATGTACTAACACTGTGGTCTCACTCCCCACTCCCATAAATGGAATCTGTCATTTCGCTTCCCAGATTCCGTCTGCCCAAAGGCCCCCTTCTTTGGTCTGAGGTTTTGGAGTGAGGCAGGAAGTGGTTCTCACTGAGGACCCTAGCCATGGGTTTTCCTTGGCCAAGAAGCAAAGCTATCTAACCCCTGCCTGATTCATAGACTGAAGCAGCTGCAGAAGCCTTTCAAGTGTATTGCTACAAGGGATCTTCAAGACTAGTCCAAGAGAGGAAACTCCATCCCAACGAGAGGCCATGGCTGGCTAACCCTTGGTCAAACAACTTTAGTCATTGCAGCCAAGATTTAAACCCTGTGGCTCTGGGTCCAAATCTAGGACTATTACTTACTCTGCTCTCTCCCAAGTCACCTCTTCCCACCAACACAAATGAAAAGTGCCTTTCCCTTCCCTATGGGTGGATTAGTTTACTTATTTAGATGAAGGAAGCCAGTCTGGACCCTTCCTTGAGATGTTTATGTTTGCCCAAATGAATTTATAGTAGAAGATTTTGGGGAAGCTTGGAAGTGGTCTTTCTAACGTGGGGTCAGAAATCCCGAGGTGTGCAAGCCACCCAAATCGAATCATGACATTGTTGGTGACAGGTGACAATGGCAATGAGAGCTACAGGACACCTTGTTCCCCCACGTGGAAGCTATTTTCAGTAGGGATATGGAAGGGTCGGGGGAGATTATTGTTCTATCTCGGGCAGGTCACAGCGTGAGGTGTTTTCTGGAATCCCATCATTCTATCGTATTTGTGTTTATTATCGTTGGGAGGGGAAAGTAAAGACACTTTGTAGATTCCCCTCCGGAAGCACCTCTCGTCTACTGCTTTTCCTGGAATGGCCTAGAGAAGTGAGGAAAGGCAACTGGAGAAAAAGAGCCTGTGAGGAGGTCTGGGCTGTTAACACACTGCTCCCCTGACATCTTTTTCGCAATCTTTTGTTCGGCTGCATCATCGAAAGCCTGCAGCATCTTGTCTTTGGCTTTCCACGCCTAGAGAGGTCGGTGCCACTATCTTACGGATGCTAAGCTACCTGACCCCACAGCAGCAACAGAGAGCCCCTGCCAGAGTTAGAGATGTGGAGACCTGCAGAGGACCCCTCTGTCAGGGCGGACAGAGTTTGCTAAAGATGATGCAATGACACTGGTAGGTCTGGAGAAGAGACTTACGTTTACACTGCTGAGAGAGATGCAAATACTGATATTTTTGGAAAATGTTATGGCATCATACCACATTAACTATGAAGTGATCAGGCTGGCTCCTGATCTCCCTGGTTGGACCTAACAGCCCTAAAGTGGTTAGTGGAGGTGAGACACTTATGAGACAAAACATTCCTGGAGCACTAGAAGCTACAGGCTAGAAAAGCCAGTGGTCCTCTATGAAGGTGGGGGGGGGATTATTGAGCAATAAGGAGTGACATCTGTGGACCATACAGAGAAATGTACGAAGTCCTCTACACAACTCAATGAATGAAGAGGCAGAATCTGAATAATAAACTGACTACGTCCATAAAGGACAATGACAGCGACATCCAGAAAAAAAGGAAGGATGTTCACAAGTGGAAACAGGAGCAAAGAGGATGATGGTTGGCACTTCTGGCTTTAAGTTGGCACCTGAAATAATATATGTAAAGATAAAATATAACTAAAATAGTTTATTTTAAGATAGAGGAAGGAAGGGAAGGGATTTGGATGACCCATCTAAAACCAACATCAAGCTGTAAGTCTACACTATTGAATACTTTTCTACCTACAAATCTACTTCCTACAACTAGTTAAATTAAACCCCCTTAGTTAATATATAAAATGGGAAGGAACTGAAGGTAACAGGAACTGAGTTCAAAGGAAGGGTCTTGCTAACAGTTGTCCTCTGAAGAGTCTTGAGTTGCTCTGTTGGAAATCATTCTCAGCATCAACAGGATCCACAGGGATAGGCAGAATCGTAAGGAAAGACACAGGAGAGAGAATACCTAGCTCTTCTGGGGTCCACCCCAGAAGAGACAGACAGAAACTCATCTCCTAGCTGTTTAACTGTCTATGAGAAGAAGAAATTGCCTGACTTCTCCAGAGTTCTGGAACCTTGCCCTTGCTTCTGTCCTACAGGATTTCCTGCTCCTAGTTGTAGTATTGTTCTTGCTCCTGCTAATTTCCCTTTAACACACCTGAGTGTGATTTTTTAAGTCGCTGCAAATATTGGAACAATAAATTGAATTATTTTCCCCTTCTTTTTTGACAAGTTTGTTCTCTTGATGGTTTAGAATGAAAATTTAATAGTCCTGTATCTTTGATTTTTAAAAATTCATTAAATATATTGAATATTGTTCATAATAGGTAGCTAGGTGATATAGTGGATGGAATACAGGGCCTAAAGACAAGAATACATGAGTTGAAATATGAACTCAAACACTTCCTAGCTGTGTGATGATGGGCAAGACACTTATAGAATATCATACTCTAAACATTCCAATCCTCCAATGTAGAAGCTGCCAGATTCTATGTAATCCTGACTGGGGCTCCATAATACCCTTTTTGTATTTCCTTCTCCTGGAATCAGACAGAATCATTAAGCAAAGTCCCATAAATTTTTTTAAACAATCAATGGCATAATTTGTATAGTCTAAAGCTTCATGGGTATGCATGGACATCAAAGTAAATGTATTTTTAAACTTATATTACTGCAAAATCAAAAAAGTTAAAGAACACCTTAATACTGGTGACCTATGCTTCAAATACAAAAAAGAAGAGAAAAAATAAAAAAACTGAAATAGTATATTTTGCACATGCAAGCAAAACAATAATAAAAAGTTCTAAAAATCAAAAATATATAGTTTATAATCACTGACACATTGTGTCAGCTAAGGAAAGTAGAATACAGAGGTTTCTCACCAGAAATGAGATCCATTTCCTCTTTAAACTTGGCCATGATCCACTGTGAGTGCAAAGCAAATGATTTTCACAAAGTAACAGTTTTTTATAAAGAACAGTAGTACAGCATGTAATGCACATTCAATTAATATCAAAATCCCCAAAGTTATGATAGCCCATTTAATAATAATAGTAAACAAATCCATTATCATATTTTACATGAGTCTGCTGTATGACATTTAAATAAAATGGATACTTGTCACAAGTTTTTCAGGTGTAGCAATGTTTCAAGCTTGGCTGAGATATTTAAAAATTTTTTATTACTGCCATCATTACAAAATTGTGGCAGAGGGGTCTAGAAAAATCAAAATCTCTGTACTGTTTATATTGGGTCTAAAAGGAGGCAGAGTCAAGATGGAGGTCTAGAGGCAGCAAAAATTCAGACCTCTGAAAACCCTTCCTCACCGATCAAAAACAAAATGCTCCTAGAGGACTGAAAACCAAATCTAACAAGAGGACAGAGCTAAGGAACCCTCCTGCTGGACTCAACTTAAAAGGTATGCTCCCCAACAGCCTGGATTCCAGAATACTTGGGTTTAAGGGGAAGGAAGGAAGGTCTCAGGACCCCTCCCCCAACTACAGTACTGAGCCTCCAGCAGTGGCTGGAATCTCTGGGCAGGCAAGGGTGCTAGTCTGGAGGGAGTACCTTGCAGACAAAGCTGTTCTAGGCTCAGGGCTTTGAACACAGGTGGTTGGGAGACAGTTGGAGGAGAAGCTCTGATAAAGCAGCCCAATACCAGCCCAGATACTCCAAATTATCCCCCCCCCCTTTCCCAAGTTTTTGGCCTCAGGGCACATCCAGTTCTGCAAGAACAGCTCCACCCTGACTTAATCTTATCAAGCCTACAGAGGGCAGGGAAGCTCAAGCTCCAATACCCCTCCCCCACAGACTGCTCTTTAAGCCTTGCTGATCAAGCTCCAAGAGTGAAGACTGCAACTACTACAGAACACCTTAATAACAAGGTGGAAAGCCCAACTCCTTTTCAGCTTCTGCTGACAGCTGTGAAAGATCTGACTTCAGGACTCAACCTGACCAATCAGCAGAGCAGAGAAGTCCCTTCAGGACAGAAAAGCCCAAACCCACAGACCCAGCACATAATGAGAGGAGCAAGACTATAGGCAACTACAAGGGGGAAAGAAGGGGGCAAATATGAGCAAACAACAGAAAAAGAAAGAAGAAATTACAATCAATAGCTTCTATCCAGGCAATGAACAATTGTAGAGCAAATGAAACAGAGGAAGATCAAGGAACACTAAGCAAAAACACAGAAACTCCAGTGAATTGGACACAGGCTTTGAAAGAACTCAAAATACAATTCAAAACACAATTAAGAGAGGCTGAAGACAACTGGGAAAAGAACTTAAAAAACAAGATAAGTCATCTGTAAACAGAGGCACTTGAACCAAAACGTGAAAATAGTGTCTTGAAAGCCAAAATTAATCAGCTTGAAAATGAGGCAAAGAAAATGAAAGATGAGGCAAATAAGATCCTCCAAAGAAAATCATACCAGAAGGAGGATGACCAAAAAACCAGGGACAAAATTCAGTCTTTAAAAACTAGAATATAACAATTAGAAACAAATGACTTCACAAGGCAGCAGTAAACTATAAAACAAAATTAAAAGAATGAAAAAAATTGAGGAAAATATGAAACACCTCATCCACAAAACAGAAGATTTAGAAAACAGGTCCAGGATAGACAACTATATTGGGTCTAAAAAGTCACCAAGAATCTAGAGATCATTCTGATGAAAGGGTAAAGTGAGCTATGAGGAGTTATAAATGAAAGATACCCTTCTTTTGGGAGCCATCCAGAGGTATAATGCCCTGGGATCAACTTCCTAGCTCCTTTAGTATGAGACTGTAATGTCCCATTGGGAGGTGGGGATTATAATTGTACTTCACTTCATCTGCTAAAATGGACCATGCCTCCAGTTACAAATAATTAAGAAGCAGGCAAAATGATCAGAGTTGAGGGAAAAAACCTAAAATCCATGTTTTAAGACCCCTTAAAATCAATTTGAGGTATTTAGCTCATTAAATTTTCCAAAGGTTGTTATACAATTGTAACCAGTTTTTTATGAAGTCCATCCATTCTCTATGTGACAATTTACAAAGACAAAATAGGGGGAAAAAGCTGTTTTTTATATAGGCTTATTCAATAATATTTGTTCAGTATAGTTATAGGGGAAAAGAAACAGAATATAACAGTAGTTAAAACCCAGTACATTAAAATGATTCAGTGTAACAGAATAGTATTGAATACATTAATATATGAACTTAAAACAGCAAAACTAAATCTTAAACAATACAATCAGCAAAATACAATAAGATACAGAGACTTTCATAAAAATGGGGTCTGAAAAAGCTTAAAATTTCACCTCCAGACTCTTTAAAGTTTCTTTCTTTATCTGTTCAGATTCCTATTGTCAGTGCTCTTGGATTTTCCATAGGGAGGGAGAACATGGGTTTTAGGAATTTCAAACTGGGCAGGCCCAAATGGTAAAGAGTTGCAGGGAGATGAATTTCTCCCCTGAATTTCAGGCAAGATAAGTGAAAGGATCAGTGCACTCATGAAAAAACATCCTAAAGCTAGAAGCTGTTTGAAATAGGTAATGCACTGCTCTTTCATAGAATACACCATTTTGTAATCAACTTCCTGTTTGGAACAGTCTCCCCATCCCCCCCTCCAGGTCCCCTGCCATGTGGAGGGTAATTGTTGCCTAAGGAAAGAACACCCCAGTTTTTACCAGTTGGTTTGTGATCCCAAAGACACAGTGGCAGCTAACAGCAGCCTGGGACCTGGGGCTGGGCCTGGATGAGCAATCTGGGTCATAGGCTGGAGATCAGGAGCAGAGTTGCTGGGGTCTGAGGCTGTGACCAGGACCAGGTGAACAATCTGGGTCGAGAAGGCCAGGAGTGGATGGCTGGAACAACCCAGGAGACAGGAGCAGGCAGCAGTAGAAGGAACAGGAGCATGAATAGAAACAAAACACTGGTATTTAGCAGCAGGAGTGAGCAGAATCAGGAGAAGCAGCTTATCTCTTCTCCCCCAAGAGTCCCCCGACTAAAAATAGCCTGGCCAATAGGGAGAGTAAGCAACCAGACAAAAAGTAGGAAAATAAAAACACAGCAGCTCCAAAGAGAGTTGGAGTTTGGGAGGGTGTGTGTGTGGGTGGGGTGGGCAAAAAACCTTGACATGAGAAATGTGGGTTAAAAAATTATCTAGGCTATCTTAAAAAAAAAATTGAGTTTTTCTCATCTCTTCTGGTTGCCAACTGTAAAATTCAAAATTAAATCTCAAATAATGAAAATATTATATTTTCAGAGGTTTATTAAAGAGCATTAGAAATCAAGGAATAAAAAGGATACAAAATAAAAACCATGTGTGCATGGCTGATTAGCCATTTCAAAAATCCCCACCTTAACACATCACCATGCTGGCTGCAAGCCAAAGAGAGGCTAATGCTCACTCACTTTATCCTCTGTCTACAGGAAGTACATAATTACAGGAAATCTTGGGATATATAGTTCTTATGGTCATTCTACACAATAGAAGAATTCGAAGCATTCATAAAGAAAAGACCTGAACAGAAAATTTGATGTCCAAGCACAGAACTCAAGAGAATCATCAAAAGTTAAATAAAAAAGAGGGCAAAAAGAAAAACAAAACAAAACAACAACAATAAAAAACGTTTAAGAGACTCAACAAGTTAAAATATGTATCCCTATAAGAAAATAGGCCATTGGTAACACTTAAAAACTGTTGCTATCACCTGGGCAGCTAGAAGAATTACACTCAGAGTGAACAGTGACAAACTGTATAGGATGAAAGAACAAGACATAAATAGGTATATAGATATATGCATGCATAAATACATATACATGTGTGTGTATATATATATGTACATATATGTACATATATATACAACCAGAACTAAAAAAAAAAGAGGCTAATACTAAAAGAAATCAGAAAAGAAACAAATGTAGGTAAATTGATATGTCACAAAGTAGCTCATGGTGGGAGGGGGTAGAACATTGATACACTGGAAGAGTAAAGAGGTTGGAGATAGGAACTACTCAACTCTTACGTGCTTTCAAACTGACCCAAAGAGGGAAGAACAATCCAATCCATTGAGGCAGGGAATAGATTTGTGCCCTATAGGGGTGTAGATGGGTAAAAAATGGATTGGTGGGGAGGGAAGCAGTACAAGGGAGGGAGAGGGGGGGATTTTAAAAAGACTACAGGAGAAAATAAGGGGGGGGAATAAGAAGGGAGGGAGGTAGAAAGGGAAGTAAAATAAGGGTGGGAACTAGGGGGACTGATTATAAACAAACACTGGTGTAGAAGGAAATAGTGAAAGAAGAAAAGTTAGGACCAGGAGTAGAAATCAAAATGCTGGGAAATACACAGCTAGTCATCATAACTCTGAATGTGAATGGAATGAACTCACCCATAAAATGCAAGCGAATAGCAGAGTAGATTAGAATCCAAAACCCTACCATATGTTGTCTGCAGGAAACACACATGAGGAACATAGATATGCATAGGGTTAAAGTAAGAGGATGGAGTCAAATCTATTGGGCATCAACTGATAAAAAGAAGGCAGGAGTCACAATCATGGTATCTGACAAAACCAAAGTAAAAATAAATCTAGTTAAAAGAGATAGGGAAGGCAACTACATCCTGATAAAAGGCAGTATAGACAATGAGGAAATATCTTTACTCAATATGTATGCGCCAAATGGTAGAGCATCCAAATTTCTAAAGGAGAAACTAGAGGAGCTCAAGGATGAAATAGATAGAAAAACTATACTAGTGGGAGATCTGAACCTTCCTCTATCCAAACTAGATAAATCAAACCAAAAAATAAATAAGAAAGAGGTGAGAGAAGCAAATGATATCTTAGAAAAATTAGAGTTAGTAGATATGTGGAGAAAAATAAATAGGGGCAAAAAGGAATATACCTTCTTTTCAGCAGCACATGGTACATTCACAAAAATTGACCATGTATTAGGGCACAAAAACATTGCAAACAAGTGTAAAAGAGCAGAAATAATAAATGCAACCTTCTCAGACCACAATGCAATGAAAATAATAATTAGTAAGGGTACATGGAGAGATAAATAAAAAATTAATTGGAAATTAAACAATATGATTCTCCAAAATCGGCTAGTTAAAGAACAAATTGTAGATACAATCAATAACTTCATTGAAGAAAATGACAATGGTGAGACATACTTTCAGAACAAATGGGATGCAGCCAAAGCAGTACTCAGGGGGGAATTTATATCCTTGAGTTCATATATAAACAAATTAAGAAGGGCAGAGGTCAATGAATTGGGCATGGAAATTAAAAAACTAGAAAGTGAACAAATTAAAAATCCTCAGATGAAGACTAAATTAGAGATCCTAAAAATCAAAGGAGAAATTAATAAAATTGAAAGTCAAAGAACTATTGATTTAATAAATAAGACTAGAAGCTGGTACTTTGAAAAAACAAATAAATTTGACAAAGTATTGGAGATCCTGGGTTCAGATCTGGCCTCAGATACTTCCTAGCTGTGTGACCTTGGGGAACTCCCTTAACTCCCAATCCCTAACTCTTACCTCTTGTAACAAACTCTGGTGAAATCTGTGCTGGGGTGATGGCGCACATGTTCACAGCGAAGGTTCTGAGTGCTCCCTTGGGCACACGTACCATACATTCACCAACACAGGCTTAAGAACACCCATAAACCAAGAACACAATCCTTCCTTCCTTTTTTTTTTTAAACTTTTCTGACTTCTGCTCCAGTCCTTCCTTCAGGTCTCATCTAAGGGCCCATTGTCCAATGGAGTGGGGGTGATGCCTTCCCTCTGACACTATCTCCAACTCAGTTGACTTAGGGCTTGTCGGTACCCTGTCCTCTGAAAGTTGCCTACTGTTGGACTGTGAGCTTCTCAAGTACATGGACTTGTTTGGTCTCTTTGTCTCCACTTCTTAGCAAAGTGTATGGCCTCTGTTTTACTGATGTACCTGACTTGTCCTATAGTTGGGGGTGGGGTCCCTTAGAGCCCCAGGCCATAGAGAGCACTTGAGGAATACCTCAGTCTCTTGACACCAGGAACACAAGTAGCCTAAGAAAGCAGACCAGGGGCGATCAGAGGCAGATGCATAAACACTGAAGTCATTTCACACACATTTATGATCTGAACTCATTGATGGATACCTTTTGCTTACACCCCAGATGTGGTGACTCCTCACTGTGACATGTAATAACTTACCTCTTCCCCGATATATACCTTTTTGACCACCTCTCAAACTATCAAGACTTCTCACAAATATATTACTGACAACAGCGACCTTTGCTTGCATCCCAGACATCAAGGTGCCACACACAGAGGGGTAACTGACAGACCATCAGTCAAACCTCAGAATTCCACTTGTCACGTCAGAACCCTTTGTCTATAAACTATATAAGCTCTCCTTTCTTCTCTTTTTGGAAAGGCAGTTTCCCACTTTCATTCTGCTTCCTGGCCACTTAATTTGTTCTCCTAAAATTTTTTCTCTAAGATTTGCTGTGAGCCTCTCACTCTTGGGGTGAGAAAGCCCTCCTGGACTGAGCTGGAATTCCTCCCACAACATTCATGACCCCATGGGCTTGCTCATGGGGTTTTCTGGGTAAAGATACTGAAAGTTTGCTATTTCCTTCTCCAGTGTGCTCCCAATTTCACTGATGAGGAATTGAGGCAGAGAAGTCAAGTGACCTGACTAGGGTCACATGGCCACTGTTCGAAGTTGGATTTGAATTCAGATATTCCAAGCCTGGTGCTCTATCCATTGCACTTATCTTTTTAAAAATATAAGGAACTAAGTCCTAAGTATACTGGTTTCTTCTAATAACAACCACTTTTATTATAATTGTTGCCCATTTGTGTTCTCAAAATTTCATTCTTGAGATTCCCAATTCCCTCCTAGATTGACTTCTCCGGTAGAATTTTAGGTCAGGGGATAAACCCTATTCTTACTCTTAACCTAGGGGTTGAATCTGAGAATCCCTCGCTTTCTCCTCTCATACTGACTCTGATGGTCTTATTTGTGTGACTTTGGGCTAATCTTTCCCTTGACTACTTTCCTTATATGTGAAAACTAGTGTTGGAGAAATGGCCTCCAAGGTCCTTCCAGCTCTCAATCCATAATCTAACACTAGGAGCAAAATTTAGGAGGAAGTACCTTCTCCCTATGAAAAAGAATTCTTTATTCTATTGTCTATCTTGAGCTAACACTAACTTAAGTACTTTGACTTAGTACCTCACTAGACTGAAGACAGGATTAACTCTCCTCTGTGTACTTTTGAATTGAATCAACAAAGGATTGAACACCCTACTTAGTACTAAGTAAGAAGCTAGCAAGGCACTTAGAGAATTCACACCCTCAGATATTCAATCAATTAGGAAACTGAGGACCTTTTTGATGAGAAATTAACCTTCAGAAGGTAGAAGGTGAGAAGTCAATCCAACAGACACTGCCCCCTGGGAAGTGCTAGACAATTTTGGAAACTATGACTGGCCCTGGGAAGAGGGCAAAGGACAAGAAGTTATCATAAAAGGAAGCCCCCAAACATGTGCCTTAGCGCTAGTAAAATCTTGTCTGTGTGGAAAGCTTAAAATGAATTTCCTGAATTTGTCTTCTTTCTCCTTGCGTCCAGGTACTCTACTGCAGAATTCAGTGTTTCTTCTTCCTCCATCCATCACATGCTCTGGTATGCGTAACAGTTGGCTTTTTTGTTATCCAAATCAGAATTGTTCTTAATCTGGATTAATTCCTTTTAAAAAAGAAATTATTTTGTTGCCTGTATTTGTTTCCTTTGAAATTCTATGTATTTTATATATTAAAAAAACCATATTATTCTGAAAAAGGTACCAGAGTTTGCCAGACTATCAAAGGAAACTATGGCACAAAAAATGTTAAGAAACTCTGGTCTGCATGGCCGTTAGTACTCTTGGATAACAAAATTCTCATTCTCCATCCACTTCATCTATATAAATGAAAAAAGCATTTAAGCATTTCCTGTGCCAAGCACTGTGTACCAAAGGCTAGATAAATCTAACAGAAACATAGACAAAAGGGAAAATATAGAGCTAAAATGTTGGAGAAATTAGAGCTTAAAGACGAAGTTTTCTGAATGGTAACACTAAAGAATACACACATTTCTCATAATCATAAGGTAATCTTTATAAAACCATACCATGAGCCAGGGCACAGAGAAATGAAAAATATCAAAAACAAATACTACATGCTACATTATGGACCATAACATATTAAAAAAGTAACCAATACAAAGTACAAATTAAAGAAACAGACCTGAATAGACATTTAACAATAACATATCTCAAATAACAAGTGGGTCAAAGGATGAATCACAGTAATAATAATATGAGAGAGAATAATGATATGACAAAATACCAAAATTTCTGGGAGGCAGTTAAAGTAGTTCTCAGAGGAAAAATTATATCCCTGACAACATACATTAAAAACAGAGAAAAAGATGTTTAGTAAACTGAATATATAATAAAATTACCGTAGAATAACAAAACTAATAACTGGTCATTTAAAAAGACTAATACATTGATAACTTTTTACATCACCAGGTGAAAGGAAAATTAAATTAACAAAATAGAAAATAAATAGCATGAAGTCACAACAAAGAAGAAAAAAATTAAAGGATTTCTCTTTGATACTAAATCTCTGATATAGGCTTCTGCTTTAGCCAAAGGCCCTCTCACGTTAATTATACTCATGAGGTTTTCCTTTGATATTGTGTGACAGAATGTAAGAGATATCTGAAGGTGAAAACCTTCCATATTTGTTATAATCATACTCTTCAGGATGCCTTCTCTGATGTCATTACTCTGTGTTCTAACTGGATACCTGTCCACCTTCATAAGGCTTTTTCTGTCCAATACAAATAAACTCAAGTTTATTTAATTTTGTTTTCTGATTGAAGGACTTTGCATATTGATTTTAGTGAGAGGGTTTTTCACTCTAGTATAAACTATACAGATGTTGAATAAAGTATTCCCCCTAGAGAGGAAGTTTACCATCACTCATTACATTCAGAAGGTTTCTCTTCAGTGTGAGTTTTCTGGTGCCTAGTAAGATCTGCTTTCTGCCTATAGGCCTTCCCACATTCAATACATTTATAAGGTTTGGCTCCAGTATGAATTCTCAAATGTCGAGTAAGTTGTGTTCTCACCCGAAAGGCCTTCCCACATTCAGTACATTTATAAGGTTTGGCTCCAGTATGAATTCTATGGTGTCGAGTAAGCTGTGTTCTCACCCGAAAGGCCTTCCCACATTCAGTACATGCATAAGGCTTCTCTCCAGTGTGAATTCTCTGATGATACATTAATTCGGCACTTTCCCAGAAGGCCTTCCCACATTCATTACACTCATAAGGTTTCTCTCCAGCATGACTTCTATGGTGTCGAATAAGTTCTACCCTCTGGGGGAAGGCCTTTCCACATTCGTGACATTCATAAGGTTTGTCACCAGTATGAATTCGCAAATGTTGACTAAGTGTTGCCCGTCGGGAAAATGCTTTCCCACACTCGTGACATTCATATGGTTTCTCTCCAGTATGAATTCTTTGATGGTAAGTAAGGGCTGAACTGGTGGTAAAAGCCTTCCCACACTCATGACATTCATATGGCTTTTCACCAGTGTGATTTCTTTGATGTAGTGTGAGCTCTGCACTCTGTCGGAAGGTTTTTCCACAATCAAGACATTCATAAGGTTTCTCTCCTGTGTGTATTTTCTGATGTCGAGTAAGTTCTGAGCTCTGGCAGAAAGCCTTCCCACACTCACGACATTTATAAGGTTTCTCTCCATTATGTATTCTCTGATGTTGGGTAAGCTTTCCACTCACACGAAATGCTTTGCCACATTCATTACATTCATAAGGCTTCTCCCCAGTATGAATTCTCTGGTGTCGAGAAAGCTGTTCACTTAGGCGGAAGGTCTTCCCACATTCATTACATTTATAAGGTTTTTCTCCAGTATGAATTCTCTGATGATAAATGAGTTCTGCATTTTGCCAGAAAGCTTTGCCACATTCATGACATTCATAAGGTTTTTCTCCAGTGTGAACTCTCTGGTGTTGGTTAAGCTGTGCAATCAGACGGAAGGCCTTCCCACATTCAGAACATTCGAAAGGTTTTTCTCCAGTGTGAATTCTTCGATGTTGGGTAAGTTGTGAGCTCTGCCAGAAGGCTTTCCCACACTCATGACATTCATAATGTTTCTCCCCAGTGTGAACTCTCTGATGATAACTTAGTCCTGTTCTCTGACGAAAGGCTTTCCCACACTCATGACATTCATACGGTTTTTCTCCAGTGTGAACTTTACGATGATAACTTAGTCCTGTTCTCTGGCGAAAAGCCTTCCCACATTCAGGACAGACATATGGTTTCTCTCCAGTATGGACTCTCTGATGATAAATCAGACCTTTCTTCTCACGGAAAGACTTTCCACATTCATTGCATTCATAAGGTTTTTCTCCAGTATGAATTGTCTGATGGCAAGTAAGATGTGCACTCAAGCGGAAAACCTTGCCACATTCATTACATTCATATGGTTTCTCCCCAGTGTGAATTGTCTGATGACGAATAAGGTGGGCACTCTGGCGGAAGACTTTCCCACATTCATTGCATTCATAAGGTTTCTCCCCAGTATGAATTGTCTGATGTCGAGTAAGTTGTGTGTTAAGGCGGAAAACCTTCCCACATTCATTACACTCATAAGGTTTCTCCCCAGTATGAATTCTCTTGTGTTCAATAAGGTGTATACCCAGAAAGAAAGCTTTCCCACATTCATTACAAATATAGGGTTTCTCTCCAATACGAGTTAATTGATGGGGATTACTGGAGGGGCTATCACTGAAGGCTTCCCCACAGTTATATTCATATGTTTGCTCTGTGGGATATAGTCTATGATATTCAATAAAGTCTAATTTAGAACCAAAGGATTTCCTACCCTCATTATACTTAGAAAATATTTTCTTAGAGCAGATTCTATTATATGAATTTATGTCTGAATATAGACTGACATTCTCTCTGCCTGTAGGACGACCTTGGAGACTCTGTCCTTTACCCACTCTCTGCTGTGGAACAATGACTGGTCCAAGACTGAAGCTTCTGTCATAGGGATTATGCTCCTGGCCTTGTGCTTTACTGGGAGTTTTCCTCAGGATGATTTCTTCTGGCTGAGAATTTCTCTCCTCCTTGCTCTGCTGCCTTTGTAACTCAGCATCACATCCCCAGGACACTCTGAAGTTATAGATCAAGGAACTATTCCATCTCGTGAATCTTTTCTGAGACGATGGTTCCAGAGAAATGTTCAGCTTTGGAGCTGATTCCTGGGTATCAGACCTAATCTTCTGATCTGAAAGAAAGAAAAGTGTAAACATCCCTATATATTCATTGCCTTATCTTTAGATATTTCTTGTATCTCCTCTAGTTGAACCTCAACAGGGAAAACCAATAACAAATACCCTCTTATATTTGCTATAGACATTTATAATTTATGTAATCATTCACAATCACCTTGTGAGATGAGGTCAGTTATTCCAATTTACAAATGAAGAAACTGAAGCTCACTATGACTTGGAGACTTGTCTAGGGTCAAACAACTAATGATTGGCAGAAACAGAACTGGAACTCAAATCTCCATTGCCATAACCAACAGATCCACCCAAGGAACTAAACTGACTATTGAAAAATATTGAAACAAGGCTGAAGAATCAGCAATTATAGACAATGTGAAGAAGATTCTTGAATGGACTTGGGAGACATGGTCTGCCCAAGTCTTCTGCCCTCAGTTTCCTAGCAAAACTAAAATTCTATGATTCTTAATACTCCTTATCCCTACTACATATATTCTTGAGTCTAGGAGGCCAACAAAAGAAGAACAGAGCTTATTAATCCTGCCTCTTTTCCCTCAGGTTCTCCTCTGAAGTTTTCTCTTTCATATATTCTTTAGAAAAGAACTAACACCAAAAACTCATACTTGCTGTCTTAGAATTAATACTGTCAATTCCAAGTCAGAAGAGCAGTGAGGGCTAGGCAACTGGGGTTAAATAACTTGCCTGGGGTCACCCAACTAGGAAGTATCTGAGGCTAGATTTGAACTCAGGACCTCCCATCTCTATCCACTGAGCCAGCTACCTGCCCCTTCCATTTCTTCTTACAAGGTCCAGACTTATGTTATATACACTATTGAGAATCTAGTATTTGATTTTTAAAAAAGGACCAAACTGCAGACAATGTTTTAAGGAAAACAAGTTACTATTAATTTCATTGTAAATGTCTTAGGGGAAGGAAAGAGTTAGGGCCTTTGGGGTCTGAATGCCTGGGTTTTAACCCAACTCTCAGGTTTCTTATCTCACGTGAGCCCCTGGGCAAGTCACACAATGATCTCCCAGAGGCTTCACTTCCTCATGAAGGAGGACTATAAGACGCCTTCTCAGCTCTTGATATCTAATCCTATCACCCCAGAATCAGAGAATTTCAAACTGGCTGGGACCACCCTGGTGAGGAAGAAAAACAGTGTTATCTGACAAAACCCCCTACGTCAGGGACCCTGGGACAATACTCGGCAGTCGTCAACTTTAGTACAAACCTGAAAAAGAATCCTGGCTGTAATAAAGCCCCCAAGTGGCCATGCAGGGTGGGCTGGAAGAGCTCCACGGAGGCAGGGGCAGCCCGTTCCAGGGCAGGAGGACTTGAATGTACAAAAAGGCTGGGCTGTGGGGTGTCAGGACTCACTTACCCGGACAGCCAATCCCTGGCATCCAAGGGGCTTCTCCTCGCTCCAGCTGGTCAATCACATCTGGCTTTGAAGCTGCCAAGCCTGTTCATTGGAAATGAAAAAAGCTGTTGACAGAGTTGACCCGGAATCTATTCCTGTTCTCTGCACTGTCAGGGAAAGGTCCTAGGAAGGGCCACAAGGGAGAGTGATCTCTGCCTTCTGAAGAATGTTTGGTCTGGTGGGCCTGGCAGGTGGGAGGAAAGGGGCCACAGCATGGCCTAAGTTCATTAGCATCACTCCTTAAGAAGGTGCCAAGATTGCATGTTTGGGCACCCTGAGAATTCAAGAGGCAAATCTGGGCCTCAGGGAACTATCACTGGGGAAGGGACAATCTCAGGGGCCACATGATCAAGCCCCTGGCCCCCGGCTTACATTCTCTGAAAGCATGGATTGTCGGCCTTTTTGTATCTGGTGTCCAGCAAAATTCCTTGTACTTAATGAGGGATAATTCAATATTTCTTAAATGGTCGAAAAACCTCCCTAGTCTGTGGTTCTTACCCAAGCAAACCAGGTTATGGTAGTTCTCTAGCATCACTTCCCGGTACAGCTCCTTCTGGGAAGGGTCCAGGCGCCCCCACTCGTCCTGGGAAAAGTTCACAGCCACGTCTCGGAATGTCACTGAGCCCTGAAACACCAGATACGCGTGCTGAAGAAGACACGGGCAGCATGAAGGCCGCGCGGCTTCCAAACCTGTCTCTGCCACTTGCATCCCAAGGTCTGGGGGATGTAGGAGGACAAGCCCTTCTCCTCTCGGGCCCAGGTCCCTCTGTAAGCTAGGCACTAGGCACTAGGCAAGCCCAGAAGTGGCCGTTTCCATCTCCAGACCTAAGATGCGATGGTACTGCACGCCAGGGGCTACCAATGACATTCACGCTTCAGTGGTCCAAGCAACACGCTTAGTGCTACTGGAGGGAATCTGGGATGACACGAGGCTGACTCAGGGCCACTCGCTGAGCTCCCTTCCCCAACACACAGCCCGGGGCTGATGTGAGTCAGCTGACAGAGGACAGACTAGGGACAGTAGGATCTAACATGGACCCTAGGTAGACTGGGGGGCCTTTGGGCAGGGACTATGTAATTCCCCTCTATGCTGCAGTCTCAAGGAGGCTCTACAGCTAGGAGGGAACAGAAGCTACAACTTGTGGTCACAAGAAATAACTCTAAAATGTAAAGGCATGTGTGGATTGACGATAAGGCCGAAATAAAGTGTTTACACATCAGGGAAATCCAGAAGAACTGGGGCTGCATCCTAATGTCAGGAAAAGGAAAGCAAAACCTCACAACACCCAGAGATAAACAGGAATGAAGGAACCAGTGTCACCTCTAATGGTCCATGCACCAACAGTATGTCAGTGTATTGATTTAGAAACTTGAACCCTAGAGACTACGTTTCCCACAATCCCCAAAATTCCATTTTCCTGCAGCCCCACATTTTGTATGATTGTATTTAAGTGGCAGTAATTCCTCCCTCTTCCTCTCTTGGACCTGCGACCGGCTGAAGTCAGGCAGTTCTTTTGTTTTAATTATTATAAAATATAATACTTAGTTATTGATTATTAATTTAAAAACCCACATTTTTGGCTTACCACAAAGTGATTAGAAATTCTCAAAAAAATTTTGAGCAGATAGCCTTACAGTAAAGATAATAAGTTTGCCTGGTCACTGCCAACCACGAGGGTCTGGTGGCAGGGTGTGCCTGAGCTCCTGCCTCTGTCTGTTGTTTCTCCTGCCCATCTGCTTGGCCAGCATTCATTACCACTCTCCACCCAGCTTGGAGCAAGACCTGCCACAAGAGCCTGCCTATCCCAGCCATTTTTTTCCACACAGGGTGATGCATAAAAATCTTTCTACCCCAATCCCTTTCCACACTCCACGTGTTTTTCTAGCCTGCCATAGCCATTTTTCAGCATGGAGAAAAGAACCCCACACCACCTAATTTTCAAGCTGATTTTTTAAAGCTGATCCTGGACTCCTAGTTTAGAAGGCTGTTACTAAAGGTTTTTCAGGTGGTCATGTACAGGGACCTGGGACTGGAGCTGGGAAGATCTGAATTCAGGCACTTCCTAGTTCTGTGGCTCCCCTTTACCTTCCATATCTGTAAAATAGGAGTCCTGACAGTACCCACCTCACAACTATTGTGAGGATCAAAGGAGACAGCATTTGTCAAGGGCTGAGCATAGTGCGTGTCACACAGTGTACAAATGGAGATTTGAACCCCGGACTTCAATCCCCAGAAGTCCTTGCTCTAGTTCCCAAGATGCTTTGTAACCTCACTGAATTCCCACCTGGGTCGAAAACAAATTATTATTTAAAGGAACTCTCCACCTACTGGGCTCTCTTCCTACTTCCATTTCAGAGCACACTCAGCTCTCTACCTAGCAGGCAAGATGTGAGTGGTTGTGAATGGGCTCTCTGGTCCTAGACACATGTTTTCTTATTCTGTATTTTCTTTAATTCTTAACTTTTAATAAACCTCATAAAATATAATACTTCTAGCAGAGAAACTAATTTTAACTGCTACAGTTTTGGCCTACCACGTCGGAAAAACGAAATACTCTTAATCTTCTGATTCTTTTCTTTACTGATCTTTAGTTCAGCCTTTAATAGCTACTGCCTAGAAATTTTTTTTAAGCCACGTTTCTCTGGCCAAGGTTTTTTACCCTCGCAAAGCTGTTGCTGCTCCAGCTTGTTCTAGCCATTAGATAGCTTGGCTCGGCTGCTTCTGCTTGCCTGCCTGTGTTCCTGCCTCTGCTCCAGACCTGTTTGCTGTTTGACCCAGACACCTGCCCGTCCTTCCTGGCCAGCTCGGCTCAGCTCCTGTTCCCAGCATCCTGACCTGTTTTGACCCAGATCTGGATCACTTGGTAACCCACCTCCCCCTGGCTCAGCAAACTCTAGCCTCTGCAGACCACTCATCACCTCAGGCCCAGGTCTCATTTCTCCTAGTTGGTAAAGATGGGGAGGTAATTTCCCCTTAGGCTAAGATTAGCCTCCATGTGGACTGGGGGAGGGGGGTCATAGAAGGGGAGAAAGAAAGGGAGAGAAGAAAGACTTTTCCAAACAGGAACTTACAAGCAATGGGCTATTTAAAAGAATATCTTTTGACTGCTCTGGTAATTTCATTGGTTTCACCTGCATGCCAGGGAAAAAATTCAGCTTCCTGCAACTCTTTAGCTGACTTTGGGGAGGCAGCTGGATGGCTCAGTGGACTGAGAGCCAGGCCTAGAGATGGGAGGTCCTCAGTTGAAATCTGGCCTCAGATACTTCCCAGCTGTGTAGCCCTGGATGGGTCGCTTAAACCCCATTGCTTAACCATTATCAATCTGCCTTCTGAAAATAGGCATCTAAATGGATAAAAACCCAAGGAACTTTAAAGAGACTGGAGGTTATATTTTTAAGGCATTTCAGTCTCCAATGTTTTATAAAAATCTCTGTATTCTATTGCATTTTACTGTTTGTTTTGTTTATGGTTTAACTTTGTGATTTTAAGTTCATATGTTACTGCATTCAATGCTATTCTGTTACACTGAATCATTTTAATGTACTGAGTTTTAACTATTGTTATATTCTGTACTGTTGCTTTCCCCCTATAACTATACTGAACAAACATTATTGAGTAAGCCCATATTTAAAAACAGCTTTTCTATTTTGACTTTGTAAATTGTCACATAGAGGATAGATGGACTCCATCAGAAAAATTGCTATAACAACCTTTGGAAAAATTTACTGTGCTAAATATCTCAATTGAGTTTAAGGGTTTTTTAGACATGATTTTTAGAATTTTCTTAACAATCTCTAGTCATTTTTGCCTGCCCCTAACATGAGGTATAAGGCCCATTCTAGTAGCTGAAGTGAAATACAATTATAACCCCAACCTTCCTGCATTTCTAAATATGTGAATGGAAGTTGGGCAGTTAATCTCAGGGCATTTGTACCCCTAAAAAGCCTCCAAAAAAGGAGCATCACACATTTATACTCTTCAGCTCACTACTTTACTTCCACCAGAATGATATCTAGATTTCTTGATGATGTTCTTAACCCAAAATAAGTTTTACTCTGTTTAAATTCCAAGGTTGAAAAGATCGAAAGATTTGCTACGTTTGTAAAAATTGTGACAAATAACCATTGGTTATGGGCTTAAAAAAAAAAAGACAAAAAACCATCGGTTTTTAAAAAATGCCATATAGCAATTTATGTGAAATATGATAGTGTGTTTGTTTGCTATTGTAATTAACTGGGCTATTGAGAATTTGGGGGATATTGATATCTACATATTTGTAATTCTGTTCTTTATTAAAAAAAAAAAAAACAACCCTTGTAACATTCATTTGCTTGCACTCACAGGATCATGGCCAGATATGAAGAGGAAATGGATCTCATTTTTGGTGAGAAAGCCTTGCATTCTATATTTTTTTAGCTGACACAGAGTGTCAATGATTATAAGCTACATTTTTATTTTAAAAACTCTTTTATTATATTTTTCTTGCATGTGCAATATACTATTTCAGTTTTTTATTTTCTCTTCTTTTTTATATTTGAAGCACATGTCACCACTATTAAGATTTTCTTTAATTTTTTGATTTAGCAGTAATATAAGTTTAAAATACATTTGCTATAATGTGAATGCATGCCCCAAAAGCTAGAGACTATAAAAATGATGCCATTAATTGTTTAAAAAATTTATGGGACTCTACTTAATAATTCTGTCTGATTCCAGGACAAGATATACACAAAAGAGCCATTGCATAGGGACAAAGATAAACCAATTCAGGACGGATTGATGCACTTCCAAGTCAATACAAAGGTCTTGAACCTAGTGTGAAGACTTGAGGTTGCTATGTTTAATACTTGTTATGACATAGGCCTTCCTTGTGTATCCACACTCTTCATGAAAATACTTACAGATGAGTATCCCAAACCTTGGCTCCTACCTGGCTCCTATAATTTGGTCCCTTTTTCTATCTTTCATAGTGTGGTAACTTTCTGTAGTCCTGGCTCCTGATTGGGTAAATGCATCATTGCTTAGATCATTTTATTGGGCCCTGATTTGAGGACCTGTTATAGATTTATTTTTCCTTTACTTAGAATTTTTACACATAAGACTTTGATAGTCTATTTTCATCCAGTAATTTTTTAAATTGGATTTTTCTGATGTCTTTTTAATTCCTCTTGCCAATAGATTCATATACCTCATAACTCAGCCATGCATTCCTAAGTGATCCTGTATTTTTTCAATCACCCTCAAGACAGGGAAATGTAAAAAATATTATTATTTTAAATTGCAAAGTTTAAATTCCTTTTAAGAAGAATTTTAGGTAAAGAAAGATGCTACCTCTCCGAATCCAGGAATTGAACTGTTGGAGAAGACACCATGAAGAAACCTCCAGACCACAAGCTGCACAAGAAGATCGAGAATGAACTTGGGTGTGGTTGATTGAACATTTATTTGTATGTATACTTTCATGTCAAAGGGGACTGCCTCCTAACTGGTTTTTTGTCAATGCGTCTAGGAATTATTGGGGTTTTTTTTTCTCTTATCCTCAAATTATTGTAATCCTTAAGTTGATTATGTTTTCATGATCCTTTTGGGGAAAATTTTTTTTTTCACAACAAGGATCAGATGTGGAAATGTAAAAATGGAGATTTGAACCCCAGACTTCAATCCACAGAAGTCCTTACTCTAGTTCCCAAGATGCTTTGTAACCTCACCTGAATTCCCACCTGGGCCGAGAACAAATTATTATTTAAAGGAGCTCTCCACCTACTGGGATTTCTTTCTACTTCCGTTTTGGAGCACACGTGGCTCTCTACCTAGCAGGCAAGATGTGAGTGGTTGTGAATAGGTTCTCTGGGCCTAGACACATGCTTTCTTATTCTGTATTTTCTTTAATTCTTAACCTTTAATAAAGCTCATAAAATATAATAATTCTAGCAGAGAAACTCATTTTTACCGGCAACAGTTTGGCAAACTTTAATCTTAACAACTGTAGGTGCTTAATAAATGTTTCATCCTTTCCCCGACTTCATAAAACAAAACTTTGCAAAATTGCAAAAAACCTCCAGTAACACAAATGTAAGAAATTTTAATGTTCACATTCTCAGAGAAAACTCATGGTTTCTTCTTAATGGGAACATTAAAGAATATACAGGGGGCAGCTGGGTGGCTCAGTGGATGGAGAACTAGGCCTAGAAATGAGAGGTCCTGGGTTCACATCTAGCCTCAGACACTTCCTAGCTATGTGACCCTGTGCAAGTCACTTGACCCCCATTGCCTAGTCCTGACTACTCTTCTGCCTTGGAACCAATACACAGTATTGATTCCAAGATGGAAGGGAAGGGTTTAAAAAAAAAAAAAAGAATATACCTATTTCTCGATTCTACATAGGAACTCAAAAAAGGCCTGCCAATGGGCAAAGAGCAATTATAAACAAATGTTTAAAAAATATTAAAATGGCAATGAATAGAGAAGCCCACTTATTCTATAGGATGTGATAGAATGTTGGAGGCAGAAGAGCTTTTAGTTTAAGCTGTCCTCAACTTAGAATTCCTCTCTTATAACATCCCTGAAAATTAGTCGTCCAACCTTAGCAATTTCCTATTGGCCAGTGGGACTCCCTGTTTTTTTGATAGTTCTAGTTAGCATTGAGGTGGCATAGTGGAGAGAATGCAGAGCCTAAAGTCAAGAAGATATACCTTCCTGAGTTCAAATCTGTCCTTAGACACTTCCTGGCTGTGTGACCCCAGGCATCTCACTTTACCCTATTTGCCTCAATTTCCTCATTTATAAAATATGCTGGAGAAGGAAATGGCAAATCACTCCAGTATCTCTGCTGAGAAAACTCCAAATGGGCACATGAAGAGTCAGACATGATTGAAAGTACTGAACAACAAGAAAGATTACGAAGAGAAATTCCCCTAGAAGAAGGCTAAAACCAAAGCAAAGCAAAGCAAATACAATACCGTTTCAGTGCATGAACTCTTCAAATACTCAGAGAGGTACATAGGCCATCACTGAAAATGGGCTGTAGCCTACTTACACCAGTCATTGTATTTCCATTGCCCTTTGGGACAGTTCCAAATCTGAATGTGCAAAGAGGACAATTTGGGCTTGATGTCAAGGAAAACTTCCTGACAATTGAAGCTGACCCAAAGTTGAGCCGGTGACCTTAGGACGTCGTAGGTTCTCTTTCCCTGGACATCTTCCTGAAGGAGGTGGGATGTTACTCACTGGATATGGTGGAATCCTGCCTCTCTGCCCAATGGCTGTCTTGGTGTCACACATTCCAAGTCGTGTGCTTGGGCTAGGAACACAATGACAAAGGAGGCACAGTCCCTGCCCTCAGGAAGCCTCCATTCTACCATGGGAACCATATGTACATAGAAAAGCTTTTTCTGCCTCCACTGATTTAAATGGGTGATTTTGGTTGTTCTTGTTCACATAATCAGTTCCAATTCTAGCTTTCCTAACACGGATCCAGCACTGAGTTCCTGGAATAAAGCCAACACAGTCACAGTGTGGCTTTCTGATATGCGGCTGCCGTCTCCTTGCTAACATTTCCTTTACAATTTTTGCATCAAAATTGGTTAGTCGTAATTAATCTCCCGTCGTCAAAATCCTTACCGTCATCTGTCCTCTACACAACTTGCCAGTGATATTCCTGAAGCACAAGTCTGATCCTGCTCCTACAGTTCCCTTCATTCCCTATTTCATACTCTACGATAAAATGAAAATCCTGGTTCTTCTAAGTCCAGCTCCAGCCTACGTTTCCGTCTATAGTACATCATTCACCTCTATCCAGTCTAGCCTGGCTGCTCTTCAGCTAGGACAAAGCATCTCATTCCCCTGGCTTTGCTTCTTCATTGCTGGACGGCATTCTCTCTCTCCGCCTTTCCCTCGTAATCCTTCATTTCATTTCAGTGCCACCCCGTACATGAGGCCTGTACGGATTCTCCCAGAATCTTTCTCCTCTCACCCCCATCCCATTTGTTTTATATTGACTGTGTGTATGTTTCCCCTGATAGAATGTAAGCTCTTTGAGGGCAGGGGCCATTCTCTTTGTAGTCCCAGTGCCTGGTACATAGTAGACATTTGATAAATGCTTATTGATCAAATGATGACTAACGTTTATTCAGCTACTATTTGCCAGGTTCTCTACCAAGCCCTGGCGTTTGATATTGCTCTCTGGTTTTCTTTCTCCAGTCAATCAATGAACCTTTGCTAAATGCCTACTCAGTGATAGGAGTCCTACTAAACCCTGTTGATAGAAAGAGACAACAGTCCTTGCCCTCCAGTTTACAATCTAAAGAGACAAGAAAGCCCCATGGAGGACAGAAAGGAAATCAGGAAAAGAGGAAGGCTCTAGAGTTCAGAGGACGGGGAAAGGCTTCCCGGAGAAGGTGCCCACGACCACCCACTCCCTAAGTCGGCTTCCCAGAAGGGACAGGCCTGATTGTCCAGAGTCATAAAGTGACTTTCCGTCCTGGCAGGGACTGGCATCCCAGTGGTGCTCAAACCTGCACATGCTTAAGCCAAGTTGTTTCTGCACAAAGTACTCTAAATGGGATATTTATATATCTGTATACGTCACTGCCTGATGCTTACTGAACCCATCAATGGGAAAAAAGGCACTCAAGGACCTCATCTATACGTTTTGGTAAGGGAGCCAGCCGGCAGCAGAGCGTGCATGCCACCAGGCCGCAGCGACGCCCATTCCACTTCAGCAGCAATCGCTGCCTTCCCGAAGGGTCTTCCTTCCTGTCTCTTTAGGTGTTTCCCCCTCAAAGTGACCAGCGCGTTTTCAACCCGAGTGCGCCTACGGGGGCAGCAGCTCCCTTCCGTGAGGCGAGCTCTCGGCTCTCCTCTCGAGCGGAGCCTCACAGAGACGGATCTCAAATCCTGACCAAGGAAGCTGTGAAGCTGTTTCTTCGCTCTTTTTCACTTTACGTGCCTTTTAGGCTGTTGATTTGTAGTTTTCATGGGCGCTTCCCGGCTAGAGGAAATGGCTAAGAATTCGGGGGAGGCCCGAAGTCTCTGCACGTACGGAGAGTCGGTGCCAAACCCAAGACGTGTGGTGAAGATGCAGCCGTCCCTGAAGACGAGGCTGAGGGAGCCCGGCGACCCCCAGAGAACACCTCAGCGACAGGCAGCTGGGCAGTGCCGGCACCACAAAGCAGGCTTTGCAGCGACCTGCACGGTCGTGGGCTTGCCGAGAGCCGTTCTGACGTGCTTCGGCCTTCCTGCGCACATATGTCAAAGCTACGCCAAGCGCTTGTCTTCTCCCCGAGGGGGACAATCTGGACGGCACAAGTCCAAGAAGTCAGGGCTCTACGTTGTTTTTACAGGTCACATAGAAAAGATGTTTGGGGAAGAGCGAGGGGCCGCGGTTTGTGGAGAAATGCTTCACGGACGCGCTCCCTCGGCAAAGCTTTCGGTCCAAGTCGTGCCTTCTGGCTGGTTAGTAAGTGCAGACAGAGCAGCTGCGAGTAGATAAAGGCCCACCGAACACCCTGAACTCGGGACCGGCGTGTGAGCTGCAAACTGCCTGCCCCGGATGCTGCGCCGTTCTAAGATCTCTGTGCATCCCTCACAGCTTGAAGCTCGGCCCGTGTGCAGGGAGACTGAACAGAGGAGAGAACACCATGGGCGAGCCCACTGCCTACCTAGGCAGGGTGCTGAAGAGGGGGAGAACTTGTGGGCCCGGATTCAAATGCTGCCTCTGGTCCTCAGTCTCCTCCTCTGAAATGAGGGCAGGCCCAGAGGGCCCATACAAGTCGGCCCCCCAGATTGAAATCAAGGGCCTTGTGCCTCCCCAGACAGCTTTCTTCTTTTGCCAAATGCTCTCTTGGGCCTTTCCAGCTCTGCCCGGAAGGCCATGATGCCACGTCACTGCTGGGGAGGCAGCCAAGTGTTTGCCCTCCAAGGACCCAACGCCGTGTCAGGCAGAAGGAAAGAGTCACTTACCTGGGGGGTTGTGGCTGCCAGGAACAGGAGGGCCATTCCCGGCCTTGCCAGGAGCCTCCTTCACCCGGGGGACAGGCAGGGCTGAGGAGGGAAAGAGCAGATCAAGGAGTGGTTGGTCTCTCTGCTGAGGCCCCGACATGCTCAGTGAATGCCCAGAAAGTGCCCACCACCAGGATAGAAATGGCAGCTCAGGACTAATGGGGGAAACCAGGGACACACAGAGATGTACACAGACAGTCACTGACACACAATCACAAGTCACTGACACAATCACACACAATCACAAAGACACAGTCACTGACACACACACAGTCACTGACACACAATCACAAGTCACTGATACAATCACACACAATCACAAAGACACAGTTACTGACACACAGTCACTGACACAGTCACTGACACAATCACAAGTCACTGACACAATCACACACAATCACAAAGACACAGTCACTGACACACACACAGTCACTGACACACAATCACAAGTCACTGACACAATCACACACAATCACAAAGACACAGTCACTGACACACACACAGTCACTTACACAATCACACACAATCACAAAGACAGTCACTGACACACAGTCACTGACACACAATCACAAAGACACAGTCACTGACACACAGTCACTGACACACAGTCACTGACACACAATCACAAAGACACAGTCACTGACACACAATCACAAGTTACTGACACAATCACAAACAATCACAAAGACACAGTCACTGACACAGTTACTGACACACACACAGTCACTGACACAATCACAAAGACACAGACACTGACACAGTCACTGACACACACACAGTCACTGACACACAATCACAAGTCACTGACACACACTGACACACAGTCACTGACACAATCACAAGTCACTTACACAATCACACACAATCACAAAGACACAGACACTGACACACAATCACAAAGACACAGACACTGACACACAGTCACTGACACACACACACAGCCACTGACACACAACCACAAAGATAGTCACTGACACACCACCACACACAGACAGCCACCGACACACAGTCACTGACACACACACCGTCACTGACATACAACCACACAGTCACTGACACACAACCATACAGTCACCGACACACAACCATACAGTCACCGACACACAACCACACAGACACAGTCACTGACACAATCACACAACCACACAGACACAGTCACTGACACAATCACACAATCACAAAGACACAGTCACTGACACAATCACACAATCACAAAGACACAGTCACTGACACAATCACACACAATCACAAAGACAGTCACTGACAATCACACACACAGTCACACAGTCACAATCAGAAGTCACTGACACAATCACACACAATCACAAAGACACAGTCACTGACACAATCACACACAATCACAAAGACACAGTCACTGACACAATCACACAATCACACAGACACAGTCACTGACACAATCACACACAACCACACAGACACAGTCACTGACACACACACAGTCACTGACACACAATCACAAGTCACTGACAATCACACACAATCACACACAAGTCACTGACACAATCACAAGTCACTGACACAATCACACAAATCACAAAGACAGTCACTGACACAGTCACTGACACACCACCACACACAGACAGCCACTGACACACAATCACACACACAGTCACACAGTCACTGACACACACACAGTCACTGACACACAACCATACAGTCACTGACACACAACCACACAGTCACTGACACAATC
The DNA here is from genome assembly GCF_027887165.1 of Monodelphis domestica. Classification (NCBI taxonomy): domain Eukaryota; kingdom Metazoa; phylum Chordata; class Mammalia; order Didelphimorphia; family Didelphidae; genus Monodelphis; species Monodelphis domestica. The sequence goes on from NC_077229.1 coordinate 1,952,435, forward strand.
ACACACAACCACAAAGACAGTCACTGACACAATCACACACAATCACAAAGACACAGTCACTGACACACACAGTCACTTACACAATCACACACAATCACAAAGACAGTCACTGACACACAGTCACTGACACACAATCACAAAGACACAGTCACTGACACAGTCACTGACACACAGTCACTGATACACAATCACAAAGACACAGTCACTGACACACCACCACACACAGCCACCGACAGTCACACACACAGTCACATAGTCACTGACACACACACAGCCACTGACATACAACCACACAGTCACTGACACACAATCACAAGTTACTGACACAATCACAAACAATCACAAAGACACAGTCACTGACAGTTACTGACACACACACAGTCACTGACACAATCACAAAGACACAGACACTGACACAGTCACTGACACACACACAGTCACTGACACACAATCACAAGTCACTGACACACACTGACACACAGTCACTGACACAATCACAAGTCACTTACACAATCACACACAATCACAAAGACACAGACACTGACACACAATCACAGACACAGACACTGACACACAGTCACTGACACACACACAGCCACTGACACACAACCACAAAGATAGTCACTGACACACCACCACACACAGACAGCCACCGACACACAGTCACTGACACACACACCGTCACTGACATACAACCACACAGTCACTGACACACAACCATACAGTCACCGACACACAACCACACAGACACAGTCACTGACACAATCACACAACCACACAGACACAGTCACTGACACAATCACACAATCACAAAGACACAGTCACTGACACAATCACACAATCACAAAGACACAGTCACTGACACAATCACACACAACCACAAAGACAGTCACTGACAATCACACACACAGTCACACAGTCACAATCAGAAGTCACTGACACAATCACACACAATCACAAAGACACAGTCACTGACACAATCACACACAATCACAAAGACACAGTCACTGACACAATCACACAATCACACAGACAGTCACTGACACAATCACACAATCACACAGACACAGTCACTGACACAATCACACACAACCACACAGACACAGTCACTGACACACACACAGTCACTGACACACAATCACAAGTCACTGACAATCACACACAATCACACACAAGTCACTGACACAATCACAAGTCACTGACACAATCACACAAATCACAAAGACAGTCACTGACACACAGTCACTGACACACCACCACACACAGACAGCCACTGACACACAATCACACACACAGTCACACAGTCACTGACACACACACAGTCACTGACACACAACCATACAGTCACTGACACACAACCACACAGACAGCCACTGACACAATCACAATCACAAAGACACAGTCACTGACACACAATCACACACACAACCACACAGTCACTCTCACACACACACAGTCCCAATGACCAAAATGGCGGCACAAGTCAGAGCCCGGTACCAGAGGCTGGGGAGGGAGGCCGCAGATCTGGGCTGGCCGGGAGGGGGGGGGGCAGTGTTTGATGCTGGGGTGCACTGGAGTGACGGAAGCCCAGGATGGGGGAGGAGCATGAACTCCTCTTTGGACGGGGCCAGTTGAAGATGTCGGAAAGCCCTCGGACCCAGGCGATGGGGCGGGGAGGGCAGGGAAGGAGGGGGTGAGGCTGGCTGGGGCTGCAGCTGCGGGGAAGGAGGGGAGGCAGGGCAGGGCAGGCCCATAAGGTCAAGGAGAAGGCGAGACCGAGGGTCAGATAAAGGAGGGAGCTTAGCCAGGAGGAGCCGGCCCGGGATTGTGAGAGCACAGAAGAGCTGAGCAGGAGGATGGTGGAGGCAGGGAAGGGGCAGCTGCGGCTCCAGGATGGAGCCGGGAGGTCCTGGGTTCCAATGCGGCTTCAGACCCTTCATGGGGGGGGGGGGGAGTGCCCTGGCCCCACTGAGCACCAAACACACCCGCCGGCACTTTCTGCCCAATGGGGGTTAGGTGACTTGGCCAGGGTCACCAGGCCTTCCCCCCGGCAGCCCAGAACAATCTACTGAAGAGTGAGAGCTGGGTGGGCCGACAAAAAGGTCCATCCAGAAGGGGGGAGGGGCTGGAGGGAAGAGGGGCCGGGAACTCCGGGAGCCCCGGGGTTTACCGAGCAGGGAGGACAGGACGGAGGGGTGCCCCAACAGTGGCGGGAGCGCCGCCGGGTGGACCGCTGGGCCCTCGTTCGGTTCGGGGGCGGGTCTCGGCTAGAACAGGAGGACGCTGGGAGGGCGGACGGGGCGGCCTGGAGACTCTCAGGAGCAGGGTGTGGGGGGCAGCGGGAGAGGAGGAGCTCCCGAGGCTGAGGGTCCGGGTGCGAGATGACAGTAGGGTCTGGGAGAGGGTTAAGGAGAGGCGCCCGGCGAGGCGGAGGTCAGGGGCGCGGGGGCCCCGAGGGTCCGGGCCGACACTCACCCGGAGGACCCTCCTAAGAGGAGTTCCGTAGCAGGCCCGGGGAGCCCGAACAGCGACCGGAAATGACGCAAAAGGCGGCGCCCTTCGGCCCCGCCTCCCTCTAACCCCGCCCAGACCCGTTTCCGGACTTTACAGAGCAACCCCTCATGGGAAATGAAGTCCAGCGAGCAGAGGGTCCCAACTCCGCCCCAAGAGGCCCTGCTCCCTGGGGAGCTCTGCCTGCAGCCTTGGAGCGCCAAGGATCCCCTGCCCAGGGCAAGCACTGACTAAACTCCGCAGAGGCTGAGGCGAGAGGCTGCCGGGCTTGTTGGGCACTTCCTGGCCCAGAATGGAGGGGGGGATCTTCACGCGCCCTCCGCTATCTCTGCCCGGGAGGCGCGGCAGCTCCCCAATACGGCTCTCCCTTCTCACTTCAGTCCTGGGCCGGGGCCTACCCGCGGCCGTCCTCCCAAGGCTGGGGTGCAGGAAAGGGCCTGGACCAGAGGACCGCCGTGCCCCTCCCTGGCGCTCCTCCTGGTCTCCCCAAGCCACCCAGGGGCTTGAAGGCCTCCCAGAAGTGCCTGGTCCCACAAGGGGGCGCCCCTCTGCTTCTTTCCCCAAACAGCCACTCTTCCGGAAGCCCCCCAGGCATCCACGATCCCCCTCCCCCAGTCACCTGCGGCCACAGATTTCTCTCTAAAAGTTCTGTTTTAAAACCTTTACCTTCCGTTTCCCTATCAGTTCTAGGCTATAAAAGCAACAAGGGCTAACCAAGTGACTTCTATCTAGAAGTGAGGCTACATTCGAACACAGCATCTTCTCGCCCCAGCCCTGGCTTTTTATGCTCTGAGCCACCTAGCAGTCCCCACAGATTTCGAGGATGATACTGACCACTTAACCATTATAAATTTTTTTCTGAAAGGATGTGGTCCTTCTTTTAGACCCAAGATGGTGAACCTATGGCACACGTGCCAGAAAAGGCATGGAGAGCCCTCTCTGTGGAGTGCCATCCCTGCCCCAGAGTTCATTACTAGAAAGGCAGAAGGATTCCAGTTGAGCTTCTTCCTTCCCCACCTCTGCAAGTTTAAGGACATTTTCTCACTTGACCCACCCCTCCGCCCAGTAGCCCAATGGGAGCACTTGCTCCTCCTGTCTGGGATAAAGTGGGCTGGTCACAGGCGGCAAAGCTGTAGGGAAGGGTATGCTTGGGCCACTTCCTTCCCTAACTCTAACCTTAACCCCGAGGACATTTTTTTCACTCCACTGGCCCCTCTGCCCAGCAGCTCAGAGGGAGCATTTTCCTCCATCTGGGATAGGGTGGGGGTGGGGTGTCACGGTACTTGGTCTTTAAAAGGTTTGCCATCACTGATTTAGGCCAACAGATTTAAGGAAAATACCTTAAAATCGGCAAAGATCAAGGTGTTTTCTGTGCAGGTTAGGCAGAAGGTAAAAGGAGACTGGTGGCAGGGGGCAACTTTCCATTGAGTTCATCAGGGTTGAGGTATTACAGAGAGCTGTTGGCCAGGTTGTTTATCCACAAATCTAGGGAGACTCTGCCCTGGAAAACCAGCCATTTAGTAAGTGCACATATCAGGTATAGGTGAAACCTTTTTTAGGCAGTGTGGAAGAGAAATACTGAAGGAAATACAAGGACTGAATCTCCAACTGCTCAGCTCCTTTTCTTAGCTGGAGATTCCATTCCCATCCTCTGTTGGCAGCCAGAGTTCTATCTCCTTTTTGCATGAGATAACACTGCAAATGCAGTCCTTGTATTTCTTTCAGTAACTCTCTTTTCCACAGTAGGAAATTTGATAAATAACAAAAATCAGAACACTCATTAAACAGCAGCTTTCCCAAGGGCATCATGCTGGAATGGAAGCCAGGCCAACTTGAGCTTGAGTCTCACCGCTGACACACTCAGTCTAGAGGAACCCAGTCAAGTACTTTGGGAAAACCTGCTAAGACTCAGCTGCAGAGAAGACTGCCCTGCAAGCAAAGAGGGAGTTTCCTCACCTGGGAGTTCCTGACACCTGTGAAATCTCCGAGTCCAGTCCCTGTCTCTGACTGGGTAGAATGCACTGTGTCCAGTGCCAGGGGGAGAATTTTTAGTTAAGGCACAATTCCTGCTTTTATAAACCTTATGATACCATAGGTAGATATAGTTTTTAAAAAATAAATTTTATTGATATAGCTTTTATATTCTCTGCATTTCCCACTCTATTCCTCCCGACTCATAAAAGGAAGAAAGAAAAACTCAGCTCAACCACATCAAAGTCTCAGGTCCCACACAATATTTCAGTCACATCTCTGGGCTTCTGCAGGTGTGTAGGGGGAAAGGTCTTCTCATCCCTGCTCTCTGGGCTCACGGATGGTCCTTACAGTAAACTCCCAACACTTCCCTGGGACTGATTTCCAGTTGTTCTCTCTCCATTTCCATTCCACATGGGAGTCAACGTGTCCCTTGTTTTCTTGGCTCCGTGGAGTTTCTAGGCTTCTCTGCGTTCTTCCAATGTGTCATTTCTTCCAGCTTGGTAAGATTGCATTATATTCATGTGTCACAGCTCCTGCTCTGATGAATGGGCATCTATTTTGTTTTCAGTTCTCTGCTACCATGAAAAGTCCTGCTAGGAGTATTTTTGTGTATATGGAGTCTTTCTTTTTGTCACTGAGTGACTTGGGTTATAGGTTTGCAGTGAAATCTCAGTCAAAGCATATGGTTACTTTAGTCACTGCAGAATTCCAGACTACTTTCCAAAACAGTAGTACCAATTCACCACTTCACCAACAATGCACCAGTGTGCCCGTCTTTCCACTGACTCTGCAGAACCAATCATCCCCATCTTTTACCATCTTTGTCAAACTGCTGGGTGTGAGCTAAGCATCCGATTCATTTGGTTTGCATTTCTCTCATTAGTGATTTGGGGAAGTCTTTCATGTAGTCATTAGTAATCTGCAACTCTTTGGAGAAATGTTTGTCCACATCTTCTAACCACTTAGGTAAACTATGCATGACTTTAATACAAAAATACTAAATGCTCTGTCAGGTCTGAGTGGGGAAAAGGTCATTAATGACCAAGGGAATCAAGGCAGATTTACAGAGGTGAAAAATTTGAGTACAGCCATAGAGCAGTTGCAGGAATGCAGCAGGTAGGGACCAGGAGAAAGGGTGCCCCAAACAGAGGGAACACCCTGAAACGTGAAGGAAAGGAACCCAGGACAAGGCTGGAAAAGGGGAGCCTGGGAGCAATAGGTGGAGAGAATCTGAAACCAGGGCCACCCAGTGGCTTCAGACTCAGACACTCACTACAAACCTGAGCAAGTTCCTCAGAAGCTCTACACTTGGCTCCTGGCCACCACGACCTCCCCACCTCGCTGGGCTACAACAGAAACATCGCTGATCATCACCTACTGTCATGGGAACCAGCAGAGACTACAAACTCCTTTGCCCAAGGAGACAATGTGATCTCTGGCAGTAGGGGGACATTGAGAAGAGCCTCTCGTGTCCCTCAAGGAGCTCCCTGTCTAATTGGTGTGGGAGACAACACCGAGCAGCTCCCTACAGGACAGACAGGAGATGCTCGGCAGAAAGGGGGGCAGGAAAGGCTTCTGGGACTCAGCCATTACATGGTTCTTTCAGGAACAGAGGCTGGACCAGGGATTGAAGTTCAAAGGCAATGAGGTACTCGTACTCCAGCCTCGCTTGCGCTGGTCAACAAGTCCTGCATTTTCCTTGCCATTGTCAGGGGAAAGGTGCTTCCCTCCAGAGAACTGGGCAGCTCTGCCTGCTCTGATGCCGGGTCTCACCCTTGCCACCCCCACCCCAGATGGCCTCCCATCCTCCCCCTCCTCTCCACAGAGAGGAAAACAAACCAGAAAGCCTTTCTGTGGTCCCTCCCTCCCTTCCTCTTCTGGCCTCAGCTCACTCAGTTTAGCCCTCATTCTCACAGGGGCATACCATACTCACCTCCACGCCAGGGGAGGCCCACTCCGGGCCTGGCACTGCAGAACTCCCGTGTCAGGTCCCACAACTACTCCAGGCCCAGCTTGTGGTAGGACGGTGCTGGTCCTCCAGGCAGGAAGACTGGAATTTGAATCCTGCCTCAGATGAGCCCATTACCTCCTCAGTGCCTCAGGACCTGCTTCTCTGGGTTGTGGCAAATGATGCAGGCGGCCCTTGAACAGGGAAGCACTGCCTGTATAAACATTATGTCCGGACAGGTCTCTGGGCTATGTCTCTATGCCTGCAGGCACACCCTCCCTTCTCGGTTACTGTCCTGCATCCTTGAACTCAACCCGCCCAAAGCAGAACTCCTTAGTCCTGCCCAAAGGCCTCTTTTCCAAGCTTTCCCCCTCTTTCGTGCAGTGTTCCAAGTGCACATTCTCAGAATGACACCCTCAATTCCGGCCATCTGTGTCCCTTCCCTCTACTCACACTGACCCCTCCTCTCCCTCCTCCAGGTCATCATCGTTGGGGCCAAGGGGATTTGCCTTAAGAGATCCCATCACCCCCTACTCAGTATACTCTGGCAGCGTCCCATGGCCTGGAGGCTCCCCAAGCCTTTTTAGTGGGCTTTTCAAGTCCTTCACAAGCTATGTTTCTGGGCTTGTTGGATGGTCCTCCTCCCCCCTTACCCTTTGGCAACTCAGTCTCTGTCTCCGTGCACCGGCTATGCCTCATGTCTCCTTTGCCTTCTCCCAGATTAGCCTGCAATTGGCTACTCTTGTGTTTATTCCCTACAGCCTGTCTCTGTGTTTGAGGGTGGCAGCTCCTTCTTGACGCTGGTCTCCCCAGGGCTTGGCGCAGCTCCTGGACATGCCTTTAAAATGACATTGACTTTGTTCCCTGTCGGGCTTCTTCTGGACATTTCGTTTTCAAACCTAAGCTGGCCGCTACCTCTCTGACTGGTCTCTCAAACAAATGCCACTTTATTCTGCATCAAATGGACTCTTGAGCCCCTCTTCCCCTGTAGTTTTACTCCAAGAAATGTTGGCCCCCACTACCGCCCTCCTTCCAGTCACCCAGGTTCCCCATTGCACTCACTCTCATCTCTTCCCTGTCCTGAACCCCTGCCATCCCATCAGCTACTATGTCTTGTTGATTCTGCCTCTGCTCCAACCCCGTCTCACTGCTCGTGGGGTCACTATGCTAGATGTGGGCCTCATTACCTCTCTTCTGGACCGCCTGTCTCTCTGCCCTCTCCAACATTCCCTCTCACAGCTGCCAAAGAGATCGCACCTTCCTCACCCCAAATGCTGACGATGTTGCCCCTTGTTCAAGAGACTGCAGTGGTCAAATGCTTCTAGAGTAAAATATAAACGACTGCCTGGCAGTCAAGGTCCTTCAAGGTCTCACTGCAGCCAGCCTGTCCTGACTCCCCATCATGCACTCAAGCTGGTCTCCTGGTTCCTTCCACAGTACTCGTCTCCCACACCTGTGTCCTTCCCTATACTAGAAATGGCCCAGGTCCTGTGATAGAGCCATGAAGAAAGAGAGGTTTTGCCGGACTTGTGGGCCAAGATGCAAGGCCCAAGGCTGGAAACCTAGCTGTCAATTGAAAGAAGGTTCCAACGGAATGTTCCCAGGAGTGGCAGTTGGGGGTTTGCTGGCCACACTGAGAAGAGACTTGGCTTTTGGACTTTGTCTCTGGCTCTGAGTAGTGGAAGCTGATCAAGGGAGAAACTTTGGGACTTTAGTCTCTCTTTGAGAGTTGAGCTGGCTAGGAGGAAGATCGGATTTTCTCTCTAAAAGTGGAAGCTGGCTGAAGGACCCTTGGGGGGCTTCGTTTGGCTTTTGGAGCTTTGCTCTCTTTGAGATTTTACTGACTAAGAATTGGAGGAAAGCCAGGCTGAAGAAGAGACTTTTCTTGGTGAAGAAGGAAGAAGATTTAAAAGCTGTTGTCCTCCATCTCTCTAATTGTCTTAGTTACAGTTTGTGACTGGAATACTTCCTCAAACCCCCCTAAAATTATCCTTGTAGTTTAGGGAAATCCTCATCCTTCTTACCTCAGTTTCCCATACTGTTATCCCAATAAACCCCCTGACTTGAAAAGGAAAGAAAGGAGTATCTTTATAGTTTACTCAAGTGGGGAGGAAAGGAGCCAAAGGCTTCAAGAAGAACTGGGTGGAGAGGGTTGGAAAAGGGAGGGAGTGAAGGGGGGAGGAGGTTAGGAAATAGATTGATCCATCAGCCATCAAGAGGGATCAGTAGGCAAACCCCAGAGTATCCCCCAGTATCTATCTAGAGCAATTCCCTTATGTAAAGGCTTCTCTGTATATCAGCATCCCTCAGCATTTCTCATTCCTACCTCCATTATCAATAAGCAGCCTCAGGTTCCTATAGCAACACTCTCTAGTCACAAGCCAGAGAATAGCAGTCATTGCAAAGAGAAACAGTCTCCCCTCAGTTTACCTATCTATTTCAATCAGCAATAGTTTCCCTCAGTTTATTATTCTATATCAGTCCCTTCGAAGCCCAGTTAAAATTCTACCCCCTAACTGGGGCTATGGGCTGGGGTCTCCCCACCCATGCTTGACTCTATAGGATTTTATTTTATACTTCCTTATCAGCATTTGTGTTGTTTCCCCTCACTAGAACGGAACCTCCCGAAGAGCTGGAAATGTTTTATTTTGGTCTCTATATCCCTCCAGCTTAGCCCCTTGCCTGGAATACAGAAAACTGCTGATAAATGCTTGTGAGTGAATGGAAGGGGGATTAGAGGGGGAAGAAAGTAGACAAGGAAAGACCTGGCTATAGGCAGGTGATGTGAAGAATAAAAGGGTAGTAACAATAGGAAAAGAGAGGAAGGGAGAAACAGAATAGTCTGGGAGGGAAAATCAATAGGCCTTGGTCACCATTTAGATACTAGAGGCAATGAACAAAGAGGAATTCAAGAGGACACCCTGAAAAGATTAGACAAGGAACAGTCAGGCACAAATGATTCCTGAGAACTGGAATAGCAATGAATGACAGCCAATTACTCGGGGGAAAATAGAAGTGCTGGGAAAGCACTTGGCAGAAATGGACTTTAGAACAACTTCTTATACCAAACACAAAAATAAACCCCAAGTGGCTCTCGAACCAGAATATGAAAAATGAGAACAGGGTCAGATCAGGTACCTTTCAGAGCTATGGCAAAGGAGGAGATCTCTGAGCAAACAAGGGACTGAAGCTATTATAAAAAGATTCAATAGAATATTTTTTAAATTGTGCACAGATAAAACCAAAGCAACGACAATAAAAAAGGAAGCTGTCAACTGGGCAAAACATCTTGCATTAATCATCTCTGGTACGGGTCTGATTTCAAAATTCACGCCACTCCACTTCAGGCTCTTTGCCAAGACAACCCCAAATGGGGCCAAGAAGAATCGGTTGTGAAATGGCTTAACAACAAACAAGATGAATCCAAAGTACACGGGAACTAACATACATAAAATGACGAGCCACTTCTCAATTGATGAAACACTATGAACCATTTTCAAAAGAACAATTTCAAACTACGAAAAGACCCCAATGCAAATCAAACCAACTCTAAAGAAAGCTGACAAAGATGACAAAAGTGCTAATACCTGGAAGCAGTGTTGGAGAAGCTCGAGAAAGACAAGTAAACTAATGCACAGTTGGTGTCGCTACTAGCTTGT